>NC_134859.1:4187500-4532500 GCF_049852395.1 Peromyscus maniculatus bairdii | reverse complement strand
GCTAAAACATTTTGGACTTTTCGACAAATGAGTTCTAGGTAATGCATCAAATTAACATACCCCAAAAATTAAAAATTTTTTTTCCAGTTGGACTGGTTTTAATTTTTTCAGCTTTTTAATGAGGAAATTTGTTTTGCTATTTTTTTTTTTTGGAATAATTTCTAACGCCTTTCTCTTGTTTTGGATCCCATCCCAGAGTGGCTGCTAGGTCAGAGGAAGGAGCGATTCTAAGACCCTCTAGGGCAGTGGTTCTCAACCTTCCCAGTGCTGCGGCCCTTCATACAGTTGAATCCTATGCAAATGTCTGTGTTTTCCAATGGTCTTAGGCCCTGAGGGGTCGTGACCCACAGGCTGAGAACTGCTGCTGTGGGGCTAGAGAAATGGCACAGTCGTTAAAGGCATTTGCTGCTTTTGCAGAGGATTTGGGTGTGGTTCCCAGCACACACACTGGGTGCTCCTGACTGCTTGTAACTGTAGCTCCAGGGGATCTGATGCCTTCTTCTGGCATCCCTGGGCCTGTATTCATACATACATACACACGTACATAATTAAAAATTTAAAAAAAATAGGCTTGGTATGGTGGCACGTGCCTTTTATCCTAGTTGCGAAGCAGAGGCAGGTGGATCTCTGTGAGTTCAAGTGCTGCTGGCCTACAGTGAGTTCCAGGCCAGCCAGGTTATATAGTGAGACCTTGTCTCAAATACAAATTTAAGAATAAAAATAATCTTCTAAAAGTGTAAACATTCTTTTAAAACATTTCTTTATTTATGTGCATGTGTGGCTATCCACGGGCAGTTCTCTCCTTCCACCACCTGGGTCCTGGGGATCGAACCCGGGTGCTCACGCTCTGCCGCAAGCGCCCCTGCTTCCTGGGCAGTCTCCCCAACCCTGCACTATCTCCAAAGTCTGGAACATACAGCTTTCTGGGGGCATTTTCCTGACTGACAGGCTCATGTGGGTTGACTTTATAAAAGTCAGCTTATTTTTGTGTATAAATGTGTGAGTGCTCAAGGAACCCAGAAGAAGGCATTGGATCTCTTGGAGCTGGAGTTACAGGTGGTTGTGAGTCACCCATCATAGGTGCTGGGGGCCAAACTCAGGTCCTCTGGCAGGCGATAAGCACTCTTAACTGCTGAGCTCTCTCTACCCTGGGGGCGGGGCGAGGTGGACTTTCTGTGCAGACCATGCAGACCTTGAGCTCCTCGCAGTCCTGGGACTGAGGCCAGCACCACCGTGCTCAGCTTCGATTTACTCTGAAGGGAGGGACAACAGTGTATCTCCTTCCTTTGCCAAGAGGCCTCCAGCTGGAGCATCATCCTAGGGTCTTTGGGGCAGTTTAGACATCTTCTCTACTCAGGGACAGAGATGTTCACATCCTATTCTTGTGACCAGGAATCAGAGTCCTGCTGCTTCCAGTCCTGGGTTTACAAGGTGCTGATTGTGAGGCAGAGGCCCACCCTTAATGACCTTCAAGCCTGCTGGTAGGTCCCTGACGCCCCTGTAGCTGGAACTGTGGAGAGCTGGCTCTGTTGGTCTTTTTGATGGAATCACCCCTCCCGACTGGGTTAAACTCTGAACATGGACTCATGCAACTACAGTTTGCACAGCATTGGTATCGAACGTGCTTGATGAGGGGACTCCCTCCCCGCTGGTATGTACGGCGCACAAGTGTACCTCAAGGCCAGAGGTTGACCAAGTGTCCTCCTCAGTCACTCTCCACCGTATTTTTGAGACAAAATCTCTCTTCAGTGAACCTGGAGCTCATCAACTGGTCAGGACTAGCTGGCCTGCAAGCCCCAGGGACCCTCTTGTCTCCATGTCCTCACCACTAAGATTATCAGCTCAGGGCCTCATGCTTCCCTGGCAGTTACTTTACCAACGGGCCATCGCCCCGCCTCTGAGGGCCATCGCCCCGCCTCTGAGGGCACATTTCTGTTGTACATGCTGTATGCACTTGTATGCATCCGTGCATGTGTGGAGGCTGGAGGAGGCCGTCAGGTGGCCGTCACTCTGCCTTATTCCTGCACCAAGCCCTGGGGACGAACCGAAGACACTGTGTAGAAAGGGCTCAAAGGTGCCCCCTCCTGGTAGGCAGGCTCATAGCCACCAAAGCCTCTGCTTCTCTGGCACAAGGGTCAGTCAGCCCAGAAGTCAATCCCTTAGACACAATCCTGAACTCCTCCAGCTTTATTTTGCAGTTGAAAACTTAAGAAAAAAGTCTATTTCTCAAGAGAAACAAACAACAAGAAACCCTGCTGTCCAGTGGCCCAGGCCCTACATATTCATGTCACATGTCCCTCGAAAAGGAGCCTTCTCCCCAGGCTGGAAGCATCCTGTGTGTGCACCCTAGAGAAGGAAACTCCCTAACGAGTCTGGAGGCCATGGCTCCACTCCAGGAAGTTCAGACCTTCTGAGAACCCCTGTGGCGGGGGAGCCTGGGCCAGCCAGCCTTGCATCCTCCCGGTCACTGCCACCCCAAGGCTCAGGTTGAAGAAACAGCTTCTGGGTGTTTCTCGATGTGGGTGCCGGAGGTGTGTGCCTCGGCCTGGGCCTCGGCCTGGCCGCCGTCCAGTGAAGTTGCGGAATGGATGCCCCGGGCCAGCTGGGAGTCACTGGAGACACTGGGAGTGAGGCTGTTTCTCTCGGGTTCCTGGCCGTCTGCACTGGTGGTCCTCTCCCAGCCAAGGACCTCGCCCAGGAACTAGGATTGGCCTCGAAGGCGAAGAGCTTGACATCTTTGGCAGCCTGTGTTGACTTGGAAAAGCTCTCAAACTATAAGAAAAGAGAAGTGAGGCTGTGTTGTGAAGCAGAGAAGGAAGGCCCCACCATTTCCTGGGAGTGGGCCGGGGGTCTCTCTGGTAGCCCCTGGCCCTGATTGAAAGTCACCTGCCCATCACCACTTCCCTCTTTGTAAGCAAAGCAGGCATGGGCTGTGGTTCCCACATACTATAGGACAGTGTGTGGGCCCCAAGAACTCAGCCTTCCACAGAGGCTCCAGAACTAAGCAAGGGTCTGCCAAGGGCTCCTTGGCAATGGGGAGGACCATGATATAGAACCCCACCAAAGGAAGGGCTGAGGGTCAGCACCTGAGGCTCTGGGAGCAGGGAATGGGCCTGAGCCGGTGCAGGGGAGAGTACACCTGAGTCTGTGCAGGGGGAGAGTACACCTGAGCCGGTGCAGGGGGAGAGTACACCTGAGCCTGTGCAGGGGAGAGTACACCTGAGCCGGTGCAGGGGAGAGTACACCTGAGTCTGTGCAGGGGGAGAGTACACCTGAGCCTGTGCAGGGGGAGAGTACACCTGAGCCAGTGCAGGGGAGAGTACACCTGAGCCTGTGCAGGGGGAGAGAACTTAAGTCATGCTGGAACTGAACACTGAGGGATCCAGGCTGTGAACGAGCTGCTGACATCTGAATGGTTCTGGAACACCTGAATGACTTCTCTCTGCTTTGAGGAGGAGCCAGCCCTAACTCAAGGATGTCAAGCTGCTCAAGTGTGGTCCCCATGGGCTCATGGGCACAGACCCAGGAAGACTCCACACAACCTCTGTACTTAGCTTCCACCAATAAATATGGATTCCTTTCTTGATTGAGTGAGTGAGACAGGGTCTCGTTAGCCCAGGCTCTCCTTAAACTGTGTAGCCAAGGGTGACCTGGGCTTCTGGTCTTTCGCTAGTGATCCCTCTCACGGGCTCTGTTTTTATTTTTAAATTACTGGTTCAAGTTCCTTAGTGGTTCTGTCTGTTTAGATTTTTGTATCATTTCAGATCCCGGTTATAAATAAAGTCTTCTCTTATTAGTCAGTATAACGAAGTTGGTCTGGTGTGGAGTTTACTCCTTTTCCACTTCATATCCCATCTTACTTCTGCTCAGGTCTGGATTTCCTTCTCCCAGCTATAGATTGGATCTTCTTTTTCTGATAACTGAAGGTATAAAATTTAGTTGTTGGCTTAAAGTCCTTTGTGTGTGTATATGTTGAGTGTGGAGGTCTGAGGTCAACCTCAGGTATCCTCCTCAGGTGCCACATACCTCTTCTCCCCTCCCTCCCTTCCTCCCTCCCTCCCTCCCTCCCTCTCTCTTCTTTCTTTCTTCTTTAATGAAGGGTCTATTACCGAGCTCACTGATTAGCTGAGGTTTGCTGGCCAGCCAGGGAGCCCCAGGGGCCCGCCTGTCTACTTCCCCGCTGCTGAGACCACAAGCCTGGGCTCCCATGCCTGCCCTTGGCTTGGTTTAGGTTGGTTCTGGGGATCGGTCCTCTTGCTGGTGTGGTGAGTGTTTTGCCCATGAACCTCCTCTAGTCATGTGTCTTTGCCCCTTGTGCCTCAGATTTTCCTGCAGATGTTCCCAGGTCAGCTGCTCAACTCTTCTATGGAATCTTTCCATCCAGATATTGTGGTTTTTAGTTTTAGTTTTTTCATTTTCCTGGTTGTGTATACATGTTTAACAGTGATGCCCAGCTATTGTGTATACAAGGACAGCACTGAAGAGTCCTTGTAAGACATTTAGAGGCTTTGTTCTCGAAGGTGGGTTTCTGGGG
Organism: Peromyscus maniculatus bairdii; assembly: GCF_049852395.1. NCBI lineage: Eukaryota > Metazoa > Chordata > Mammalia > Rodentia > Cricetidae > Peromyscus > Peromyscus maniculatus. The sequence goes on along the minus strand of NC_134859.1, from coordinate 4,527,966 downwards.
CTGTCGTGTTCACACCTTTGAGCACACACTGTCCTTTCGTGAATACTGTGTGTTTGCAGAGTCTTTGCACATGTCCTAAGCATAAGGAAGGACTTTCATGGCTCATCTTGGGCCCTGCAGACCTTCCTCTAATCCTCTGTGTTCTCAGCTGTGGGAAGCTGGCGGTGCTCTGGTCCGCTGCCCTTGCCACCTACTGTTCTGCGGCAGTCCTCACCACTGCCTCCAGGCAGACACCAAAACTGCACCAGCGTTCAGAGCAGAGTCAGATGAGACGGAAAATGGTCCCCAGAGCAGTCCAGGTGAGTGGAACCACGATGCAAACCAGCTCTCCTGGGGGAAGCTGGGCAGCCACCCTGAAGTCTGCACAAGGTGGCGAGGGCGACCACAAGCAAAAACACCACTTGGGTATAGTGCATGCACGGAGGCCAGAGGACAGCTGCCAGACGGCTCCTCGGGCACTGCCCATCTTTTGGTGGGGACAGGGTCTTGCTACAGCCGGACCGAGTCCTCTGTCCCCTTTGTTCTGCAGCTGTGCGCTGACAGTTCTTGCTATAAACCTAGTAAGAGTATTTAGGACGTCATACGCTTCCTGGCAAGGGCTCTATCTGGCCCAAGCTCGCTCTCAGTTTCTCACTCTGTTGCACACACCCCAGGTCACATTTTCCATCGCACTGACTTTCTCTTTTGGTTTACATTTTTTTTTTTTTGTTTTTTTTTTTTGAGACAGGGTTTCTCTGTGTAGCTTTGCGCCTTTCCTGGAACTCACTTGGTAGCCCAGGCTGGCCTCGAACTCACAAAGATCCGCCTGGCTCTGCCTCCCGAGTGCTGGGATTAAAGGCGTGCGCCACCACCGCCCGGCTTGGTTTACATTTTAACCTGAGCTTCACATACCTGACTCTTACATTACTTCTAGAAATTTCTTTTGACATGCTATTCATCTTTGAATGTCTTCTTTCATGCCTTTAAGAATCCCAGGCTTCCAGGCAGTGGTGGCATACACCTTTAATCCCAGCACTCAGGAGGCAGAGGCAGGTGAATCTCTGAGTTCAAGGCTAGCCTGGTCTACAGAGTGAGTTCCAGGACAGCCATGGTTACACAGAGAAACCCTGTCTTGAGAAATAAAACAAAACAGACTCCCAGGAGTTCAGGAGTTCAGGTCTCAGGCATATCCCCTGTCGTTCACCACAGCTATGACTTCTAGGTTGGATCAAGAAACAAATGTGCTGTCAGCTGCCACTCTGTGTCAGGGTCACAGGCACAGGTGTGTCACCTCAGAGTGCCAGCACAGGTTCTGAGTGTACAAGGCTCAGAGGGTCCTTAGGGCACCTGAGACACTTGGCTTGGTGGCAATAGTCTCTGGGCCTCTGCATCTCTGGTTTCCTGTGTGTGCTCCTGGGGGGGGGGGTCAGAGGTTAATCTCAGGTGTTACCCGTTAGCCCTCAGACAATATTCACTTTTTCCCAGACAGGATCTCTCAATGGCCCAGAGCTAGCCTAGTTAGACGTAGGCAGGCCTAGGCTGGCTGGCCAGTGAACACGCGGACCCCCGTCTCTGCCCCCCAGCACCTAGTGTGACAAGCACATCCTCACAGCCAGCTTTCCCTCCTGGTTCTGGGGATCCAGCTCATGCTTACAGGACAAGCACTTTGGCAGCCAAGCTGCGTCTCCCAGCTGCTTTTGTCGGCTTTCTTTTCTTTCTAAGAAACTGTATTAACATTTACTTGGCATGTATGAGTGTTTGCCTTCGTGTCTGTCTGTACACCATGTGTGTACCCGGTGCCTGTGAAGGTCAGGGCATCACTTCCCTGGGACCGGACTCACAGCCAGCTGTGAGCCATTATGTGGGTGCTGGGAATTGAACCCAGGTCCTCTGCAAGAGCAGCCAATGATCTTATCCACTGAGCCATCTCTCCATCTCTGTCTTAAGACGGAGTCTTGCTATGTAGCCCAGGACGCTCTCACACTGGCATGCCTCCTTCCCTGCAAGCAGGTCAGCTCTTTCCTCCTGAGAACTGCTGTGCACACAGCTTTGTTAGCTCTGTGCTCCCTGCAGAACTGAGCATTGTCATCCCCGTAGGAGCTCAGAGAATGGCACTGGTTTTCCATTTGGGATGGGACCCAGATGAGAACTTACCACCACACTGCAGAGGAAGGGCCAAGGGCACAGAGTCCTGGGCACACAGGTAGATATAGGCAGCTGCCAGGTGGCAGGCAGCTTGCAGCTCCATGGGGTCACAGGTGTCCTGGACACACAGTCTGAGGAATGGGGCAGGGTCCACCTGAAACAAATGCCTGTCCATCACCGGGCCTGCCCAGGGCCTGCCCATCACTGAGCCTGCCCATCACCGGGCCTGCCCAGGGCCTGCCCATCACTGGGCCTGCCCACTGCACAGGCTAGATCAGGCTTCTTTCACCCTGTGGTTTGTCTGCTGAGTGGGCTCTGGCCAGGCGCTGCCTCACACTCACCACCTGGAAGCAGTTCCCCAGACTGGAGCGGGGCTCCTGGAAGAAGGCCTGGCAGATGGTGCTGTGTCCTGAGCATGGCTGCTGCATCCTCTTTACAGCATCACAGTCCTCACCCACCTGGATGGGAACACACAAGACTCGAGCCTCCGTGAACACCACTTTCTCCTGGGCACGCTGCCTGAGATGCCTGTATCCTTGAGTGGAGTGTGGGTGTTCCTGCTTCATCCCAGACCTGTGCAGTTGTCCTCCACCGAGCCCAGAGGTAGGCGCGGCAGGAAGGGTTTTCCCGAAGCTTACCTGCCAGGCCTGGGTGAGCTCCTCCAGGCTGGCAGCTTCCGTGCCATCTGGCAGCATTAGCTCATCATCTGCCTCATTGTTGTTGGTACCCAGAAGGCCAGCCGATATACCTGTAGGGCAGGAGGGGCCCGCTGAGAAAGGCTCCCTCTCCCCTCCCCAGGGCACAGGAGCTTTCAGAAGTGGGGAGGGAAAAGAGGGTCTAAAGAGGGTCTCTGTGCCTTGTGGCGCTTCCCCCACTGTCCCAGCCCACAGGGCCAGTTAGCAAGCTTTATGGGCACCTCTTGGGGGTCTAGCTGCATGATAGGGACCTCATGAGAGCCGACTTCATTCTATATGGACTGTCCCCAGGGAAGAGAGCCAAGCTGAGTCAGAAGCCCTGGGCCAGATGCTGGCCCTGGGAGCAGGAGTGAGTCACTCAGCCTTTGCTGGGTCATCTGTAATAGAACAGGAACCACCAGGACTGAGAAGTAGACAGCTGTGTCACACTAGAAAGGAGGCCAGCAGTCACTGCCACCCCAGGGAAGTGGCCTGTCAGCAAAGGCAACCTTTGGGATTATTTCCAGCTCTTGCCCATTGGTCTATGCTCTTCTTTCCCACCAGGGACACTAACAACAATGTTACTGAGAAAGGGGCACGTCACCCTCAGCCCTGGACTCTGGCTATGGAGTAGCTAGAAAAGGCCCTTGTGGGCAGCACCCAGCCCTGACCCACCGTGGTGCCACAGGCCCAGTGTCAGGCCGCAGAGACCTGCTGGCACGTCACAGGAGACAGACACACCATCCTCGCTGCTCAGCTCAACCTTGGGCCCAGTGTTCAGCGTAGCAGGAGGCGGGTCTAAATCCCAGCAGCCTTCCCAAGGCCCGGCAGCGTCATACAGCTTGTAAGCCTGTGGACCACACGGGGAAGCCAGGAATCGTTCCCAGCACCAAACCGTTAGAGGACATGCAGACAGAGGCTCCGCGGAGCCCCGCCCACTTCCGTGAACGCACCTTTAGGCTCGGATACAGCACCAGGGCCGTGTGGTTCAGCTCCACGTGAAGGACCGCGAACCCCGAGCTTGTGCGGCTCAGCATCAGAGAGAACGTTTGGTGAGTGAAGTCCTTGGAGAGCAGGAAGCTGCCACAGCGGGGACCCAGACCCCACACCTGTCCATCGAAAGTCACCAGGTACCTGGCACCGGCCACCACCGCGTAATCTGAGAAGAGGCCAGTCCAGCTCAACACGGAGCAGACCTGCTGCCCTGGAACTAGTGTGCTCCAAGTCTGGGGACTCTCCTAGGACCCTGAGTTCAGGAGCGCTCTCACACAGGAAACCGCTCCACACCAGCCTGGTGCTGTGCTCCTCTGTAGACGGCTCGGGCTCAGATGGTGTGTCATAGCCCACACGAGCCAGCCACGGCATCCTATTCCCCCCAGGAGGAAACTGAGGCTAAAGAAGCTATACAGCAGTGTGAGCCAGATGCAGGTTTCCCAGGGCCTCCCAAAGGCACAGTGAGGCCTCAGGCTACAGACACCGCCTCCCTAGCAAGCCTGCACTCTATTAGTGGCCTTCCACTATAACTGGGGCCCAGCCCTATTCCTCCATCAAAGCCCTCTGGGAGAAAGCTGGCCTCAGAAGGAGCCCCCAGCTGCTGCACACTCCCTGTTATAGTTTGGACAAAATCCAGAGTCTGTAGCCCCAGATGACCTCACCAAGCCCAGGAACTTGTGGGGCCAGCCTGTGACGTCAGGGCTTTGGCAGGCTTTCCTGTGGGGGCTTGTCACCAAGCCCTAAAGGACTTTGCTCCACAGGCAGAGGGGTTCCCAGGGAAAACAGGAGGTGGACAGGCCAGGCAGGACTTACGCTTGAAGGAGCTCCCCAGTAGACGCCGCCGGAACCCATAGAACCCAGCCAGCACGTTGGCCTCATACAGCTTGCGGACTGGCCACAGCAGTTTCTCCTCCACCAGGTAACTGACCACCTGGGCCGCATCCAGGGGCTGGTCCCCCGGCAGGAGTGGTAGCCTTACCATCACGGAGCGGTTCCTAGAAGGGACACAGAGGAGCTGGGTCCCCTATGAAGTTAGGATGTCTCACTAAGCCTCACCTCCTTTTCCTGAAGGATGGTGATGTCACAGGAAGGAAAGGTTTCACATTAGCAGGCTGTCCCCTTAGAGAGGGCCTGCCTCTGTCTGGGGAAGCGTCTTCAAAATATGCACCAAGGTCCTGCAGTAAGGACACAGCGGTCTGATTTTGTGCCCTGCTCCAGGGGGCAGTGGGGTGATGGGATGGGCGTGGACCCAAGGAAGGGGGATCTCCATCAGGGTGCTGTGTCATAAGTATACAGGCACAGTAAGATGATGCTGAGTGGGCTAGATTAGGATCCCAGCCAAGGGGAAGCTGGGGGAGGGGAAAGTGGCCTCTGAGACTTCTACAGGTAAGGTAAAGACTCTAGAACTTTCTCAGGCTGTGAATCAGAAGCCCAGCAGACCTGGGGTTTGAAGGAGCAAGGAGGCAGCTGATGCCAGGCTACAGTAGGAAGGGGCTGGGCACTGGGCGCGGCCACCACAGAGCTACAGGAACTCCACTGTCAGAGACCCCAGCCCGTCCTGTGTGCTGAAGCATCCTTCCTACACAAACCCCACCAGGGTCTCAGCTGTCTCTCCATCATTTCCCTAGGAGGTATGCCCGAAGTTCAGGTGGGAAAATTGAGGCAGAATAGGAGTCCTACCAAGTAGGTCCAAGCTTTCCACACCCAGGAGGCACCATATTGCCACCTGCTGGGGTAGGAGGGAACTGCAGGCATCCTTGGAGGCCCCCACCTGTGAGGCCTGTGAGACCACCCGTGAGACAGACCCCTTCTTCATCACGAACCCCATCTCACCCAGCAGCCCCTAAGATGCCAGCACACTGCCTCAGCCCTCGGAACCGTACGAGGATAATTCCTTTGGTTCAAGCCACCACAGTCTGGTTCCGCAGCGTGGTTCACATATGTACAGAAGGCCGCCTTGTCACTTGTCTAGAAAGGGACCTCCGTCCTTCTAGCTGTTCAGGCCACATACTTTGGAATCTCCTCTCACTCTTTTTACCACCTACATCCAGTTGAGTCTCGGTTCTCCAGGCTGACCTTAAAAACACAGCTGGATTCTGGCTGCCTCTCAGCCCTTCCATATTGCAGTTGTTCTAGCAATCATATACCCAGCCACATTGTTCAAAATGTCCATCTCCTACACTCTGTCCATCTCCATAATCTATCCTCAACATGACCTACTTTTCCTTGGGCCAAAACCCTTGTGTGGTGTGTGTGCCCATCTCCAAGCAGGAGCCAAGGCCCTGGGCCACCTGGAGTCTGCTCGAGTCTTGCTGGCTTCCTTACTGTTCTTCAGACAGGCGCCACGGTGCTACAACCCTCGCCCCTGCCTCTACATGATTAGTGTGCCCTACCCAGAACTCCCTGCTCAAAGCTCACCTCTGGACTTGGGCAATGGCTCAGTGGTTAAGGCACTTGCCACGAAAACGTAAAGACTGGAGGTCAGAACCCCACATGAATGCGGGCTGAGCATGATAGCACTTGTAATTCCATTCGCAGAAGGCGGAGACAGGCGATCCCCAAGCAACCTGGCTATCAAGGCTAGTCATATCAGTGAGCTCTGGGTTTGATTGAAAGAGCCTGCCTCCACGAGTAAGATGGAAAACAATGAAGGTTATTCTCTGTCAACTTGAAGCCTTCACACACATGTGCACACATACATAGGCCCACCGAAGTGTATACCATGCACACGAGAAACGGGGATCCCTTTCTCAGCCAAACTGCACCATTACGCATGCCCCTCCTCTTCAATCCACTGACCACTGCTTTCGGTAGTGCGTGCCCCCTAACACATAGGTCAGGGACTGGGACCCTGCCCCGAAGACCATATCCAGGCTGCTGCCAAGAATGGCTTTCCCATAGCTAAGGCTTTTGCAAAACCAACTAGAATGTGAACAGAGCTTGAGCCTCAGTTTCCCCTGTCAAATGAGGACTGCCTGTATGGCAGTGTCATCCTAAGAGTGAGGTGGACCAGGTTCCGGCATTTGATGTGTCCCGTCATGTGGCAGGACCACAGGACCCACAAGTCCCGTCCCCACTTACCTGGCTGAGTAACTGTATATGCCCCATAAGGGTTTGCAGAGCCTCCTCAAGGCCCAGGAGACCTCAGCCTCAGCCCAGGACAGTGCACGGTGGGAGGCCTAGGGAGGGGCAGGCACAGCTGTCAGAACCACCCTCAGTGAGCCCAGCTCCACCCCACCCTATCACACACATCCTCACCAGCTCCAGGGCACCCATCATGGCTCCCAGGGCCACCTGGATGGGCCTTAGCCTCCAACTTTCTGGCAACCTGAGCAGCCCGGCCTGCAGCCACTGCCTGGCTTCCTCAGCCCGCTCTCGCCACACCTCATCCAGGGGCCGCAGCGTCACCTCCAAGTAGGCCTCCTTCAGCGTGGCCAGGGGCTCTGCAACAGGTCATCACCTTGAGGCCCCAGAGCTCCTGGCTGCAGATGAGAACCTCTACAGTGCAAGCCAGGAAAGCTAGCCTTGCCTCACCCCAGGCCTAGAGGACATGGGGCCTTCGCCCTGGAGTGAGGGTGGAGTGCAGAGTGCACAAGACTGCTGGCCTGGCTGCCTGGAACTGGTGGGAAGGGCCTGCTCCCCCATTGTTCTAACCTGCCTCCCAGAAAGCTGTGTGGCAACTCTGGTAGAAGCCCTGTGGATCCACACGGGGCTTCCCCTGGAAAATGCTTCCTACAGGCATCACAGTTCGACCCAGGGGGAGTTAGTGGCATCCGGTACGCCATGGTGGAGCTCTGGATGCTGCATGTAGTGTTTCCGGACTTCAGTCCAGCACCTTTCCCCATCACCAACTCTGCTCTGCACCGTGTTGTGGTGATCAAAGCCATAAGGATACCTGTGTGCTCCTGGCCAGTCACTGGCTTGGGGACTCTGGCATAGCCATTCTGAGCTAGGGGCAGAGACACGTCTCCACTGCTTGCTTTAGTCCTGGACAGGGGTCTCAGGCCGAAAGGACCAGGATGGTCCTTAATTGTGGGGAGGCCAGGTTCTCAGCTTGCTTGGCCCCAGCGGCCCTGGAAGCCTCACAGCAAGGCTGTGTGCATGAGAGAAGCCAGGCAGAGGATGGATGAAGCCTGGGCAGCAGACCTAAGCGGGCATTACTTTGGAGCCTTCAAGGATGGAGAAAGCATGCCAAAAGGGTGCAGAGGTTGCAGGGGCCTGAGAAATAAGGTATGGGGGTCTAAAGAAATTAGACTGCTTTTCTGATGGAGGTAGTGGTGTGAGGACAAGTCTGAAGACCTGGGGTCCTTGGGGCTGGGGCTGGGGGGCAGGGTTGTGTGCTCTCCTGTACTCACGTTCCAGCTCCTTCTGCAACTGCTCCATCTCTGCCTGCAGCTGTTCCAGGTAGAGAGGCAGGTGACCGGTCAGCTTGAGCCTGGCCTGGCCTTGGCCCCACAAGGTGGCCACCACCTGGGCACCTGCCTGAACTGCACCCAGCCCTACCTGGGTCAATTGCACCAGGCAATCTGCTGCTCTGGCCAGGGTGCCCACCGGCTGTACCTGGGCAGGGAAACCAAGGCAAGATCAATGGGAAAACTGCAGACAGCATTCGCCAGCCTATCGTGCCTGGGCTGGAGAGCTGGGGCCAGGCCAGGCCAGAGGGCCCCCTACATACTTCCTTAAAAGGACTACCCACCAGGTTCTGGAACCCTCTCCCATAGGCATCCAGGCGTTGGATCTTCTCTTCCAGCTGGGCTCGCATCCGGGAGCCAATTGCTGTCATGGTGGCCTGTGGGGCGGAGGGACAGGTGAGGACTGGAGAAAAGGCCCTCTAGGGACCAGAGAGGGTGTAACTGCCCTCAGCTGTCCACTCGGATTTTCCAGGCCCTCTTACCCCCACGTGGCTCAGCAGGGCCCCCTCACAGCCACGTGCGACGAGGACGAGGCTCTGGTTGGCCGCCTGCAGGGTCAGGCGGCCCAGTGGCTGGGCACGCTGCCCACCGTTGTGGAGCAGGGTCTCCACCTTCACGGCTCTCCTGTGGGCGCATGCCTGTAGCGTCACGCTTTCTTCTCTGCTCCCTGAGCCAGGAAGGGACTGAGGTTACATCCATGCCTTCCCTACCTGTCTCCCCAGTGCCCTGCACAAAACCTCAAGATCACCTAAGTGACCCCTTCTCCTGGTATACGCAAAGCCTCCACTTCACACCCACCTCTGGGTAGACCAGCCAGATCCACCCCACAACCACCCCACCCCACAACCTCCCCACAGCCTCACTTAACTCGGCACAAGTCAGTACAGATGTGGACAGGAAGCTCACCCCAAAATTGAGGTTTTCTTATGCTTCTAAACTTTAATAGGGATTCCCTGTCCTCTCTCGGACAAAGGTGGCGCCTGGCTTAGCTGACCTGGGGACCTTCCACTTACCTTCTACATGGGTGACAGAAGCCTGAAGACAGCTCAGGGCCCGGGATACCAACAGCCTTAGTTTCTCATCCTTATCCACGCTGCCCTCCAGCTGGACCAAGCTGTGGGAAGCCGAGGTAGAGATGCGGCCCAGGAGGAGGAGCTGCTGAGCTCTGGGGCCTTGGAGCTACGAACCAGACCATAGAGACCTGAGTGGGCCTGACTGCTGGGGCTGCTCAGGTCCCTGGCCTCTCTGCCTGTCCCAGGCTCAGGGGAAGGGTAGGAGTGAATCAGTAGAGAAGGGACAGAAAGATGTCCACACTTCTTCCAGGAGCACTGGGTTCCCTGCCCTCCACCCATGCTGCACGGCTCAGAACCCCACCACATACAGTAGCTCATATATAGCAAAGCCCACCTTGTAGGTGTCTCCCCACCAACCCAGTCAAGGAGGCTCAGAACCCACGTCCTTGCACACTCTGGACAGATGCGATTGGTCTGGGGATCCCAAGCACTTCTCCTTTGGCAGTCTCAGTGTCCAAGGGGCACAAGGAAGCCTGCATCATTGTGTTTACCAAAATCCCTGTAGGCACCATCCTTGAGGGAGGAGGTGCAGGACTAACGTTTGTCAAATGAACAATGTCAGATGCTCCAAGGTCCCAGGGAAAGGGGCCATTGAAAATGACAGAGACCGGGAGAGAACCTTGGAGAGCCGGAGCCACAGCTGTTCTAGCCTAGCTGCTAGAGCCTGCAACTGAAACCTGTGCAACCTCAAATAAGGGTATCACCGTCTCTGAGCCTCAGCTTCTAGCTGTAAACTGACATGGATCAGTGGTTCTGTTCCTCTAGAGAACCCTGACTCATACACCGTCCTTGTCCATTTGAGAAGGATAGAATCTGTTTCTTGGCTATAGGAAGGGAAAGGCTGTGGGGTAGTGGAGGAGGCCCTCTGTGGGGCCTGGACAGACCCTGGGGTTCAGTAAATACTTCCTAGAAAGGAAGTCCTGGACCAGCAGGATGTTGGCCTGAAGTTCCACCAATGGCCACTAGATGGCGGGACAGCCCAGGCAGTGGGGCTGACGGCATGGAAAACTGGGAGGGCTTAGACTTCTACCTCCAGCTGCCCAGAGAAGTCCGGTGCATTAGGTCGGCTGTGGTTGTAGAGGGTGAGGCTAAAGTGCAGGCCCTGGTCAGGGTCTGGAGCAAGACCCAGCTGGTACTGAGAACGCAGCAGGAGTGCACCCTGGTCCAGACTGTGCTCCCCGGAGAAGGAGAGGGCCTGAAGGAAGACAGCAGAGGTTCCAGAGGTCAGGAGACACGCTGGACCCTGGCCCAGGCTGTGGGGTGGCCAGCTCTACTGCCCCACCCATGACCTTCAGCAGCAAAGCCCCCAAACACTGATGCATGCCTGCACAGGTGCCGTGTGTGAGCGAAGCATGCCTGCACAGGTGTGTGAGTGAAGCATGCCTGCACAGGTGTGTGAGCGAAGCATGCCTGCACAGGTGTGTGAGTGAAGCATGCCTGCACAGGTGTGTGAGCGAAGCATGCCTGCACAGGTGTGTGAGTGAAGCATGCCCGCACAGGTGCCGTGTGAGAGGGAAGCATGCCCGCACAGGTGTGTGAGTGAAGCATGCCCACACAGGTGTGTGAGTGAAGCATGCCTGCACAGGTGTGTGAGTGAAGCATGCCCACACAGGTGTGTGAGTGAAGCATGCCCACACAGGTGTGTGAGTGAAGCATGCCCACACAGGTGCAGTGTGTGAGTGAAGCATGCCTGCACAGGTGTGTGAGTGAAGCATGCCCACACAGGTGTGTGAGTGAAGCATGCCCGCACAGGTGTGTGAGTGAAGCATGCCCGCACAGGTGTGTGAGTGACGCATGCCCGCACAGGTGTGTGAGTGAAGCATGCCCACACAGGTGTGTGAGTGAAGCATGCCCGCACAGGTGTGTGAGTGAAGCATGCCCACACAGGTGTGTGAGTGAAGCATGCCCACACAGGTGTGTGAGTGAAGCATGCCCGCACAGGTGTGTGAGTGAAGCATGCCCACACAGGTGTGTGAGTGAAGCATGCCCACACAGGTGTGTGAGTGAAGCATGCCCGCACAGGTGTGTGAGTGAAGCATGCCCGCACAGGTGTGTGAGTGAAGCATGCCCACACAGGTGCAGTGTGTGAGTGAAGCATGTCCGCACAGGTGTGTGAGTGAAGCATGCCCACACAGGTGTGTGAGTGAAGCATGCCCACACAGGTGTGTGAGTGAAGCATGCCCACACAGGTGTGTGAGTGAAGCATGCCCACACAGGTGTGTGAGTGAAGCATGCCCACACAGGTGTGTGAGTGAAGCATGCCCGCACAGGTGTGTGAGTGAAGCATGCCCACACAGGTGCAGTGTGTGAGTGAAGCATGCCCGCACAGGTGTGTGAGTGAAGCATGCCCACACAGGTGCAGTGTGTGAGTGAAGCATGCCCGCACAGGTGTGTGAGTGAAGCATGCCCACACAGGTGCAGTGTGTGAGTGAAGCATGCCCGCACAGGTGTGTGAGTGAAGCATGCCCGCACAGGTGTGTGAGTGAAGCATGCCCGCACAGGTGTGTGAGTGAAGCATGCCCGCACAGGTGTGTGAGTGAAGCATGCCCGCACAGGTGTGTGAGTGAAGCATGCCCGCACAGGTGTGTGAGTGAAGCATGCCCGCACAGGTGTGTGAGTGAAGCATGCCCGCACAGGTGTGTGAGTGAAGCATGCCCGCACAGGTGTGTGAGTGAAGCATGCCCACACAGGTGTGTGAGTGAAGCATGCCCACACAGGTGCAGTGTGTGAGTGAAGCATGTCCGCACAGGTGTGTGAGTGAAGCATGCCCACACAGGTGTGTGAGTGAAGCATGCCCACACAGGTGTGTGAGTGAAGCATGCCCGCACAGGTGTGTGAGTGAAGCATGCCCACACAGGTGCAGTGTGTGAGTGAAGCATGCCCGCACAGGTGTGTGAGGGAAGCATGCCTGCACAGGTGTGTGTGTGAAGCATGCCCACACAGGTGTGTGAGTGAAGCATGCCCACACAGGTGCAGTGTGTGAGTGAAGCATGCCCGCACAGGTGTGTGAGGGAAGCATGCCCACACAGGTGTGTGAGTGAAGCATGCCCGCACAGGTGTGTGAGCGAAGCATGCCCGCACAGGTGCAGTGTGTGAGTGAAGCATGCCCACACAGGTGTGTGAGTGAAGCATGCCCACACAGGTGTGTGAGTGAAGCATGCCCACACAGGTGTGTGAGTGAAGCATGCCCACACAGGTGTGTGAGTGAAGCATGCCTGCACAGGTGTGTGAGTGAAGCATGCCCACACAGGTGTGTGAGTGAAGCATGCCCACACAGGTGCAGTGTGTGAGTGAAGCATGCCCACACAGGTGTGTGAGTGAAGCATGCCTGCACAGGTGCCTGTGTGTTATCTCTGCACGCATGCCTATGTGTGACCTCTGCAGGGCCAGCAGGTGCCCTAAGGCCACTTGTAAGCCCTGTTCCCATCCTTCCCACCGTCCTCCAGGCCCCGAACATACGGCTTTGGTCTGTCCTGTTTCCTCCACTCTGCCTTACCTCACTCAGCAGAAACTGCTTTCATAACACAGCGGAGTGAGCAGGAAAACGCACCTATGAGACTTGATGGTCAAATACTTAAACCTTAAATACTCTGACTGCCCTTTGCAGAAGAGTCTGTGGCCCCTGGGAGGTAGGGGTGAGGTGGTGAGTAGGTGGGGGGAGGGTAGATAGATTGGAGGGTGGGTGAGTGGATGGGTGGTGGGTGGGTAGACAGATAGATGAGAGAGAAGGTGGGTGAGTGGATGGACAGATCTACAGGAGGGTGGGGTGGGAAGGCAGGTAGGCATGTGTGTGGGTGGGTGAGTGAAGGACAGGAAAGAGCAAGAGACGGATAGATAGAGGACCTGAGAATGGCGAAGGGATCGGACAACAAGCCCAGGTAGGGCAGGCCCAGGTCCCAGTGTGTGCCTCAGCAATGGCGGTGGTGACGGCTCTCGTTTACACGTCCTCCTGAATATCAGTCTCCCCTGTGTACCCTTCCCTCCCTCACACACACTAGAGACAGAGAAGACAGATGCCAGGCAGCTGGGGTGTAGAGAGCCACCTGGAGAGCTCTACCTGGGTTGGTCCTACTCCGCCTGTCCCAGGTGCTCCCCCTCCTCAGGGCCCCTGGGTCCCCTGTAGCCCAGCCTCAGCACACTCACCCTGGGCAAGTTGCAAAGGCCCAGGCGGAGGGTGTGGCATAACTTGTGGGTGTAGTCAGTCTCCACTGTCCCCTGGAAGCTGTGCTGGGCACAGGAGGCCGGGAGGATGTGCTCTAGTGTGGCCGCTGCATGGATCTTGTCCCACTGGGGTATCTGGTGCTTCTGGAATGGTGGGTCATGACATGGGGTTGTCACATAAGAGAGAAAGCCCACGGCATCCACAGGGGTGACTAACCCACAGAGGCCAGGTGCCAGTGACCCCAGCCTCAGAACCCCAGGGTCTCAGGGGCTGAGGGGGTACAGAAGGGCCAAGGGGTACACTCTCAGAGCCAGCTGTCCTCGTTTCAATAGTCTGACTTTTGTCCCTCACTCTGAGAGCTCACTTAGCCCCACTGGAAGCCCTGGGTAGTTTCCGGGGAAGGTAAGCCATCCCGCGTCTCCCGCCCCATGTCTAGCAGACCCTTTAACACTACCAGCTCCTCCACTCTGCCCAGTACATCAGAGTGTTTGATGTACTTCCTGGCAGGACACGACTATCGCACCCATTTCAGATGAAGGAAGGCTCAACCAGAGGAATCAGTGGCCTAGCTCCCCTGGCATGGCCAGCACTTGAACCCAGAACCACACTGCCTTAAGCTCAGTACTTCCCATGGCTGGCAGGGCCCTCTGTAGATGACCTGCACTGAGTCTGGCTCGCTGGGCCTCACCTCATAAGTCACGTTCTGCTGCAGCCGGCGTCGGCCCCAGGAGAGATCAAGCTGCTCACTGAACATGCCTGGGGTCTGAGTCAGGGCCGCGCAGGCCTGCAGCGGGCCCAGGCCCCAGGTTCCCTGGAGCTGACAAGAACAACGGAAAGATGAGCTAGAGGCCTGCTGGGAGGCCCAGAACGAGGAGGATCCGAGGCAAGAGCTCACGTACCTGACCCAGGGAGGCAGCTAGGCAGCTATCCCAGGCCACGCTGTGCAGAGAGGACCTGTCAGCCCAGGTGACCTCCAGAGTCACAGGTGAGCCTCTATCCCATGATTGCTGAACCTGCATGAGGGAGGAACAGAGGTGAGGCCATTACTGCCTCTGAGGGCGAGATGCTGGCGAGATGTGGCTGCCTTCATCTTCCCTGGAGAGGACGTGGAGGTTCCAGGGACTCCTTGTAGGAGTCCAGAGCCCCCTACTGAGAAAGGCCCATTCCTTGATGATAGACAGCCCCTTCTGGGTCCTGCGTGTCCTGCCTGGTCATCCAGCCTCTTCCATGGGAAGCTCTGGCCTCGGCCTTTGTGCTTACTATCCAATAGCTCACATTCCTGGTGTCCTTGGCTGGTAGCCTCTTCTCCCATGAAGATCTCACCTTGGCCTTTCAAATCCAGCTCCCTGTACGCTTGCTCCAAGATGCTTATCACAATTTCTGAGTTTTAAATCCCATTTGCCTGCTTGCATTCTGCTGGCCTAATGTATTTCTGCTCACTGGTGCTAAGAAGAGGCCCAGAGAAGCCACTCCAGTTCAAGGATGCACAGCAGGCTAGGGAGTCCAGCTGCCCTGCTCTCAGCCCTCCCTGAGGTGGCTAAGTATGCAAATTAACATACAAATGAGCTCAGAGCTTCCTGAGAACCATTTCCTTCATTAAAACCCAGAGTCTGCAGGTGCAGAGCCCGGGCCCAGGGCTGGGCACCTCATCGCTGAAAGTGCAGTTGAGTGGAGGCCCCCTGAGGCCCCCAGCTGGGCATCTGTGACTCTGGAGAGTGCTCTCTGCTGGGCAGGGCCTCCTCCCTCCCCATCTACAGGCCCAGGCCTGAGACCTGCGGCCTCCCTGCCTTCTGAAGGCTGCTGACCTCTGCCCCACCTGAGAGGTGGAGATGGTGGGCAGGGTTTGTGGGAGCTGGTACCCCCTTCCCTAGCCACTGGGAGCAGGGAAGCAACACCAGCCAAGCCCTTGCCATCCCATTTACAGGGAAGGAGCCAGCGGCTCATGGAGAGCAGGCGCAACAGGTGCATGCTGGGAGAGTGGCTGGGGCCACGCTGGCCCTGTGACCCCAGAGATCCTGGGCTTCAGTGTCAGGTTCTGAAAACGGGGAGAGAACAGAATCAAGCGGGTTTGGAGGGAGGATGGATTTGTGGCACAGTGCCACATCAGCTGTGCTTGTCACGAGGGACTGAAACCCAGGTGCCCTGACCCCACTTTTGGGCACCTAGAACAGCTGGCTGACTGCCATAGGCTCCCTTAGCAAGGCAGGTCCCCCAGGGGCTCCTGCCAGCCCCACTGCCTACCTGGTCTTTATTGTCCCAGGCCACAGCCAGGTCACCATGGTGGCTGCCTCTAGAGTACTCTGAGGACAGATGGAGTCTGCAGTGTCGTGGCAGGGACAGAGACAGCTGGTGGGAGAACTCCACTGTGGGGGAGATGGGTGGAGAGGGTGGCAGTGAGGTCATGGCTGTGAGTCAAGGTCACAGCAGGAGACTGGTTCAGGACACAGCTGATCACAAAGCCATTCAGGCAGGTGATCACACTCACCTACTCTACGGATCTTGGAAGTCAATCAAATGACTCTTAAAGCAGCCTAACTGTGCCTATGGGAGGCTCTGTTCTCTTTTCCTCCTATCCCAATGACACTGAGCAGCCAGCCCAGAGCCACCTCTGCGCCCCAGCCTTCAATCAGGACATGCCATTGTTTCTTGAGGTTGACAGGTCATCTCATTCAAGCCTTGGCCGTCAGAGGTCTGTTGCCTCCTCCTCTCCTGACCCCTGAGCAGCCACCGTGAAGCACACCCTAGATGGCTGTTGGTGGCTTCAAACCAGGCTTCAGGTGACAGCCAGAGGGTGCGGAGATCAGTGGAGATCCCAGAGATGCACAGAACTCCCTCCCCTTAGCCTGCTGCTGACTTTGAGACATATGAGCCTACCAGGGCCTCGCTGCTGCACCTCCCGACCACTTAAAGGACAATTTAAGGTCTTTTATTACCTTTATTTGTACGTGCACATGAACACACATGTGCCACAGTGCATGTGTGTGTGAGATCAGAGAACAGCTTGCAGGAGCTGGCTGTCCCTTCAGCACGTGGGTCCCAGCTCCGGTTGTCAGGACTAAGGACCGGCTGCTTTACCCACAGAGCTGTCTCGTTGGCCCCAATTTGCTTTTGTTAATTTTGATTTATTTGAGACAAGGTTTTATGTAGCTGAAAATGACCTTGAACTCCTAGCCTTCCCGCCTCTACTTCCTGGGGGTTGAGACAGCAGGCCTGTCGTCCCCCCCCCCCCCCCCCCCCCGCACACTGTTTTTTAAGGTGCTGGGGATCAAATGTCCTAGGCAAGCACTCTAACGCCTAGGCTGCCGCCCTACCCTCTTTGTGATTTTGCTGACACGGGAGTTCCTAGCTCTCTGCCTCTCTCCTCTGAGGGCTGAGCCTTGGCCATCTTGTGTCCTGAGGATTCCCTGGGGCCTGGAACAGCACCCAGGACAAGCAGGCACTCACCCATGGCAAGTGGGAGCACCCCCACGCCCATGCCTCCGGCTCCTCAGCTACTCACCCTGAAGACGGATATTCCCTAAGAACTCTGAGAGGGGCCGGGAGAGGCTCCCATTGAGGGCCACCTCCCTGCCATCCCATAGCACCACCTGGTACAGGATGTGGGTGCCTTGTGCTCTCTGGATCACGGTCCTCAGGGACAGCTCTGTGGGAAGGGTGCTGAGCTGGAAGAGAATGGGATGTCAGTGCATGGCCTCTCTGAGCTGAGCCACTCACTGGCCTGGGGTTGGGAAGGGCACACACCCCGAAAGGAGAAGAAGCCGCTTGTGGTCAGATCCACAATGCTAAATCCGTCCTAAGTGCGAGCAGACAGCACAGAGGGAGAGGGAGGAGCGAGACATTTTTCCAGAGCCTGGAAGGAAGCTAGCAGACTCCAGCCTGTGTGGGCTGAGGCCTGGCACCTGCAGACCACACTTCCTTCTGCCGTCCTGTCTAGCCTGTCTGTCCCAGCCCGGGCTTCTAGCCAGTTCTCAGACTGGTCCCCACCCCAGGCCCTTAGCATAGAACGCTCTTCCCCCAGGCAGGCTTGTCATAGGATTAGCTCAAGTGTCACCTCCTCTGGTGACACTTCCTGACCCCCTAATCAAATATATGGCTTATTTATATGACTTTTGTCACTTGCCTCAACTGAATCATATATTCAATGACAGTCGGGGCCCACAGTTCTGTCCTGTGCTATATCCCAGCTTCCTTCTGGAGCAAAGCCTAGGATTATATGGTCAGAGAGGAGCGGAGAGGAGACACACTAGTCCCTTCCCGCTAGTTTGCCCCTTCAGAGCCTGCACCGTGCTGGTCCCCACAGAAGAGAAGCCTCAAGCTCAACTCCTCTTTTCTAGGAAGCTACACACCTGGGGGAAGGTCTGCTGCAGCTGGATGACATTGTCTAGGCTGTCCTGAGCAGCCAGCAGGGTGGTGTTGACATGGAAACAGCGCTCCTCCACCTCTAGGACAAAAGTGCCTTTGGTCTCCTCCTCGGAGTACCAGAGCTGGTGAAGGGAAAAGCATAGGGAGACACCATCAGATCTCAGCCAGATGACGCTTGGCTCCAGGCTCTGCTCCCAGAGCCCCAGAAAGGGACCTATGGCTTCCTGAGATGAACAAACTCTGATGAAATAAGGGTCTTGAGTCTAGGCAGGCCCCGAGGCGTGATGCTAGCAGCACTCCTCATGATCTTGGCCTGTAACAGTGATACAGATACTGACTGGCTCAAGACTGGCCGCCAGGGATCTAGTTGTGGTACCGCTTGTGACCACAGAGGGCAGTGTTACACAAGGGCAATGCTCAGAATGGTAGACCAGACTCCAGGGTGGCTCTCCTAGGTGTGGGTTGAATTAGTGACAGACCCTTGGCTTCCTGAGCCTTGGTCTTTTAATCTGATAGCTAAGGATAAGGATGCTTGCTTTTTTAATGGACTGGTAGGAAAACTGTATGAAATGATATGCCATCTTCTGAGCTGTCACCTAGTGTAACCTGTCTCTCACGGAAGAGCCATCAAGGCTTGGGAAAAGGGACAAGAATTGGTACTCATACTTTGGGGTCAACATTTTCCTCATTCCCCTCCAAGTCTAGCTGTTATTACCAGGTTAAGAGCACTGGGTATTGAGTCCTTCCAGAGACCCAGGCTTAAGTCCCAAGCACCCGCTTAGCGGGTCACATCTGTCAGTAACTCCAGTCCCTGAGAACCAATGACCTCTTCCGGCCTCTGAAGGCACCAAACACTCATATGATACCAAGATATACATCATACATTGCAGGCAAAACACCCACAACACACAAAATAATAAGATAAAATAAGAGCCAAATTTTCCAAATGTTGCTTTCAGTAAGCCCAGAGGCCATGGCAGCATATTCAAGCGAATTCTCACCCGGTACAAACAATCCAGAGATACAAACAAGGACGTTCTGAAAACTGACTGCCTGGATATGTCAGACTAGCAAACATGAGGATTTTCAAAGAAATTTAGTGATAAAAGATGAAAGGAAAAATCTAGGCAGTGGGCATAGAGGAGGTTGATGAAAATTTATCTCAGTTTCGTAGTTGCAAAGTTTCAAAGAAAAATATTGGGGAGCTGGAGAAATGGATCAGCAGCTAAGAATGCATAATGCTCTTCCAGAGCAGAGGACCCAAGGTTGGTTCCCAAACCCTGTCAAGTAGCTTCTAGCCTCCAGAGGATCTGATGGCCACTTTTGGCCTCTGCAGGCACCCACATCCACATGCACATGGCAATACATACAGACATTTTATATATATACATACATATATATATATATATGTATATATATATTTAAAACAACAATTAAAAATGTCAGGTTACAAAGGGAAGAAGTAGAAGAAGATTCTAGATCTCGAGTTGACCTTCAGATTAATTTGGCCTGCAATCTGACTTGGTAAAGAAAACTTTACTGGGGGTGGTGGTGTATGTGCACATGTGTATGTGTGTGTGTGGAGGCCAAAGGCTGATGTGAAATGTTTTCCTCAGTCATTCTCCACCTTAAACCTGGAACTTGTTGACTGACTCAACATTCTGGCCGTTGAGTTCCAGGGAGTCTCTGTCTCCCCCCACATACCCTTGTATTATAGGTGTGTGATACTATGCCTGTCTGTCTATCTATCTATCTATCTATCTATCTATCTATCTATCTATCTATCTATCTATCTACCTACCTACCTATTTATCCATCTATCAATCCATCTATCTATCATCTATCTATCTATCTATCTATCTATCTATCTATCTATCTATCCATCCATCCATCCATGTATCCATCCATCCATCTATCTATCTATCTATTTGAGACAGGGTCTCACTATGTAGCCCTGGCCAGTCTGGAACTCATTATGTAGACTAGTCTGGCCTTGAACTCACAGAAATCCTCCTGCCCCTGCCTCCTGAGCGCTGGGATTAAAGGAATTAAATTTTTTTTTTTTTTTTTTTTGGTTTTTCGAGACAGGGTTTCTCTGTGTAGCTTTGCGCCTTTCCTGGAACTCACTTGGTAGCCCAGGCTGGCCTCGAACTCACAGAGATCCGCCTGCCTCTGCCTCCCGGGTGCTGGGATTAAAGGCGTGCGCCACCACCGCCCGGCAAATTTTTTTTTTTTAATGCTGAATGCTGTTTATTGAAGGAGGGAGGAGGTCTTAAATACAGGCTTACAGCACAATGGGAGAACCCCGGAGGGCAGAAGTTCATTTTACAATCTTGCATCTAAGCTGTTAACACCTGTTATGCAGGATACACAGACAAGGAACTTCCCTTAAGCATTCAGGAGGGTGGAACCTGGGAGAGAATTAGCATAGGGAGGATATCAAGGTCAAGGTCAGGAAGCAAGGCAACAGTTATCCAAAACAGGGGCCAGGGCCCTACAGGTCCTCCTTTTACTAAAAAATGAGCTTCTGACTTAGGTTGCATGGAGGCACCTGCCCAGGCCACACAGGCGCTCTGTCTTAGGTTGGTGAGCGCCCCTCAATGCCTGGCTTTTTGTATGTGTGCTGGGAATCCAAACTCAGGCCCTCTGCACACCCCTCATTTGATTGTTATCAGTCTTGTTTGAGTATTTACACATTGACCATAGTAGCTATTATCCTGCGGTGACAGGACTGAGTGGCTGCACGAGGGACAGGTGGCCTGTGGCTTGCACTTCACACCCCTGCATTCACTTTCTGGCTTTTTAAAGCCAAGTTTTCAGACTTCTGCTTGCGGATAACAAAATAAAAGTGGCATAGTGCAAAGCATCCCATGCAGCTCTGGTTCCTGTCATTGGTTTAAACCCAGGACTGAATATTTGAAAAGACTTTACAAAACAGTTGGGGAATTTTATTATCTAAGTGTTATTTCAGCATTCAAGTTTGTACCAGGCCTGGAGACATGAGCCTGTAATTCCAGCACTTGGGGAATCTGAGACAGGAAAATCAGGTGATGGTGAGTTCAAGGTCAGTATGGGCTACATAGTGAGTGTTATAGCGTGAATAAAAATGGCCCCAATAGACTCATAGGTAGTGGCACTATGAGACTATGTGGCCTTACTGTAGTATGCGTGGCCTTGTTGGAGGAAGAGTGTCACTGTGGGGGTGGACTTTCAGGTTTCAGATGCTCAAACCAGGCCTAATGTCTCATTCTCATTCTGTTGCCTGTGGACCCAGCCAGTTCCAGGACAGCCAAGCTTTGACAGTGAAGGAAACCATCAAGAACAGAAAGCTAGTGAAAATGTGTTTGAACAAGGGGGCCATGTTCCAGCCCCAGCAAGAAGCAGAACTTGGCAGCTTCGACCATGTGGTTCCGGCTTTAGAGTCAAGGATATAAGGACGGGGTTATGGAATCTCCCTCCATGGCTAAGGAAAGCTGCTGAGGTCAGGCATGTGTCAGGGGTGTCCCTGAAGAGAGACCTAGAGAGGCCATTGTGTGAAGCTGTGAAAGTGAAGCCCGGACTGTGTTGGAGACCCCAAGGTGTTGGAGATGCCAGAGTCACGGGATTCTTGCCAAGGGAAGATGCTAACAGGTGCAAGAGAAAGAAGTGTGCTCCAGTGGACAAAGCTGAAAGGAGTTGGAGATCTGCAGAGCATGTTGACATCAGACATGGAGATGTAGAGTTTGGAGTTTGCCCAGCTGGTTTTCAGTCTGCTTTGGTCCAGTATTTCCTCACTATTCTCCCTTCCCTATGTTTTAGAATGGTAATGTATATCCAGTACCATTATGTGTTAGAAGTATGTGATCTAATTTTCATTTTGATTTTACAGGCATTACGGTTAAGAGATTGCGTGAATCTCAGAAGAGTCTCTGAACTTTGAACTTCTAACATTGTTGAGACTGTGGTAGACTATGGGGACTTTTGAAATTAGACTGAATGTTGTTTTGCATTATAATATGGCTACCAGCCTTGTTGGAGGAGCCATAGAGTGGAATGTGGTGTCTGAATGAAAATGGCCCCCATAGGCTCATTGGGACTGACACTATTAAGAGGTGTGGCCTTGTTGGAAGAAGTGTCCGGGCTTTGAGGTTTCAGATGCTCAAGCCAGTCCCAGTGTCTCTCTCTCTTCCTGCTGCCTGCAGATCTAGATGCAGAACCCTCAGCTCCCTCTCCAGCATCATGTCTGCCTGCATGCTGCCATGCTTCCCGCCATGCCGATAATGGACTAAACCTCTAAAATGTAAGTCAGTCCCTAATTAAATGTTTTCCTTTATAAGAGTTGCCGTGGTCATGGTGTCTCTTCACATCAACAGGACAGAGAGTGACACCTGGGTTCCATGCCCAGCCCTGCATAACCTAGGTGTGGTGGTTTACACCTTTATTCCATCTGAACACCTCAAATTCAAAAAATCACTCAGCTAAAAGGAAAGTCTAGCCTGGGCTACATAAGACCAGGTCTCTAAGGAACTAAACATACCAATTTTTGTAATTATACTGTGTTATATGTAAATCCTTGTTCTACAAAACACAAGGTCTTTAGGAGTAAAGACAGAGCCTTGTTAACTCAATTACACTGAAATGTGTGGTCTGCCCTGTCTAGTGGTGATTTGTTGTTGATTGAGACAGGTCTCATGTAGCTCAGGCTGGCCTACAATGAACTATGTTGCTGAGGCTGACCTTGAACTTCTGATCCTCTTTCTTCTACCTCCCTAGTGTGGGTGTTACAGGTATGTACCACCATGCTTGGCTTGTGGGGGCCTGGGGCTGGAACCGAGGGCTTTGTGCATTAATTAGCGTCCATCCACTGAGCCACATGTGGGCGTCTAACAGTTACCTTCCTGTGTCTGAAGCTAGTCTAAGTAAAGCTTGAGAAAGAAACCAAGATGTCCTCTGACTGCAGTGCTGAGGAAACACTCACTGAGGGAAGGCTACATACAGACCTTGCTCTGTAAACAGAGGCAGGCTGGGACCTGATCAGGGGGCTCTGGACGAAGCCTGTGGCTGGTAGGAAAATGCAGAGGCCTGGGATTGGGGTGGGAGGGGTGTGCAGCTCAGTGGTAGAGAGCTTGGCTAGTGTGCAGGAGGCCCTGGGCCAGGCCCAGCCCAGGAAGTTACAGGCAGGACAAAGGGGAAGGCAGCAGGAGCCTGAGGGGGAGGGAGGGGAGGTACCGCTAGCTGGCAGGCCCAGCCACTCACTCTTTACCAAGCAGTTGCTCTATGTTGGTCCCTGTGCCAAGGGCGGGCATCCCCTGTAGAAGCTCCTTATTTGGGTACTAGAGACAGACAAGGACACAGTGACAGTGCAGAGGCCTTCAGCCACGGTCTCACAAGCCATCCTATCCCCCAGCCCCTGTAATGCAGTCAGGGTGTGGAGCTGGCTCTGTTCAAGGGGCCGTGGAATCTGCTGGAGCTGCTGGGGGCACTCCAGGCTGGGGGGGAGGCGGGGGACAGTGTCAGGCATCAGGCGCCAGGGCGGGCAGACCTCCCAGCTCTCGAGGGTCCCCTGGGCCCCTCTGGAATGTAAACGTCAAGATGTTTGGGAAAGTCAGAGCCTGAGTTTTGGGAGTGGCCCACTGGGGCCCAATGCAGGCCTCTGACAGACAAAGATGTACAGACACACCCCAGCAGCCCATGCCGCACAGGACTGCCCTGGGCAGTGTCTGGAGCTACTTAGGAGCTGGGGTGCTGGGGCAGTTACCTTGGCTGTGACGGAAGCTGAGCGGGGACAGCAGCCCAGGAGGGAGGGGAGGTGGTGCCTGGTCCGCAGCAGCAGCTCTTGACTGGAAGCAAGGAAGGAGAGCATGGGCTGGCATGAGCGGATCCCGTTCAGCACTACCCGGGTGAGAGGGTCGGAAGCCCCAAATATGAGCAGTCTATTCAAGTGTGGCCAGTCACCAGGGTACGGGGTCACGGGTCCCAGGCCAGCTTCCACCCAGTTCTGCACCATTCCCTTTAATCTCGGTTTCCCTATGAAGGGCTGAAATTGACTCTGGACTGTGTCTTCCCAGAGCCCAAACTCCTGGGTTTGCATACCAAACCCGCTGGGATGCGGGCAACAGGACCACTTAGGCATCATCCCAGCTTCCTCCCAGGGACCTTCCACCAGCCCTTCCACCAGCTGCTTATCCGTGGGACCACGGTCTGCAGCTGGGGCTGTTCTGTGCACCCAGAGGTGTTTAGCAGCCTTCCTCTCCTGGCTTAGCAACCAGAAATCTCCCAGGCACTGCACAACCTCAGCCCGGTGAGAATCATAGGCTACACCTTTAACAAGTGGGGACTGAGTTCAAGAAGGGGAGCTGGTAACCCACACCCCCTTAACAGGAAAGAGTCCCCAACCCCAAGGCAGTTCCACTAAGACCAGTGGCTGATAATAGAGAAAATGTGAGAGAGTGTGTGTGGGTGTGGGTGTGGGTGTGGGTGTGTACTTTTGCATGCTGTCCCAAAGGCCAGGATTTTTTTTTTTTTTTTCGAGACAGGGTTTCTGTGAAGCTTTGCACCTTTTCTGGAACTTGCTTCGGAGACCAGGCTGGCCTCGAACTCACAGAGATCCGCCTGCCTCTGCCTCCCAGGGGCCAGGAAATTTTTTAAGAGCTTGGTGACCTTGGAAAAGGTGGAAAAGCCACTCTGCCTCTCTGAGCCTCCCAGAGTGGCTTGTGATGAGTTGGGGAGCCATCATGTCTCATTGGTGTCCAGCTGTGTCCAGCTGTGTCCAGCTGCCAGCTGCCTCCAGTTCCCCTCCTCCTGGGCATCCCCCAGAACTGTCAAGAGCTCCCACCTGTTGGCATGGTTCTGGCCATGGACATGGAGGAACAGAATATCTTGGGTGTCACAAGTGATTTGCAGGAAGGAACTCACGTCTTCCAAGGTCCAGAGTTCTCGGAATAGTAACTGAGGTTAGGGGAGGGGGAGAGAACAAGACACACTGTTGGGGGTGCTGAGGACCCCAGAGGTCAGTAGAGACACCTGTGAGATTCACATTCCCAGAGCAAGACCCTCCCCAGCCTGCAAGCATGCAGGCCCTGGCTCCTGGCTCCCTTGGAGCCATGGGCAGGGCTCAGAACCAGATGAACTGGGGGAAGGGGGAGTCTGGTGTTCTTAGTTGTGGGGTCTGGACTCTACACAAGGAGGACCACCAGGCGCTGCCTCTCCCTTCTCAGCAGAATTGTGGGACAGAAGGCAGTGGCTGGAGGTGGGCTGTGGGCGCTGACACAGGCCTGTGGGAACAAGGCACAGGGGCTCACAGACACGTGGCCAGGGTGCAGCTCCATGCAGTGGGGACCTCAGAAACATGGGTGGAGTCCTCATTCCACTGTCCGCTCGCTACATGAGCTTGAGCGAGTCACCTAAACCTCCTGTGTGACCCAGGGACAGCGATGGCCCTGTCACCACCAACATTGTCACAGCCAATGGTGTCCCAGCATCCTCAGCTAACAACCTGCATCTTCACAGCTCCATGTGACAGGAGTATTACTATCTCTGCTTCACACATGAGGAGACTGGAGCACAGAGAGGGCAGGCCATCTGCTCAAGGTCACACAGCTGGGGATGACAGAGCTGGGCTCTGAGCTCGAGGTGGTGTTCACAGGATGTCCTGTTCTGCCCATCAGCAGGTGTCAAAAGGATGAAAAGCAGAGTACAGCCTGAGTACTGCTCTCAGCACTGAGTCCTGAGGCCAGAGTACTAAGCAATGCTCACAGCACTAGGCCATATCTCCTTGGCAAAGGTGAGCTGGACTTCAGCTCTGGTTCATTGCTGGACCGGCCAAAAGGACCCTGGCCAGGACCTAGAACGGTTGCAGGACCCCAGGCCTGCAGTGTAAGGAGTTTACTTCGTAGGCATTGGCTACAACTGTCTGTTTTCCTGAGACAGGGTTTCAGGAACCCGGTGTAGCCTTGGCTGTTCTAGAACTCTCTCAGTAGACCAGGCTGGCCTTGAATTTGAGATCCTTCTGCCTCTCCAGTTCGGGGAATAAAGGTGTGCCCCGCCACACCCAGGCTACAACTCTTTTTGTTTAAAGAGTCTCTGCAAACTGTAAAGTGTCGTGACCACATGGCAATCCTCTGCTCTGCACATGGGAAACGGGATGAGGGATAACACATTTGGAGAATGGCCTGCTGGCCTGGGGCCCTCACCTGGCTGTTGGAGGGCAGGCCTCGTCTCTGGAAAGCCTGCACGGTGTGGCTGGTGTTCACTGTCACCTCCAGTGTGCCGTTTGGCAGCCGGGCCAGCAAGGCTGCCGCATCCACACTCACTTTGCTGTCCCTGCCACGGAGGACCACGTGGGCCCAGGTCTTGGTCTCTAAAGGCAAAACAAAAAGAACTAAGAACTTGAACTCCCCTCCGTCCCTGGAGAGGAATGCAGCAGACTGTAATGGAGATGTGCTTCAAAAGTCCATGGACACTGGCAGAAAGGCTACCAGGTAGGCCTGGAGGGATCCACTGACCTTAGGCTAGCTGTCACCGTCTCAAGTCCCTGTGATATCATCTATCACAAGACATCCCCTAGACCCTCCTCTGAGAAGCCCCACCCCACTCCCGCCTGCCGCCCTTCAGTGCTGGGCATCACCACATCACAGGGCACAGCAGCCTGTGCCTCATGGGGACACCAGCCTAGGTAGGCGTTACCTGCACTCTGCAGTGCCTGCGAGCACAGTCGTTGGCCAGCAGGCACTCAGAAGTACCTGCTGAGTGAATGTGCCAAGACTGAATTGCTGGGGGATGGTCTGTATGTCAAATTGCTCTGACTCGTCAATAAATAAAACACTGATTGGCCAGTGGGTAGGCAGGAAGTATAGGCAGGACTAACAGGAGAAAAGAAACAACAGGAAGGCAGAAGGAGTCACTGCCAGCCACTGCCAGGACAAGCCACATGGCAAGGTATAGATTTATAGAAATGGATTAATTTAAGCTATAAGAACAGTTAGCAAGAAGCCTGCCATGGCCATACAGTTTGTAAGCAATATAAGTCTCTGTGTTTACTTGGTTGGGTCTGAGCAGCTGTGGGACAGGCGGGTGACAAAGATTTGTCCTGACTGTGGGCAAGGCAGGAAAACTCTAGCTACACTGAATGATTTATCCCGACAGTTCATGGGCCGGATAGCAGCAGCTCTCCTTGAGTGACAGGCTCAGAGGTCACCAAGGACCTGGCCTGGGCTGTAGCATCCCATCCCTCCTGCCATGTGGATGGCACTGGCAGCTTCTGCCCTCCAGAGGGACCACTTCCCCATGGATGTCACACACAGTATGGGTGTCACGCACAGTATGGGTGTCACGCACAGTCCCTCCAGAGCAGGCAGGTCCAAGAGCTCTCACCCCCCATGTCCTCTGCTGTGTATGGAAAATGACTGACAGATCAAGGAGCCTAGGAGTAGGTGGTTCCCACTGTGTGGCAGAAGTTGGGGTCATGCTAGGTGATACTCATAGCTTAGGTCTGAGCCCAGGGGGACGGCCAGTGCCTCGAGGCCCAAGCCTTGATTTCCTCATCTGTAAAATGGTTGCAGCCCACCTGTTAGAATTCCTAGCCACTCCCCCATGGCTGCATGTTTGCTGGCAAGATGCTTAGTCATTCCAGGGCCTTACATCCTACCTAGTCCGTGCACTGTGTGATCAGGTCACTTGTGCGCAGCATGATCACATAATCTATGCACATGCATGGTGTAGCTACATAAGCCCGTATGCGCATGTGTGTGGGGGGAAATCTATAAAAGTGGGTTCCACATATCCCTCCTTCTCTTCCTGCATGATCTTTCCATAGGCCTAAGCACCCCCTTCTATTTCCTCCCCTTAATAAACTCTTATAGTGGGCTTTGTTGTACCTTGTGGCTTTTCTCGAACGGTAAACAGCGCCACTTAATAACACCACCCACCTCAAGACAGCACCCAGGTGACGTCACACCCAGAGGATCCAGAGGTGGGAGTGCATGGGGGTCAGAAAATATTCATTTTCTTCTTGCATTATCCCACATTCAAACACACACATCTGCTATGTGTAGGAGAAGGGAGGGAAGGGACAGGGATCTCATGCTTGGGGATTCCTGACTATCAGAGACACCATGAAAGCCAACACTAAACAGGAAGTGTCATTGTTGGCTGGGACAGATAGACAGAGACAGCAATGGAGGAGGAGAGGGGACTCTCTAGGGCTAGGAACTAGTCTAGTCCCAGCAAGCCCAATGCCGGCTCATGAGTGAGCTCAGGCCCCAGCATGAGCAAAGCCTCCATTTACCCCCAGGAGGCTGAATAACAAAGATGGAAACATTTGAGGTCAGAGGAAAATGATCCAGAGGACAGGGAAGCCACCCAGGGTCCAGAGTGGTCTAGAGCCAGAACCCTGCATCTGTCTGGAGGACAGAGGGAGGCAGAATGTGAAGCCAGACTCGGGAATCAGACTGACTGAGTTCAAGGCCTGGCTTCATTATAAGCCAGCTGTGTGGCCTGAAGCAGGGGACTCCGCCTCTCTGAGCTGCAGAAGGAATGGAAGGAAGAGAGGGAAGAGTATGAAGCGCAGAGGGACGGGGCTCTGAGGCTCTGATGATCAAGACTGGCTGTCAGTTCACAGGTTTTAGCATCACCAAAGAGCTCAGTCTCTGCACATGCCTCTGAGAAACTTTCTAGAACTGGTAACTGAGGTGGGAATGTGGGCAGCACCATCCCGTGGGCTGGAGTCCCGCCAAATAAAAAGGAGACATTGAGCTGAACATCAAGGTTCATCTCACTCTGCTTCGGCACTGTGGGTGTGATGTGAGCAGCTGCCTCCAGCTCCCGCTGCCTCCGGCTCCCGCTGCCTCAGCTTCCCCATCACAGTGAACTGTAAGCTGGAAGTCAGCCTTCCTCCTTCAAGTTGCTGTTAGTCACTCTCACAGTGGCCCTTCCGGAGCTGACTGCAGTGAATGAGAGAGCTGTGCAGTCACAGTACTCCGGTGGCCCAAAGCTCGCCTGGCAGGTATGCAGTGAGTGCTCCATCCCTGGTGGCTCTTCCCTCCTCCCCTTAATGACGGGCTGAACTATGCACTCTAAACTCTTACCTCTTATACCCGTGAGTGTGGCCATCTTAGAAAATGGGCTTTACAGGTGTGGCTAAATAAAAACAAGGTGACAATGGAGGTGTTGGGATCCGAACCCAATGCTGGTGACCTTGTAGGAGAACAGACAGACAGAAGGGAGGTGGTCCCATGTGGAGAGAGGATGGGCTGGAATGATCTGTTAGCTAGGGGACATCCTGCCAGCAGCAGAAGTCCCTTGGGACTACCAGAGGGAGACCAGGCCACCTGTACTGTAATTTCAGATGCCTGGCCAGAATTCAGAGTAAACCTCTTGCTGTTTCTAGCCCCCTACTTTGGGAAATCGTGTATCTCTAAGGGGCAGCCCTTGGAGGACCAGGCTATCATGGCCATTCCCAGAGCCCAGAGCCAGCTAAGCCTGCCTGGGTCAAGGCTGGGACTAGATCTGGGCCCAGGGGATGTTGCACTCTGGACCTAGGCTCACCCTGCATCTGTAGTTCAGCTTGCAGGTCCAGCTCCTCTGGGACCCCAGCCTGCAGCAGGGCCTCACTGTCATGTCGGCTGTGGCCCCAGAGCTCCAGACGGCTGTCGTGGGCCCAGTAGTTGACAGAGCAGTTGATGGATATAGGGCCTGTTGAGATATGTGTGGAGTGCTCAAAGCTGGCGGCACCATCACAAACGTCCATGGAGACCTGTGGGGACATGGTAAGGATGGACCATCCCAAGCTGGCCGCACCCCAGCGCTCCAGGGTTTCAGGACCAAGGCATGGAAAGAGCAGCCCTGAAGTCATACAGCTTCCCTTGAGTGACATGGGGTACGGAGAGTGGCCTAGGGACAACAGAGCAAGCCTGGGAAGGCAGAGATGTCCTAATGGTGGGAAACAGCTGGACAGTGCTCAGCTCGAGCACTTGTTCTTTTGTTTGTTTGGTTTTTCGAGACAGGGTTTCTCTGTGTAGCTTTGCACCTTTCCTGGAACTCGCTCTGTAGACCAGGCTGGCCTCGAACTCACAGAGATCTGCCTGCCTCTGCCTCCCGAGTGCTGGGATTAAAGGCATGTGCCACCACTGCCCAGCATTGCACTTGTTCTTATTAATAAAGTTTTATTAGAATATGGCTCTGCTCCTTCATCAGCTACTGCCAATGGTTGCTATCCTCTATCATCATCATCTTCTCCTCCTCCTTCTTTATTTTTTTTTTATTTTTTGAGGCAAGGTCTCTTTATGTAGCCCTGGAACTCACTCTGTAGACCAGGCTGGCCTCGAACTCACAGATATCCACCTGCCTCTGCCTCCAAGTGCTGGGATCAAAGGCACAGCCACCATGCCTAGCCTGCTGGCCTTTGCACATGGCTCCCCTTGCTCCCCCTTCAGCTGTCTCAGGCCTCAGGTCAAATCTCCACCCTAATTACTGAGAAAGATGAGGACTAGAGTTAAGGTGGGCATCCCTGCCCATAACCATCTGCAGTGTTGGCTGTGGACCTGGATTGTTGGTGTCACCCAGGCACACAGTTTCAGGCTGCCCCAAACCTGCCAGACCAGATTCACATTTAAAGTACTGTTATTTCATGTATGTGGATGTTTTGTTTGCATGTATACCTGAGCACCACACACATGCAGTGCCTGCGGTTAGAAGGTGCTGAATCCCTGGGGTTACAGATGGCTCTGAAACACCACATGAGTGCTTGGAGTTAACCCTGAGTCCTCCACAAGAGCAAGTATTCTTTACCACTGAACCAATTTCCCTGCCTCAGATCCACACTTCTAAAACCCAATCTCAGAAGATGGTTAGCCTGTGGGCACATGGCAAGCTTGAAGAGTAGTACTCATATGAGAGTGCCACAGGAAGCCCTCTCCACTGGGGGGGGGGGCACAGGAAGCCTCTCTCCACTGGGGACCACAGGAAGCTCTCTCCACTGAGGTCTGCAGGAAGCTCCCTCCACTGGGGACCACAGGAAGCCCTCTCCACTGGGGGGGGGGCACAGGAAGCCTCTCTCCACTGGGGACCACAGGAAGCTCTCTCCACTGGGGGCCACAGGAAGCTCTCTCCACTGGGGGCCACAGGAAGCTCTCTCCACTGGGGGCCACAGGAAGCCCTCTCCACTGGGGGCCACAGGAAGCTCTCTCCACTGGGGGCCACAGGAAGCTCTCTCCACTGGGGGCCACAGGAAGCTCTCTCCACTGGGGACCACAGGAAGCCCCTCTCCACCAGGGGTCACAGGAAGCCCCTCTCCACTGGGGGTGGGTGGGAGGGGAGGCACAGGAAGCCCCTCTCCACTGGGGGCCACAGGAAGCTCTCTCCACTGGGGGCCACAGGAAGCCCTCTCCACTGGGGGCCACAGGAAGCCATCTCCACTGGGGGGGGGAGACACAGGAAGCCCTCTCCACTGGGGGGGGGGAGACACAGGAAGCCTCTCCACTGGGGGTCACAGGAAGCCCCCCTCCACCAGGTTCTACCATGCACCCGACCCCACAGTGCTGCCCCCAGCTTCTGAGGCCCCAGGTGTGATCAGCTCTGCTGGACTGCCGCACCCTGGGCTGCTTGCCAGGCTCTGCATGCTCCTTCGGTGGACCTTGTCGTCAGGTGGAATGGCATGTGCAGGGACCGGCACCTCTGTTTCCCACCCCTCAGATGTCCCCCAGAGCCACATCTACTGGGGTAAGCCGCTACAGCCACTGAAGCCTGGGTAGGCCTGTAACCAGTTTCCCTAGAGAGCCTTACAACGTTGGCAGGTGGTCCCAACGGTGGGTCCTGTGTGCAGTTCACCCTCAGCCTGGGTGCTGGAGCTGGGACCTGGGACAGGGCACAGACACTGCCCTACATTCAGCACACTGATCTGTAGGAAATAATTCCTCATCTACACCCAGTCAGGGGTAGCTCAGAATTAGCAGAGGCCTGGAGTCTGCCTGACCCATGATGCTTAGAGTACCCACTACCCTGGCTGCCATGGCAGAGGCTGGCGAGAAACCCTTAGGCTCTGGGCTGATGTCTGATTGCAGAAGGGATAGTTCATGGACCACCAGGAAGAACCAAGGCCTTGTGGAGCTGGAGAACAGTGCACATCACAGAGGGTAAAGGGGATTGGGGACAAGGACCACAAAGGTTCGGCCAGGGCTTCAGTCCTAGCCTGTACTGCCAGCAGTCCCCAGGGCTAAGGCCGTGTTAACCCCGGGGGGCAGGCCTCTATGACTCACTACCCTACCAGGTCAGTGTTCCCCTGGCGCGGACCCAACAGCTGAGCAGGTGAGGTGTCTCCACTGCAGCAGACCTGTGGAGACAGCAGGTGGGAAGTGGATATGTCTGTGCGTTCTGACACTAGGCACTGTTCTAGAAGGTTCCTCATCTGAGCCTCTACAGGAGGCAGTGACTGTCAGCAGCTCACCTTTCAGATGAGGAAACAGACATAGAAGTCCACATGTTCTCCATGATGGTTTGACAAGCCCGTGACAGGAACAAAGGTGACTGTGTGTGTGTGTGTGTGTGTGTGTGTGTGTGTGTGTGTGTGTGTGGTATATGTGTGTATATGTGTGTGTGTGTGGTGTGTGAGTGTGTGTGTATATGTGAGTGTATGTGTGTGTGTGTGTGTGTGTGTGTGTGTGTGTGTGTGTGTATGTGTGTGTGAGAGTGTGTATGTGTGTCTAGGGATTGAGTCCAGGACTAGCTAGCAAGCTAGGCAAGCACTCTATCTCTGGGGTCACAACTGTAATGCTCTTTTCAATTTTCTTCTTGAGCTAGGTGGTGGTGGCTCATGCCTTTATAATCCCAGCACTCAGAGGCAGGGGTGGGGGGTGGGGGCGTGCCAGGCAGAGGCAGGTGGATCTCTGTGAGTTCACAGCCAGCCTGGTCTACAGAGTGAGTTCCAGGGCAGCAGAGGCTACCCAGAGCAATCCTGCCTCAAAAAAAATTTTTTTCTTCTTGAAAAAGGGTGTCACAAAATTGCCCAAGCTGGCTTTGAATTTATAGTCCTCCTGCCTCAGCCTCCCAAGTATAGGATGATAAGCCTGCCTCTCCAAGCCTGGCTCCACCCTTTACAACCATATCAGTGACAGTGACCATATGAGCGACAGTGCATTGCTGTGGCAGCTCCCTTGTGATGGCTGCTAGCAATTCTCAACCTCACGGGATGTAGAATCAGGGGAGAGCTAAGCCTCTGGGCATGTTGCTGAGGGATTTTCCAGATTAGGCTGAGGTGGGAGGACCCGCCTGAATGTGGGCAGCGGCATTCCCTAGGCTACACTCCCAGACTGAATAACATGGAGGGAGGGAGCTGAGCACCACCACCCATCTCTCCTGCTTCCTGACTGAAGACACATGAGCCCCTGCCTCACACCCCTCCCTTCCTCTCCTCCCACCACGGACTGTGCCCCCAAACCGTGAGCCAAGACCAACCCTTTGCCAGGTATTGCACCCCAGAAACAAGAAAAGCAACTGTTTCACTTGTCTAGCCTACGAGGTCCCTCGATTTCTGCCACACTGGGTGAACCAAACCCAGCCCCCCCTTACCCACCTGGATGTGCCCATGGCCATATATGGAGAAGGGGAGGGCCCAGGGCCTGTGGCTGGGCATGGTGGGGCCTGAGGAGTTAAGGTGGCCACGGAGGTGACAGTTTGCACTCCACCATTCCATCTGTGCTGGGTGGTTGGAAGAATCCTGGGCATCAGTTACTTGCACCCCAGCCTTGGAGGCTGTTCCTACAGGTGAGACACCAGAACAGGTGGCAGTGGGTAGAAGCAAAGAGAGATCAAAAGGGCCCAATCCAGAATGGGTCAGAATGGAGCTAGAATTCTGCAGGACTCCTGAGCCCCAAAACAGACTCGTAGAGTCCCACTGTCCCCAGAGACTCCAGGAGTGTCACATACAACTTTCCTGTCCCCAGCAGTGGTAAGTTCATCTGATCCACTGCAAGTCCCATTCATATTTAGGGTCAGACCTCTATCCCTGGGGGCTCCCCGTTACCAAGAAAAAGGCCCAAGTCTTAGAACAAGGGACCAGGGTGACAGTGTGTCTACCCATTGCTGAGACATCTTGGGCCTCTCCAGGTGTCTAAAGAACAGCCCCTAGGAACTAGGGCAGGAGGGCAGAGCTGTCCAACAAGCATGAGTCACAGAAAGGCCTGGAGCCACAGCTTTGGGCTCCAGCGGTCTCTTTTGCCCCTGCCCTTGGCTCTAGGGTTTCAGAGTCCTGGAGAAAGCACACAGCTGAGAACTCTCCTACCTGCGACCCTCAACCGGCTGAAGCTGTCAGTCAGGATGCCTGAAAGCTGACAATGCCCAGGATCCCAGGTGCAGGTCCCATCCAGGGCCAGGCTGATCAAGTCACCACGGGCACTGGCCTGGTCCCTGAGGGCTCCGGAGGAGGTCTGCCACCGCCCTCTCAGCTGGAGCTCTGCTGGCAAGGCCTGGCTGCAGTTCTGGATGAGGGTGCAGGTCATGCTGTGCAAACTACTGTTCCCTGTCTCCTCATGCTTATCCCGCAGGAGGAGGCTCAGCATGGCTGAGTCGGTGGCCACCTTAACAGAACCTGTGGGGAGGAGAGGAAGGAACAGAATATTGGGTGGGAAGTTGTTAGATCTGTGGTACTGTGAGGCCAACACTTGTGGAAGGGACTGTGGTCCACAGCTCCATCAGGATGCTCTAGGCCCACATGACTAAAGTCAGCTAGCCCGGGGAAGGGATATCTGCTAACTCCTGTGCTCCATTCCACCACAGGCCCACTGCGACAGCCCAATGTACAGTCAGCAACATGGCACCGAGGAAGCTCTGAGAGACCCAGCCTGGAGTTACAGGCCAGGGAAGTGGCTCTGATGGCCTCCTGTGCAGGGAAGATGTGCACCTGGAGGCATGCCAGGGCTGTCGGGACAACTTCATCCATGTTTCCAGCTCAGCTCTACTGCAGGCTCCACACATCTCCCGAAACAACTTTCTCACAGACTCCTGCAACGCCTGATCACAAACTTACGTGCCCCGAGGGAATCCATGCTGCCACACTGTGACAGTTCATCTTGACTGTCTACCTGACAGGCTCTAGAACAGCCTAGAAGACCCACCTCTGCGCATGGCTGTGAGGGGTCCTCTAGGCTGGGTAAACTGACTGAGAAGACCCACCCTAAATGAGGCATCACTGCCGTGGGCTGACCAAGTGAAAAGGAGGTTTCTGACTTTGGATGCAATGAGACCAGCTGCCCCAAGTGTAGTGGGTAGCCGTTCCAGCTTTGACCTGGAAATACCACCCCCTTTGAGGCTTCGGTAACTGTCACGCCTACAAGGTGGAGCTGAGAGAGGACCCTGAAGACCGAGATCCGGATGGGGGAGCTCTCTTGGTTCCTGGACCCTGGACACTGGAGGTAGACCGAGTAGAATTCTCCAGAGAACACTGCTGGACTGCGCTGCACCTTTCCCAGACCCTGTAACCTATCTCTTCACTTGTAAGTTACCCTACAAAATAAACCTCCCTTTTAACTACGTGGAGTTGTCTTGATATTTTAACCAATATCCAAGCTTGCTGCCACACCTTGTCTGCCATGACGCTGTAACCTCAAACTGTGGGTCAATACACCCTTCCTTCCTTCAATTGTTTTTGCAGCAATGAGATCGGTAACTAAGACATATGTACCACAAAGTGTGACCCTTCATCTCCATCCTCCAAATGTGGAGAGCAAGGGTCAGGCGCCACGAGAATCTTGAAAATAAAACGCCAGCCAATAAGGTTGCAGCCTGGGAACAACCCATGTGCGGTAACTGAGATGTTTGACAAAGGATCAAAGGTAGAGACCAGAAAGACTTTTCTACAAACAGTGCGGGAGTAATTAGATATTTAAATAAAATTGTTTTTGCTGTTACTAAGTTAAATAAAGACAGGCTGGGGATGTGGTTCATTTGGTAGAGTGCTTGCCTTGCGTCCACGAAGCCATGGCTTTCCTCCCTGGTATGGTGGCACATACCTTTCATTCCCTGCCCTTACCAAAGCACCGGACCGGCGGGGCTGATAGAAGGGCAGGGAGTTTGGGTCTTGAAACCTGGGCCCCAGCGCCCTGCAGGAAGATGCTGTGGTCATATATACTTTGACTGCAGGAAGGGCGCTGTGTTTGAATGTACCTGGGTTGGGTCTTAATGTGCAACCCTGACCTCTGGATCCTGTTAATGCTGCACACCATCAAAAACACCAAGACAAACAAGGAAGGCTGAGACCTACAGGCAGAGTGCAGACAGCCTGGAGCCAAATCTCAAATAAAGTTAGAATCTTGCAAGGATGAGGGAGGGGGAGTAACCCCAGCTGACTGGTCAGCCTTTGTTCGTGTGTGTGCCTGCAGCCACAGGTAGAAGAGAAACAGACCCTGACTTCCGGTCACTAAGCTTAACTTCCTCAGAGATGTATGGAGAATTCTGAAACCATGGATTCTAGGGCTGAACACAAATGCCCATCTATGTCAGGTCATTGACATCTGAGAAGGAAATAGAGAGGGGAAGGAGGGGGCTGGACAGACGGATCAGTGGTTAAGAGCACTGGCCACTCTTCCAGAGGACCCCAGTTTCTGGCCTCTGTAGACACCATATGCAGGTGGTGCTGACATGCAGGGAAAACACCCATACAAAATAAAAACAAATCTCTACATCCTTTAAAAAATGTCTTCAAAAAAGAAAAGGGAAGCTTTTATTGGTTTAGTTTGTTTCTGAGACAGGGCGTCACTATGTAGTCCAGGCTAGCCTCAAGATCACCTCAGGCTCCTGAGTATTGGACCTAGACAGAAGAAGCGTGCTGGTGGTGGGATGGTGCTTTGGCTTGAGTGTAGAATGCAGGTGTCCCCCTTCCCAAGGCTCATGGGCCAGAAGCTTGGTCCCCGGTGTGACACGGGTGAACATTTAAAGCGGGTGGTGTACGGGTGGTGGAGACAGCTGGGCAGGTAAAACACTGCTCACACATTCACGTGAGAATAAAAAAGCAGAAGAAAATGTCTCTCACTAGCAAAGGGAAGGTCAGATTCTTGGTGCTGTTCCCAAAATTTCCCTAAGTCTACAATGATGTCAGAACAGCCAGTCATATGGCCTAACAGTCACACATCTGACTTCAGAAGATCGAAACTGGGTCAAAATAAAAAGCACTGCTGGGCAGTGGTGGCACACGCCTTTAATCCCAGAACTCTGTGAGTTCGAGGCCAGCCTGGTTTACAGAGCAAGTTCTAGGACAGCAAAAGCTACCAAAGAAACCCTGTCTCGAAAAACCAAATAATTAATAAAGTAAAAAGCACCGTGGATGGCTGGAGATAGGGTCCCATGGGTGAGTGCTTACTGAGCATGCCCAGAGCCCTGAGTGCAAGCCCAGCACCATGGAAACCAGACATGGTGGTGCACTCCTGTAATCCTAGAATTTAGGAGTTTAAGTCCATCTTTGGCTACATAGAGCGTTGGAGGCCAGCCTGGTTTACACAAGACCCTGTCTCAGAAAACAAACAAACAAACATGACAGAGCCTCAATCTGAAAACCCAAAATGTTCTAAAATCCAAAACTTCCATCCCAAGCATTTCAGGTAAGGAGGTTCTTTCAAAATAAAATTGGGAGTGGGGCGCAAACCACAGTGCAGATGTGGGGATCAGAGGACAATTTGCACCATGTGGGTCCTGGGGATCAAACTCGGTTCTGTTGGGCTTGGCAGCAAACACATCTTGACCAGCTGGGCCATGTCTCTGGCCCAGGTAAGTGGTTCTCGTCTGTTCTAGACAGTACACCTGAGAGGCTCTGTGCCCAGGTACCCCTTCTAGAGGAAGACAATGTTCATTTGAATATTAGAGGCTCTGACAAGTTCTGCATAAGGAAGCCTTTGCAGTTTTGTTAGTAGAAGATTCTCTTTGCCAAGTTCTCTTGGTGGTGAAGTCAATCTACCCAGGAGTTCACAAGAAGCAGTCCCCCAAGATGCCTAAGGCATCTGTGGTGGCTGCTCTTGGTTGTCAATTGACTACATCTGGAATGAACTAAAACCCCAGTGGCTGGATATACGTGTGAGGGAGTTTTCTTAATTAGACATTTGCAGTGGGAAGACCCACCTTTAATCTGGATATTCTGAGGTGGAACGATCCACCTTTAATTCAGATCTTTTGAGGTGGGAAGATCCACCTTTGATCTGGGCCACACCTTCTGCTGGCAGCCGATATAAGGACATGGAAGAGGGAAGCTTGCTCTCTGCCTGCTCGTTCTCACTCTAGGCGGCAAGTCCCCTCCTTTACTGGCATTAGTGCATGCTTCTTCAAGATAGCCTCGTGGACTGAACAACTACTGGATTCTTGGCCCTTCTGCTGGTAGACAGCCATTATTGGGCTAACTGGACCACAGCCGGCAAGCCACCCTAATAAATCCCATATATATTCACTCTATCAGCTCTGTCCCTCTAGAGAACCCTGATGATATAGTGTCGCTCAGCTCTCACCTTCTCTGAATGTCATCTTCTGCTTTAGCACACCCCTGAGGCTCAGGACAGAGGGCACTTTTGTCCAGCCAGCCACTGAGTGCTGGGCAAGGCTCCGCAGGCTGAGGACCCAGCCTTCTCGTCTCCCCTCAGATATCCTTAGGAGCAGCTGTACGGAGTCCTGGTCCAGCAGCACCTTGGAAAACAGCTGTGCCCTAGGAGGAATGTGATGGGGACTGTTACGGTCTTCTGCAGGTCCCCAGCAGGAGGCGCTGTTCCGGGAGAGCTGTGGAGACTTTGGGAGATGGAATCTTGGTAGGGAACTGGATCATTGAGGGGTGGGCCTTGAAGTTTATAGCCTTACCCCACTTCCTGTCCTCCCTGCTGCCTCATCCACCAAGATGTTAGCAAGCAGCTTCCTACTCCTGCCCCGGCTCTGGGCTGCTCCCTCTGTGGTGGGCCAGAGTAACTGGCCCTCTGTAGATGTAACCAACCGTCTTATTAAATAAGAAACACAGAAACAATGTAAAAGAGAAAGCCGAGAGGTCAGAGCTCAGAGCTAAAATCTCACCCTTCCTCCTGCTGTCCCAGCTTCGCGAAAAGAGACCTACCTCCTGTCGGTTCGTATTTTTAAAGTATGTTGTTCTGCCTTCTCATTGGTTGTAAACCCAAACACATGACTGCCTCGTCACTGTCTGAATGTACAGCCCCCTAGGTCTTAAAGGCATATGTCTCCAATGCTGGCTGTATCCCTGAACACACAGAGATCTTATGGGATTAAAGGCGTGTGCCACCACCGCCACACTCTTGCTATGGCTCTAATAGCTCTGACCCTGAACACACAGATATCTATGGGATTAAAGGCGTGTGCCACCACCGCCACACTCTTGCTATGGCTCTAATAGCTCTGACCCCCAGACAACTTTATTTATTAACATACAATCAAATTAATATTTCAGTACAAATCAAAATAATATTTCAATACAATTAGATTACCACCACATTTCCCCTTTTCTATTTTAATAAAAAGAAAAAAAGCAAAAGGTTATGACTAACAAAAGAAAAACTATATACAAAAGTACAATAACTATATACAATATATACAAGTAATAAATACCTAAACAGGTATTTGACGAATCAGAGAAAATAATTCCATTATCTATCCTATTTTGATAATTCCAAGATGTATCTAATGTACTTTCTATCCTAATTAATTTTCAACTATAACTAACTAATCTTCAACCATAACTAACTAATCTTCAACTCCCTCAGAGACCCAAGAAGGGAATAATATTAGCTAACAAAAATAAAAACAGGAAGTGCATGCAAGCAACTTCCAAAAAATTTTGTGAGTTGACAGAAACAGCCAGCTGCCTGGGCAGTCACCTGAGGTTTCTCCGCAGTGTTGGGGCATCATCTTCAGCCTATAGGCTTAGTGTATCTGACAGACTCATTTGTGAAGTAGGATGTACACAAGGTCAACAGTTCAACCTCACATTGGGTGAGAGCAGTCCACGTACCAGAAACACCTGAATTCCACTAGTGTCCTGTCATGATTCAGGATTTTAAATTCTGGAAATTGTTGACAGTTTTTTAATTCAGCTGTCCATTCTTCTTGGCTGTGTATATATGGCTTCATCTCAGCATCCCCTTCTTCTCCACATCCCTCTATTAAATGCCAGTCTACTTTTGAGAGGCATGAGCTTTCAGCTGCTGTTCCATTGTACAACAGAATCCATCGGCCCTCTGCCTGTTAAGCTGCCTTCGAAGAAAAGGGCACCGTACCTTTTCCGGATGCGAAGGCCACTTCAGGGATGGGGCCATATTGTCCTGGCCTCAGAAGATGCCTTTTGATAAAGCCATAACCACACTTGTTTTGGCAAGAATCAGTAGTCCCTTGTTTCGTGATCTGTCTGTCCATTTTGTCCTGTTGATTCGAGGATACTTTGTTGTCCAGTGGCTAACTTTTGCCAGAATGAAAGTTGACTCCATATGCAGTTTCTTCAATGCCCATATTTTCTCTAAAGTAGATTGGTACTGCCAGGAGCCGACATGTCTCAAAAAAGAAAAATTTTCTAAGTTATTAAAACATTTTAAATGCCATATTCTGTAGATCTCTGAAGGGTTTGAAGATGACCTGTCTAAAACATCTCTGCTCAATTTTTAAAACATATCTAATATGACTACAAGTTCTATGATAATGTCTAACTACTAGCTTTCATTTCTTTATATCCTGATAGTTGATAATAATAACATTCAAGGATCAGAAATTTGCATTACATTGTTAAATGGATGGAATAAATACAATTAGAAATATACATATAGCATTTTCTAACAATATCAGTTTCAAATTTGTGTACAATATAAAACAATTCAATCCAATGTAAAGTATTTAAAACTAGTAATTGTCTTTCTCTTTTCTTTCTTTTTTTTTTTTCCTTCTTTCTTTCTTTCTTTCTTTTTTTTTTTTTTTTAAACAAGAACCTTAAATCTAATCTCCTTTGCTTAGCCTTTTTCCTAACCCTTGACAATAACTTGTAACCAACCCCCCTAAATACTGAAAATTATCCCAGACCCAAAACCCATTAAAAAGACCAAAAAACCACCCGCCCCACACCACCTCTTTGGGAATGTGGGCGTCGTATTCTTAAAATTGCTTCCTGCTGGGTATGGGCGAAGTTTTCTTTATCCTGAAAGAAAAATTTTAGGTTAATTGTCAAATTCTAGGAGAGGTAACTATATCCTTCATTATCCAGTCTGTGTATAATGCCAAAGTTTAGGGTTTATCTCAAGTCCTTATTCAAGTAGTCTTTGAGACTGAATCATCTCAGCTAGTCATCTCAAAATTGCTCTGAGCATCTTGTAGTTCATAGCTGATCTGTGGATGATGTTTGTCAGCTTAATATTATTATTGTCCACGTGGAATTGTTGTTGTTGTGGGGCCCCATCTTCTTTCTGGAGACTTCAGTTGATGTTAGGCCAGGCCGTGATTTCCTGCAGAAAACTGATAAGAGACTCGAACACAAAAACATATATATGCAGCTAGCCTTTTTTCTAGAATTAGTTAGTACTCTATGTGACCATTCATATCTTAACAAAGTTTAAAATGTATATATATATTAATATAATATATATTAATCTTGTAAATTTTGATATAAAATTTATACTTTGAGAACAGTTTAAAGAATCAGAATAGAATCAAAGAGTTGAGATTAGTAATAGAATAGTCCCTTAATTAATTTTGCTTTTGTCCTGTACCATAGCAGAAAATGGCTCTTATTCTGGCATGATACAGGGAGTTTGCATTTTCCTTTTAACAACATGCTTGATTTTAAAGAAGGAGAGAGCCATTCTCCAACTCCAAAGTCAGCTTTAAATTTTAATTGAACTGGGACTGTTAGAAGACCAATAGTGTTAAATCTTTAGAGAAAAGCAGAAACAAACATTTAGGAAGACATAAAATTTTTTTTAGATAATATATACCCATACACCGTTTCACTCTGTTTCTTGGGATAGATGATTTGTCCCTTTTCTTCAGTTGTCTCATTTGTCCAGTGTTCTTCAGATTCCTTAACCTTCATTCTCCTAAAAGACAAAAACAAAAACCTTTCCCCAAGACTAATTTTGGGGATGTTTCCTTTTGACAAGTT
Source organism: Peromyscus maniculatus bairdii (assembly GCF_049852395.1). Taxonomy (NCBI): domain Eukaryota; kingdom Metazoa; phylum Chordata; class Mammalia; order Rodentia; family Cricetidae; genus Peromyscus; species Peromyscus maniculatus. Next base: position 4,486,081 of record NC_134859.1, on the reverse strand, counting down.
ATTATCAGATTAAATGAAAAGGCATGTGTTATTGATACAAGTTAGTTTAAATTGGATGTTCATGCTGGTTGATGAACTATCACCTCCTCTAATTAAGAGGTCTCTCTTGTTCAAATCGAACCTTTATCAATTTTGATGGTACCCACAGCTTATCTTCTCCTGTAGAAATAAAAGCAAAACCACGTCCCCAATGTAATACATACCCTGGTTTCCATTCTGAGGTCAGCACATCCTTAAAGTATATAGGCTGATTTAATTCTGTAGTTTTTTCTATTATCCAATGTCTCTCTGCAGCTGTTGTTCCTTTCTCATTGGCATTCAGAAAATTCAAAGTTAGAAGAGCATTATGCAGTCTATTTCTGGGGGTTTTTGTTACCCATTTCTGTTTATTTAGCATATCCTTTAGAGTTCTGTTTGATCTTTCTATAACTGCTTGACCTGTAGGATTATGTGGTATGCCTGTAATATGCTTTATATTGTAATAAGCAAAAAACTGTTTCATTTTAACAGAGACATATGATGGAGCATTGTCAGTTTTGATTTGTGCAGGTATACCCATGATGGCCATAACTTCTAGCAAATGAGTGATTACAGAATCAGCTTTTTCAGAACTCAAAGCAGTTGCCCATTGAAATCCTGAATAAGTATCGATAGTGTGGTGTACATATTTCAATTTTCCAAATTCTGCAAAGTGAAACACGTCCATCTGCCAGATTTCATTTCTCTGAGTACCCTTTGGGTTACATCCTGCTGGTAATGGCGTCTGATTGTAGAAGGAACAAGTAGGACATTTCTTTATTATTTCTTTGGCTTGTTGCCAGGTTATGGAAAAATCCTTTTTTAAACCTTTACTATTAACGTGATGTTTTTTATGAAATTCTGAGGCCTCCAGCACATTTCCTATCAATAATTTATCAATCTCTTCATTGCCTTGTGCTAGAGGGCCTGGCAGACCAGTATGGGATCGAATGTGAGTTATATATAAAGGATGATTCCTTTTCCTGATTGTATCTTGTAATTGAATAAATAGTGAAGTTAATTCTGAAGCATCAGGGATAAATTCTGCAGTCTCAATATGTAACACCACTCTTTCAGCATACTGAGAGTCAGTTACTATGTTGAGAGGTTCTGAAAAATCCATTAATACCAACAGAATAGCATACAATTCTGATTTTTGCACTGAATTATACGGACTTTGAACCACTTTACTTAAATTTTCTGATTTGTAACCTGCCTTTCCTTCTTTGTTGGCATCTGTATAAAATGTACGAACTCCAGATATGGGTTTTTGCCGTACAATTCGAGGCAAGATCCATTCAGCTCTCTTTATAAGATCAATTCTATTGCTTTTGGGATATTTGCTGTTAATTTCTCCCAAAAAATTACTGCAAGCTCTTTGCCAAGGTTCACTTTCTGTCCATAATTTTTCAATGTCCTCCTTAGTTAATGGTACGACAATTTCTGCTGGGTCTATGCCTGCTAATTGACGAAGTCTCATTTTTCCTTTGTAAATCAAGTCAGAGATTTTTTCCACATAAGTTTTTAATTTTTTATTTGGTTTATTTGGTAAAAATATCCATTCCAATATAATATCTTCCCTCTGCATTAATATTCCAGTAGGAGAACGCCTAGAAGGTAAGATAACCAAAATGCAATCCAGCTTTGGATCAATACGATTCACGTGTCCTTCATGCACTTTCTTTTCTACCAAGGCTAATTCTTTCTCAGCTTCAGGTGATAATTCTCTTGGACTATTTAAGTCCTTGTCACCTTCTAAGGTTTTGAACAAATTAGTCAGTTCATCATTTTTTACCCCAACAATAGTTCGTAGATGAGAAATATCTCCAAATAATCTTTGAAAGTCATTAAGAGTCTGTAGTCTATCTCTCCGAATTTGCACCTTTTGGGGTCTAATTTTTTGTAGCTCTATTTTATATCCTAAATAATTAATAGAATCTCCTCTTTGTATCTTTTCAGGAGCAATTTGTAATCCCCAGCGAGGCAAAATTTTCTTTACTTCTTCAAACATTATTTCTAAAGTATCTGCATTTGAGTCAGCTAGTAAAATATCGTCCATATAATGATAAATTATAGATTTAGGAAATTTTTTACGTATCACTTCCAATGGCTGTTGTACAAAATATTGGCACAGAGTTGGGCTATTCAACATTCCCTGTGGGAGGACCCTCCATTGAAATCTTTTAACTGGTTGAGAATTATTATAAGTAGGCACTGTAAAAGCAAATCTTTCTCTGTCTTTTTCTTGTAAGGGTATTGAAAAGAAACAGTCTTTTAAATCAATAACTATGAGAGGCCATCCTTTTGGTAACAGAGTAGGCAAAGGCATCCCAGATTGTAGAGAACCCATTGGCTGAATTACTTTGTTAATTGCCCTAAGGTCTGTTACCATTCTCCATTTACCAGATTTCTTTTTAATAACAAATACAGGAGAATTCCAAGGGCTGGTTGATTCTTCAATATGCTGAGCATTTAACTGTTCTTCTACCAGCTCTTCTAAAGCCTGGAGTTTCTCTGTTGTTAAAGGCCATTGCTGGACCCATACAGGCTTGTCTGTTAACCATTTTAAAGGTAGAGCTGTTGGTGTCTTTGGAAGATCATCAGTTATTGTGCCCTGTTCTTGTATAATATGGATGGCTGGTGACCACTCATTAGAACAATATCTTCTAATATTTCTCTCAGTAACATGTGCTAGTTTATGATTTGTTTCTGAGATTGGAGGGATGTTAATCTGAGTATTCCATTGTTGCAACAAGTCTCGACCCCACAGGTTCATAGTTATGTTAGCCACATATGGTTTTAATTTTCCTCTCTGTCCTTCTGGACCTATACATTCGAGCCATCTTGCACTCTGTTTCACCTGAGATAATGTCCCAATTCCTAACAGTTGAACGTTTACCTCCTGAAGAGGCCAAGTTGGATGCCAAAATTCTGGTGCAATTATGGTAACGTCCGCACCTGTGTCTACCAGACCAGACAACAAAACACCATTTATTTTTATCGTTAATTTTGGTCTTTGTTCATTAATAGAAGTTTGCCAAAAAATTTTCTTTATGTTTTCTCCTGAATTTTCTATTCTCTCTGTTTCATCATTCTGACCAGCATGATTTATTCCAATAGGCATTTGGTTATTTAATCGCTCTCCAGAGCAGGCATTTCCTCTATGGCTGCCGGAAAGGTTTGAACTGGATTTGCACTGGGGGCCTGCCTGAGGCCCCTCTGGGAGTTTCCCGAAGACTGAGGCAAAGGATTACCCTGTCTGTCCTTTGTTGATCTACATTCGTTGGTCCAGTGTTTTCCCTTACCACACCTTCTGCATACTCCAGAAGGAAGGGGCATTCTGTTGCCATTGTTCCTTGAAGAAACATTGTTTCTGGAAATGACCTGTCTACAGTCCCTTTTCAAATGTCCTTGCTTTCCACATCCAAAACATCTAACACTCCTCAAACCTTTTGAAATTACTTCTCCTACCCATGTATCATCATGCTCATCAGCTTCAACATTAATTGTTTCTCTAATCCAATCTTCCATAGGTGCAGATCTTGCCCTTAATGGCCTGATTATTCTTTTGCATGCTGCATTCGAATTCTCAAAGGCCAAAGATTCAATTATTGCCTTACCAGCTTCTGAATCCGAGACCGTTCTCTTTACTGCTGAAGCCAGTCTTTGTAAAAAATCTGTAAAAGACTCTTTTGGGCCTTGCTTCACCTTTGTAAATGACTCAGATTTTTTTCCTGGTTCCTCAACTTTGTCCCATGCATTCAAGGCTGCCGTTCGACATAAAATTAGGGTTTGGACATCATATAAACATTGTGCTTGTGCTGAAGCATATTGGCCTTCGCCCATAAGCTGATCCTGGCAAACTTGTACTCCTTTATCCCTCCACTGTTTTTCTATGTTTTTAGCCTCCTCCTTAAACCAAGTCAGAAATTGAAGTCTCTGGCTGGGTTCCAGAACACCTTGTGCGAGGTCCCGCCAGTCCTGTGGTACTATCCTATTATATGTTGACCAAGTGTTTAACATTTGCTTTACATATGGGGAATGCATGCCATAAGATACTATTGCCTCCTTAAACCTTTTTAAATCCAACATTTCAATTGGAGCCCAAGTATTTTGTGTAGCTATTTGATCAGGCATCTGCTGTACTGTTACAGGATAAATTAAGGGTGACTGTGTGAAAACAGGCTTTCTTTCTGCAACCTTATGATCCCGACTTGAAACAACTTCACTGTTAATTTCTTCTGTCTGAATTTTTACAGGTTTAACAAGTTCTTCTAACGCTGTTATCCTGGCACTTAAATGGACTATCTTTTTAAATATTAAAATGTGGATTATTATAGTGATGAGGTGCATAATTCCACCAATACTAATATTATATAGTTGTTCCATTGCCAGACTGCCTAAAATTTCGAACAAAAACCAATTTTCTTCCAATGCACACATAAAACCCATTTGTTTTTTAATGTGGAAAAAAAATTCTCTTTTAGATAGTTTCCTTTAAAATATCTGATATATTATGACTTACCAAATCTGCGTAGAACAGTAGAAATCCGAGGGGATTTTCAAAGCAGCCACCTAGTGTCCCAGGTGTAAATCCAGAGAGAGAGAGAGAGAGAGAGAGAGAGAGAGAGAGAGAGAGAGAGAGAAGAGAGAACGCACAAGAAAGCGTAGCCGGCTAAAGCTTAAATGCAGCCACGTGTTCCCTCTTGTGCCGAGTCAAGGCTTGGGTCTGGCTTCCTTAAGCTCCGACCACGTGCGTTGGCTTTACAGGCAGGGCAGGTCTGAGTTGTTTGTAGCACCGGCTTTAGGCAAGCTGCTCACAGACCTAGGCCCGGGCTAGAAGTTGCTACCCGGACTAGGACGCCAGCAGCTCGGACTAACAAGCCGATCGCCGCCGGCCGCCGTGTGCCGCCGCTGCCGCCGCCGCCGCGGGCCGCCTGCCGCCCTTGCGGGAAAGCGGACCTGCCGCCAAGCCAAGCAGTTTTTAATGGATTCTTGTCACGTTGGGCGCCAGATGTAGATGTAACCAACCGTCTTATTAAATAAGAAACACAGAAACAATGTAAAAGAGAAAGCCGAGAGGTCAGAGCTCAGAGCTAAAATCTCACCCTTCCTCCTGCTGTCCCAGCTTCGCGAAAAGAGACCTACCTCCTGTCGGTTCGTATTTTTAAAGTATGTTGTTCTGCCTTCTCATTGGTTGTAAACCCAAACACATGACTGCCTCGTCACTGTCTGAATGTACAGCCCCCTAGGTCTTAAAGGCATATGTCTCCAATGCTGGCTGTATCCCTGAACACACAGAGATCTTATGGGATTAAAGGCGTGTGCCACCACCGCCACACTCTTGCTATGGCTCTAATAGCTCTGACCCTGAACACACAGATATCTATGGGATTAAAGGCGTGTGCCACCACCGCCACACTCTTGCTATGGCTCTAATAGCTCTGACCCCCAGACAACTTTATTTATTAACATACAATCAAATTAATATTTCAGTACAAATCAAAATAATATTTCAATACAATTAGATTACCACCACAGCCCTCAAACTGTGAGCCAGAGTAACTGCCTCCCAAGCTGCTTCTTGCAGCTATTTTCTTCCAGACCAGGAAAGCAACAAACACAGAGATGGTAAACACTTGAGAACCATTGCAGGGAGCTCTACCAGGGCTCCGTGCAAAGGGAGGCAGGGAAGTTGGGCACCCAGACCACAGGCTTTGGAGTCGGGCAAGCCTGGGTTCAAACACCAGTGGTGCCATTCTCTAGCCGTGTGCCCTCGACACAGAGACTTCTGTCTGTCCACTAGGGAGTCAGGTGGAAATACTAACCCAGGCAGGGACTAGCCCTTGTGGGACCCTGCTTCACACGGAAGGCCATCTCCCTATGCTCCTCCTTTTCAAGGGTCTTACCACTTTCCCCACTAAGAGACAAAGAAGGCAGGCCTTGGGATGTGGGTTTTGATTGATAAACTGACTGGAGGACAGGCTGCCGCTTGATGGTCCCCTGCCCTCCCCGGCCCCCAGCCTGGCACACGTCTGGCTGAGTGACAGGTTAGACGGGAGCTGATTGTGTGAAGGCTACAGGTAAACAATCCAGTGGTTCTGTCCTTTGCCCCACTGCCCAGTGCCGTGACAGATCAGTCTTGATGACCACTGCCCCACGCACGGTCACTGCCAAGTGCCTTATGAGACTCCTCACAGGAGCCCTGGGAGGGCTAACCATGCCGCAATCCCCACCATCCCGATGAGGAGACAGACATGTGGCAGTAATTGGAGCTCGGATGCTCACGTTTGTGTTTACGCTCATGTTTAAGGTCTGCTCTGTGAGGTGGTTTACAGCTGGATGAACTGGGGACTGCTGAGCTGGGTCGTGGCCCCCAACAGGTTTGGCACGCGCTGTCCTGCCAGCAGCACCTCAAGCACCGCCCACTTCTTCCTACTTTTCATTTGCCAGTTGCCAGTTGCCTCATGCGCTTTATTGGTTAACCCAGAGCAAGGCTGGTAATCAGTCTTCCCAGAACCACTTTTACAGCCAAGTTTTACTAGAGCATGGTCCTGCTCAGTTTCTGAGCAGCTCACACTGCCCTGTTCTCAGCGCCTCACCATATGGCCTCAGAGCTTGAGAACTCACCTTCCAGCCCTCTACTGAGATCCTTCCAGACCAGACCTAGGCTCTGTCATGCTGACAGACGACAGAAGAGTACTCATGTTTAATAATCTGCCTCAAATCAGCGTGGCGACCACACCTTTAGTCCCAGCACTCGGGAGGCAGAGGCAGGCAGATCTCTGTGAGTTTGAGGCCAGCCTGGTCTACAGAGTGAGTTCCTGGACAGCCAGGGCTACACCGTGAGACCCTGTTTCAAATTAATAATAATAATAATAATAATAATCTGCCTCAAGCCTTGATAGATGGGGATAAGGATACAATCAGGCAGATGGCTGAGCAACTAGGGTATGGAAGTCCTGGGATCCAGAGGAAGGAATAGCAGTCCTGGGTCCGACCCAGCCCGCAGCCCCAGGTTCTCAACTACGTGGCATCCTGGGTGCTCCACTGAAAGGTCAGAGAGCAGAAAGGCGGGAACTGGGGAGTCCCTGCGACTGTGGTGACTTGTTTTCTTCTTCTGGGAAAGAAACCATTTGAGATAAGGTCCTCCTCTGTGGCTCTGCCTGGACTCAAACTCACAATCCTGCCTCGGTTTCAGAGTATATGAGTAGAGGAGTGTGTGAAAAACTAATGCTGCCTCCTGCCCTCAGAGCCTTCCTGCCAAGAACGTTACATCAGAGCTGATCCAGGCAGTCTCAAGGATCAGGGGCCTGCGGGGATGGCTTCTCCCAAGCAGGACACTAGCCTCGGTCCCTGGAGGTCCTAAGGCTTTGGGGCACCCAGGGGCCGCTACCTTGCTGGGGTGACCATGAAGGCCAGCTGTAGCTGAAGGGTTCTGGGGGTGCTGAAGACAGCCTGGTGGAGAGAGACCCTCAAGTCCCAGCCCCAGCGGCTCCTGATGTGTTGCTTGCTGGTGTCCACCTCTAACAGAAGCAGCTCACGGCCGGACACATGCACAGACAGGGACATGTCCACTCTGCGTCCCTTGTGACGTACTGTGGCAGCCTGCACCTGTAGGAAGGCAGAGAGGGCAGGAAGCTGGAAGGGATGAAGGGTCGGCAGAGGCCTGGGTGAGCATGGCCTCCCTCCAAGAGACACTCAAGCCCGGGGCAACTCCAAGGGCTCCCTGATAACAAATAGGAGAAACCAGGCTAACGTCCCAACCCCAGCCCCTGAGTCTGGGTCCTAACTGATCCTTAGCTCCAGAGCTCACATCAATATTTGACGCAGCAGAGGACACCTAAGCTGGCACATGCCTGTCATCCCAGCACTTAAGACACTGAGGCAGGAGGATCATGAGTTTGAGGGCTACAAAGGGAGACCTTGCCTCAAAAAGAGAGACAAGTAGAGAGAAAGGAGGATGACTTAAACTCCCATGTGTAGCTGTGGCCAAGAGCTTCTAGAACATGCCATTGTCCCCTGACTGCCTCCTGCTCCTCAGGGGCCCAGTAGGCTGTACAGTCCCAGACCAGTCAGTGTGGCTCTACATGGGCAAAATTTGGTTCTTAAGCCAAATGGTACACGCCTATCATCCCAGCACCTGGGGCTTGAGATAGGAGTTATTATTTCAAGTCAGCCTGGGCTATCTACCAAGGCCCTTAGAAGTGGGGAAGATGCATAAGGTGGGTTTGGTGGTGCATGCCTGTAATCCCAGCACTCTGGAGGTAGACACAGGAGGATCCAGAATTCAAGGTTATCTTGCACTACGCTCAAAGCTTGCTAATCAAACTCTAAAAAGATATGCTTAAGAAACAGAAAGGGGCTCTTAGCGACCGGCCGATGGCGAAGATCTGCCCAGTGGAGGACAACAGACAGCGTGGACCTCTCCACCCTTCCCACAAGCCTCTGAATAAAGTGTGTTTGACTCTAAGGCTGGTGTCCGTGTGTCACTGTCCCCGACGCGCTGCCTTTGAGCCCCCGGCGTCCTTCCTCGTGGTGCCGGGGGTTAAGCTGCGGCGCCATAGCAATTGCTAGCGCATAACTGGGGCCGCCTGCCCATCATGGGCGGCCCTTTTAACTGCTAGGTACAGGCTGAAAAAAAAAGAAAAGAAGAAAAAAAGAAAAAAGAAAAAGAAAAGGAAAAAAAGAAAAAAGAAAAAAAGAAAAAGAAAAAAGAAAAAATGAAAAAAAGAAAAAAGAAAAAGAAAAGAAAAAAGGAAAAAAAGAAAAAAGAAAAAAATGAAAAAAAAGAAAAAAGAAAAAAAAGAAAAAAGAAAGAAAAAGAAGAAAAAAGAAAGAAAAAAGAGAAAAGAAAAAAAGAAACAGAAAGGGGTAATAAAGACCCTCCAGAGATAGATTGCACAATGCTTTATTAACTTTTTTGAATTATTTATTAATAATTATTTATTAAATTTTTTGAATGCTAATGAGAAAGGATGGACAGCTGCAGAGAGACATTGGATAATAGAAAAAACTACCAAAGTAAATCAGCCTATATACTTTAAAGATGTGTTGACCTCAGAATGGAAACCAAGATATGTGTTACATTGGGGAAGAGGTTTTGCTTTTTTTCCATAGAAGAAGAAAAGCTAAAGATACCATCAAAGGTGATAAAGATTAGATTCGAAGAGAGACCTCTTTATTAGAAGAGGTGATAGTTCATCAAACAGTGTGACCATTCAATCTAAACTAACTTATAAGACTAACAAATGCTTTTCATTTGATTAGATATAACTTGCCAAAAGAGAACCTCCCCAAAGTTAGGGTTGGGGCAGGGTTTTGTTTTTGTCTTTCCAGGAGAATGAAGACATTCAGCTAAGGAATCTGAAGACCACTGAACAAATGAGACATCTAAAGAAAAAGGACAAATCATCCAGAGAAAATGAAAAAGAGTAAATTGGCCTATTAGTATATCACATTTCCAACAAAATAAAATTTCATAAGTCTTTTCAAATGTTTGTCTCTACTGTTCTCTACAGACATATAAATATCATCTCAAAATTTATAAGATTTATATATATATATATATATATATATATATATATATATATATATATTAAACTTTTTGCCATGATATTAATGGTCATATAGAGTACTAACTAATTCTAGAAAAGTGTTTCATCTAGTTCCCTATACTGGATGATTTCAGGTTTGAGTTTCTATCAGGCAACTAGGAATTAAGTTTTGGTACTCTGGATGTACATAACAAATTATGGTCCTTTAACCTCTTCGAAATCTGCCATATGATAATTAAAATGTTTAAGTCTGAAGTGAACTATGACCATTCCTAACAGCAACCTTTGCAGTCTCCAAAATGAGGATGGGGCTCCACAACAACGATTCACCTGGACTATGATAACACCACTAAGCTGACAAACACCACCCAAAGATCAACTTTGGACTACAAACTGCTCAGAACAGTTTCTAGGTGGTTAGCTGAGATGGTCCAGCCTCACAGACTACTCTATCCAGGACTTGAGATAAGCGCTGCATTTTCCCATTACACAGAGACTGGACAGCAAATGATACAGCTATCTCTCCCAGGACAATTATCCCAATTTTTCAGGGTCCCCTAAAGATGCCATCACCCTCAGACAGCAGAAAGTAATTTTAAGAACACGATGCCCACATTCCCAAGAGGTGGTGTGGGTGGATTTTGGTCATTCATTGGGTTAAGGATAATTGTCATTGTTTAGGGGGGTTGGTTACAAGTTGTTATTGGTAGCAGTCAGGAAAAAAGCTGAACAAAGGAGATTAGATTCAGGGATCTTGTTCTGAAAAGAAAAAAGGGAGGATATAGAAATGATAGGATGAAAGAGTAGATTATTGAATCTACTTTTAAACAAAAAAACTACTACTCTTAAATATTTTACATTGGTATGGATTTTTGTATATTAATACAAATTTGAGGTTATTTTTATAATACCATGAATATGTTTCTACTCTTGTTTAAGATATTTTTGTATATTGATACAAATTATAAGATTATTTTTGTTAGAACATATTATACATACATTTCTATTCTTGTTCAAGGTATTGTACTTATACAACTCATTTAACAATGTAATGTAAATTTATAGTCCTTGAAAATTATTATTACAAACTATTTAGGATAATAATAAAATGCAGGTCAGTCACCTATTACAGTCAAACTTGTAATAGTCAGTCACCTATTACAATCAAACTTGTAGTCATGTTAGGTATGTTTTCAAGGTCAAATAAATATATTTTAGATAGACAGATGTCTTTAAACAATTCAGAGATCTACAGAATATGGCATTTAAGGTGTTTTAATAATATAAGGGGGTTTTTTTGTTGTTGTTTTTTATGACAGTGAGACATGTCTGCTCCTGGTAGCACCAATCTACTTCGGAGAAGATGATGAGCATTGAAGAAACTCCATGTGGAGTTTACTTTCTTTGTGGCAAAAGTTAGCTACTGGGCAAGAAACTGCTGACAGTATGCTGTCCAAAATGGACAAGCAGGACACAAAAGAAAGTGACTGCCGAACCTTGCAAAGACTAGATAGGACAGTCCTTCAAAAATCCTGCTTCACAGAAAAGTCTGTCAGATATTCTAGGCCTATAGGTCAAAGATGGATGCCCCAATATTGCAGAGGGACTTTGGGTGACTGTCCAGGCAGCCAGCTGTCTCTATCATTTCTTAGTTTTGGAAGTTGTTTGCTCTGCACTTCCTATTTACTTAGGTAATATTATATCCTTCTCAGGTCTCTGATGGAGTTGAAGACTAGATAGATATAGTTTTCCTTTTTAACAAATTCAGAAAAAGACACTCATAAAAGAGGTGTAAAGTATATAAGGTTGAGAGACAGAAAGAAATAGTTTGTGGTTGGCAATGCAAGTTAAAATAGTGAATTAGATACAACACTTTGGATTCACCAAGATAGGATAGATAATGGAGTATTTTCTCTGAATCTGTTAAATGCAAATGGACTAGACATTGTTAATGTAATTATTGCCTGTATATATTTGTATATAGTTATTATATTTATTGTATATAGTTTTAGTATGCTAGCTAAAACCTTAGCTTTTTATTTAGACAAAAAGGGGGAAATGTTGTGAGATATTGATTGTGTTCTGACAAATAAAGCTTGCTTGGAGTCAGAGGGTGGAGTTAGTCAGTAGCTGACCATAGATTGTGTAGGGCTATAGAGGAGACAGGAAGTGGTAAGGCAGCACTCAGAGAGGATCTCTGCCCTGTGGACTGAGGAACAGAAGAGGTATAAAGCAACCACTGCTTCTCCTGGTTCTCCAATCCCTTCAGGTTCTTACCCCAATATTTGACTCCCAATTTTTTTATTGATAAAGATTAATTAGATTAATGCTTCATGGTAGTTTGAAAGAAAATGGCCCCCATAGGGTGTGGCACTATTAGGAGGTATGGCTTTGTTGGAGTAGGTGTGGCCTTATTGGAGGAAATGTGTCACTGTGGGAGTGGCCTTTGCGGTCTCCTATGTTCAAGCTATGCTCAGTGTGGTACAGAGTTCACTTCCTGTTGTCTGTGGATCCAGATGTAGAACTCTCAGCTCCTCCAGCACCATGTCTGCCTGCATGCCGCCATGTCCCACCACAATGATAATGGAATAAACCTTTGAAACTGTAAGCCAGCCCCAATTAAAGGGTTTCCTCTATAAGAGTTACCATGGTCATGATGTCTATTCACAGCAATAGAAACCCTAACTTAGACACCATGGCTTTGCCTAGACAACAACACAGGACAGGGTTAGGAGGAAAATTAGAGTTCTCTCCATGTCTAAGCCCAAGCCTTCATGCCCCAGAGTTAAAGACCGCTTGGCCTAGGCAATGACTGAAGGTCCCCTGCCATCTGGCCTTGATTCTGCTGGAGCTCAGAGGTCTCCATCCCCTCCTCCTACCCACTCTTCCTGTGAGCAATGAGGAGACACCTGGGAGGCAATTCAAGGTCATCTCACGAGCAATATCCATACCTGTAAGCTGGGTGGGAAGGCAAGGCCGTCTGGAGGATGGAGCTGCAAGAAAAATGCCAAGTGGGAGCTTGATTTGTTCAGCTGGACCAAGACCTATTGGGGTATAGGAAAGGGTATAGGGGTGAGATTCCATTGTCCTTAGTAAGGCACTGGAGAGCTGGTGTTGGGGTGCTCCTTTCATGTTGCCCCCGCCTCCTGTTGGACCCTGACCATGAATCCCACACTGTGCTCCTAGCTCCCTGACCATCACCTTGTTGAACCTCACACTGCTCTACCACCCCATTTTATAGCTGGCAAAACTGAGTCCACAGGCACTAAGTGACTTACCTAAGGTCACACAGCTAGTGAGCATAGGGCTAGGAACTGAACTTGAATGAGCTGGGCACTCACTGGCTTCAGAACTCCTTGGAGATGGAGACAAGTCTAAGCCACCTGTGGTGGTTAGAATAGGAATGGCCCCCACAGACTCTCATATTTGAATGTTTGGCCATAGTGAGTGGCACCATTAGGAGGTGTGGCCTTGTTGGAGGAAGTGTCGCTGTGGGGTTGGCTTTCGGGTCTCATGCTCAAGCTGTGCCCAGTGTGGTACAGAGTCTTCTCTTCTGCTGCCTGTGGATCCAGAACTCTCAGCTCCTTCTCCAGCACCGTGTCTGCCAGCATGCTGCCCTGCTTCCCGCTATGATGATAATGGACTGAACCTCTGAAGTTGTAAGCCCACCGCAATTAAATGTTTTCTTTATAATACTTTCTGTGGTCATGGTGTCTCTTGTCAGCAATAAAACCCTAAGACACCACCCATCACCCAGCGGAGGCTGGCATAAGGCAGACACATGGTGTGCACATGGGATGAATGAACGCAGAAATCCACCCACAGCAGCTTCTCTAGGGGACTGAATCATGGGTTTCCTCCTAGATGCACAGCTAAACTACATTTCCCAGCCTTCCCCACAGCCAGGTGGGTTTTCCTGAGTTCTGGCTGGAGTGATGGTCCTACTGAAAGGCCCGGCCCTCAGAGACACCACGAATTCTCCGCCCTCTCACTGGCACCTGCTTGGATCCTTGAGTAGGTACATGGGGTAAGGCCGCTCTGGGCTGCAGTGTGGGTGTGTGGGGCAGGCCCGCTCTGGGCTGCAGTGTGGGTGTGTGGGGCAGGGCCGCTCTGGGTTGCAGTGTGGGTGTGTGGGGCAGGCCCGCTCTGGGCTGCAGTGTGGGGGGGGGGGCAGGGCCACTCTGGGCTGCAGTGTGGGTGTGTGGGGCAGGCCCGCTCTGGGCTGCAGTGTGTGTGGGGGGCAGGGCCACTCTGGGCTGCAGTGTGGGTGTGTGGGGCAGGGCCGCTCTGGGCTGCAGTGTGGGTGTGTGGGGCAGGGCCGCTCTGGGCTGCAGTGGGCGGGGGGCGGGGCGGGGGGGGAGGCTGCTCTGGGCTGCAGTGTGGGTGTGTGAAGCAGGGCCGCTCTGGGCTGCAGTGTGTGTGGGGGGGGGCAGGCCCGCTCTGGGCTGCAGTGTGGGTGTGTGAAGCAGGCTGCTCTGGGCTGCAGTGTGGGTGTGTGGGGCAGGACCGCTCTGGGCTGCAGTGTGGGTGTGTGGGGTAAGGCCGCTCTGGGCTGCAGTGTGTGTGGGGGGGGCAGGACCGCTCTGGGCTGCAGTGTGGGTGTGTGGGGCAGGGCCGCTCTGGGCTGCAGTGTGGGTGTGTGGGGCAGGCCCACTCTGGGCTGCAGTGTGGGTGTGTGAAGCAGGCCCGCTCTGGGCTGCAGTGTGGGTGTGTGAAGCAGGGCCGCTCTGGGCTGCAGTGTGGGTGTGTGGGGCAGGGCCGCTCTGGGCTGCAGTGTGGGTGTGTGGGGCAGGGCCGCTCTGGGCTGCAGTGTGGGTGTGTGGGGCAGGGCTGCTCTGGGCTGCGGTGTGGGTGTGTGGGGCTGAGATGCTCTGGGCCGTGGTGTGGTCAGAGAATGAGTGGTCCTGATAAGGCAAACATCTACTCAGGAGACCCATCCATGCTTCCCACCTAAACAAGGACCAGGCTGCTGGCTTCCCAGGCCACCTTGCCACCCTCTTATCTCCCATCACCTCATACAGGGCCCCTTCTCTGGACGTGGTGTTTGGAATGCTTGATTCCCTGTAGGCGGCTGTTTGGGAAGCAATAGGAGGTGTGTCTGCCATGTGGCAGGGGTGGGGTGTGTCTGTCATGTGGCAGGGGTGGGGTGTGTCTGCCATGTGGCAGCGGTGGGGTGTGTCTGCCATGTGGCAGGGGTGAGGTGTGTCTGCCATGTGGCAGGGGTGAGGCGTGTCTGTCATGTGGCAGGGGTGGGGTGATTACTTTTTAAAGCCTCCCTGATATGCACTCTCTGCTTCCTGCTTGAGGATCAAGGTGTTCCCGTGCCATGCCTGTGCTTCACCTTCATGGACTCTAACCTCTGAACCTGTAAGCCAAATTAAATGCTTTCTTTTATAAGTTTCCTTGGCTATGGTGCTTTGTCACTGCATTAGAAACCCTAACAAAGAGACTGGCTGTTTTTATTTTTTGGAGAAAGGTCTCATGTAGCTCAGCCTGACTCCAAACTCTATGCAGTTGAGGATGGACTTGAACCCCTGACCTTCCTGTGGAATTGCAGTTATGAACCATCATGCCTTGGTTATGCTGTGCTGGGGATAGATCCCAGGGCTTCGTGTACACCAGGCAAGTGTTCTACCAACTGAGCCACAGCCCTAGTTCCCTTCAGTGGATCATTAAGACCCTTTCCCTTCCACGGGGGCAGAGTCCCGCCTCTGACCTGGGATGTGGCACTGTGGTTGGTAGCAGCTTGTACACGTACGCTGAAGTCAAATGCTCCTTGTCGAGGCCATGTGAGGTCAAAGCCACCGTTCAAGCGGAGGGTCTAGGGAGACAGCCAAGAGGAATCATGCCCTTCGCTCCTGCAAGTGGTCCTGCTCAGCTCCCCCCGCATACTCCATTTTTTGTTTTGTCTTGTTTTACTTTATTTAGTTTTTTTGTTTGTTTTAGGTCTCAGGCTGGCAAGATGGCTCAGCAGGTAAAGGCACCCCCTCCAAACCTGATGACCTGAGCTCTGTCCAAGGGTCCACATAGTGGACGGAAAACTGACTCCTTCAAGTTGTTCTCTGACTGCTACACATTCACAGGGCTGCATGGGCATATTCATATATATGAAAATTTAAAAATTAAAAGTTTAAAAGAAAAGCATTTACATAGCCAGGTTAAACAGTCTCAGGCTTCAGCTAAGGATGACCTCGA
Source organism: Peromyscus maniculatus bairdii (assembly GCF_049852395.1). Lineage (NCBI taxonomy): Eukaryota > Metazoa > Chordata > Mammalia > Rodentia > Cricetidae > Peromyscus > Peromyscus maniculatus. The sequence continues at coordinate 4,470,311 of NC_134859.1, read as the reverse complement.
ACCCTGATCATCCCGATTCACCTCCTGAGTGCTGGGATTACAGGCGTGCACCCCATAGCAGGTTCTCAGGCTCCCCTTGGCAGACACTAGCTAACATTTGCCCAGCCTGGGGACACTCACCTGGGAGGAATGGGTGGCATCCAAAGCCACGCTGTGCCGGATCCCTCTGTGCTGAGAGCTGCCCTGGTGTAAACCCTTCAGATGCAGAATGACTTTCTGGTTGACTTTTAATGTAGCCTTGACCTCACTGTTCTTAGCCTGAGTGTGTGAGAACCAGAGGCATGGAGAGAGGTCACCATCATGTCCACATGCAAAAGAAGCCATGTCAGAAGCCAGAGAACAAAGCAAGCGGCCCAGAGATTGATGTCCAAAGTGTACTCTAGTCTCCTGCATTCATTTAAAAGGAAGTGGAGCCAGGTGCATGCTGGACCTTCCTGCAGGGCAACACCAGTGCTCTTAGCTAGAGGTGGTGGGTGGGCTTGATGAAGCAATGTTAAAACCTCCCCATAAAGTGGGGCTCAGTCAGTCTGTTTTCTTCACTGCCAGCTTCCTACAGCTTAGATATCAGCACACAAATTAGATAGTTGACCTGAGGTGTCAAGGTCAAAGCTGAACTGGAGTGGGAGAAGGGAGCAGCAAGACCCACATCCTAACCCTGGAGCCAGAGGCAACATGGCCTCTGGACAAAGGTGAGTCAGGGATCTGGAGATGGGGACAAGTTTCCATCTTTGTCTAAATGAGGACCTTATGAGGGACAGCAGGAGAGTCACAGTCAGACACAGAGAGTGTGAACTCCTCTGCTGTCTTTGGAAGGGCCAAGGAGTGCAGGCAGCTTCTGAAGCAGAATGGGGCAGGGGCTTCTTCCAGAGCATCTCTGCAAGGAATCGGTGGTGCTGGCTCACGGTTTTAAGATTCTTTTGCAGGTCTGAGCTCAGGGACTGAAAGACGTTTTAAGTTGCTATATTAGGGGCAATATGTAACCCAACAAGGGGAAACACATAGTTATCAATTATTCACTCAACAACCGTTCAGCAGGTGCCAGAAGCCAGTGATGCCATTGCTGGTTGGTGTCATTTCTTCTTGTCTGTACTGATGGAGAACTCCGACTGCCTGCCCAGGACTCATGTGTGATTGTTCACTCTATATAAGCACACATGGTTTATCTTGGAACCAAGATGGCAGGAAAGGAAACAGCCAGGGGAAAGCATATGCGACAAAACCTTTCTGTTCTTTTTTGAGTGCAGGGCTAGAACCCAGAGCCTAGGCAATCACTCTCCCGTGGAGCTGCCTCCCAGCCAAGGCACAGCTCTGAGCAGAGCAGACAGCAGCAGGACAGTAAATAGAGGCCTCTCCAGCCTCTGCTCCTGGCCAGATGTTGTCAGCTGGGATTTGAGTCTAAGCAGGGCCAGACCTTCTTATTTTTCTTTTCTTATAAACAGCAGAAATCCAGGCTTTGTCTAAAATCTCCCAGTTCTCAAGGCAGGCAGGCCACAAAAACACATGTGTGGCTATGTTTGGCCTGGAGGTCACTCAGCATCTCCGGCTGAGGAACCCATAAAAGCCACTGGGAGCCACCCCTGAAAGTGTCTGACTTGGCATTCTGTACTGTTTCCCCTCGGATGTCACTGGCCAGCATCGGAGGAACCACTGACAGCCCCGCTGACTTATGGGAACTCAAGCCTAGAATCCACTCAGCCCCCACTGCCTGCTTGGCTCCTTCTTCCTTCCTAGAGGAGAGAAGCACTGTTTTATTCCTTGTGCACACAGTAGGTGTTCAGTAAATGCTCGTTGGAGATTGTGGTGATCCCCCTCCCCCAAGAGGGTCAGGAAGAAGAGTCTAAGGAGACCTGGTAAACATGTCGTATGTAATTGGGAGGTTATCAATTATATTCAAAGATGTGCCCACTGTGTGAAAAGGGACAGGCTGCCCACCTCACAGGAAAGGGAACTGGGGCCCAGGGACACGAACTTGTAATGATATACCGGCAATGTGAGTCTAGAGTGTATGTGAGTCACAAGGGGTTTTAAAAAGGGTTTTAAATTTTTTTTTTAATTTTATTTTGACACAGGGTCTCACCATATCGTCCTGGCTGGTCTGGAATTTGACCAGGTGGGCCTCAAACTCCCAGAGGTCCTCCTGCCTCTACCTTGTGCTATTTGTGTTTTTAATCGTGTGCTGTATGTACAAGTTCAGGTGTCTATGGAGGCAGAGGCGCCATCACATGCCTGGAGTTAAGGGTGGTTGTGGGTACTGGGAACTGAACTAGGGTCCTCTGAATGAGCAGCAAATGTTCTCAACTGCTGAGCCATCCCTCCAGTCCCACAGAGTGGCATTGGGACACGGTCACATGTACTCACTAAACAATCTCACTGTGCTTTCACACTGAACAGGAGCATGAAGTCACTGTTCCAGAGTCATGAACCCACAGCCTAAAGGAGACATTGTTAGCTTTGCTGGCTAACAGACTATAAATAGCATCAAGCTAACTGACATACAGTGACTCCTCAAGCACCACCCCCTGTGGTGTGGAGAAGTGGTGACTGGGGCGGGGGGGGGGGGGGGGGGTGACACCTCATGGGAACATTACAGACCCGCAGAGCGTCCAAGGCTGGCAGAATGGCCGTGCAAACCTAAGTGGACATGTCTGTCATGTAGATGCTCAAAGCCGAACTGCGAATGCAGGTGAGGGGACATCTGGCCAGCCTAAGATAAGCTGTGAGGAGCAGGGGTGAGACAAACTCTGTGAGCATCTGGTAAAGACCTCTGTGGCTGCCCAGAGTCTGTAGTGGGGCCTCGGGGCGAGACAGAGAATCCAGGCAGGGAAACATCGCACTGGTCTGGGTCAGAGGTGATAAAACTGAACAGGGACAATTGGGTTGGAAAGGTCACTTACATTGCTCAGATTCCAAGCCTCCAGGCACCCCTCGAGGCTCCTGGGGACAACCTTATCATCGAAGGGGTGGGTCAGGCCTGTGCAGATCTGGGAGAGACATGCATGTGCAGAAGTAAGTGGGTGCCCCGCTTCCAGAGGCCGCTTTCCCTACCGCCCACTCACATAGGGGTGTCCAGCCTGGCAGCCCAGCACCACAGTGTGTAGGATCTCCTCCTGGCCATTCAGGACAGCCTTGGTCTCCAGGAAGTGACGCTGGCGCTGTTTGTCCACCGTGAAGGTCCCCTGCAAGAGGAGGCTTCGAGGGACCAGGAGGTGCCAGGGGTGCCTGGTGTGGAGAAGAGACAGGCCCAGACATTAAGACAGCTGGTAAGATCGGGGGACAGCTGCGTCCTCCAGTCAGATGGGACTTGTCCTAAACTCACAGAGAGTGAGTGACACTGGGCATGCAGCAGCCCATCAAAACCTGGCACCAGCAAGAAGACCAGAGTTCAGATTCCCAAACCCACATAAATCCCAGCTGGGCCTGGTGACTCATTTCTTTTTCTTTTCTTTCTTTCTTTTTTTTTGGTTTTTCGAGACAGGGTTTCTCTGTGTTGCTTTGTGCCTTTTCTGGAACTCGCTTTGGAGACCAGGCTGGCCTCAAACTCACAGAGATCCGCCTGCCTCTGCCTCCCGAGTGCTAGGATTAAAGGCGTGTGTCACTACCGCCCGGCATCTGGTGACTCATTTCTAATCCAGCCTGGGAAGGGTCCCGCGCGGCACCAAGAGCAATAGACATGGCGAGCTCTGGCTTTGATTGAGAGACTGCCTCACGGAACAAGGTGGAAAAGGGTTGAGGATGATTCCTGAGATCAACCTGGGGCTTCCGTATGCACATGCACTCATGTGCCCCCAAACACATGTGAACACACACCACACACACACACACACACACACACACACACACACACACACACACAGAAAAAGACATGGAGATAAAAAGCCTACCATGGTGGCACATGCCTGTAATCCTGGCACCTGAAAGGCAGAGACAGGCGATCATACATCATCTAACCTGGGCTACACACTGTAACTTTGTCTCAGCATACACACACACACACACAGTTTGCCCACCAACGCCATCTGCCATCTCACTACACCACACCAATGAGATCAGCAGTTGGAACGGAAGCCCAGGACCACATCTGGAATCCAGGCTCAGTCTTCAGCTAGATGAATAACCTTGGGTAAAGGACCAAATATCCTGTGCCTCAGTTTCCTTGCCTTTGAAATGGGGCAAAATGGTAGCCATTCTTGTCTCTGCAGGGCTTGGTCACTTGAGATGACCTCTGTGCACTAAGTCAAGCATTCCCCTTCTCTTCTTTTTGGCCTCTTCCACTTCCCTTGAGTCTGGATTAGGGCTTGGCACACAGCGCATGCCAGCGAACACCGGCTGACACGGACGGACGGACGGACGGACGTGCTCTCTGCCAACGCTTAGCATCACTGCTTTTTCATGACCACAGTTCTGAAGGGGAGGCAGCTCTCCCAAGGTCACAGAGTGGCAGAACTTAGGTTCTAGAAGGGGCCTGCTTCTTCTAACACTTCCTGTTTCCTGAATAGCCTTGAACTTTGGATTCTTCTGCCTCTGAGAGCTGGGATTACAGGCCTGTGCCACAGACCTGGTTTAAAGTGTTGGGGACTGAACAGAGAACCCCCTGCATGCCAGCCAAACACTATCAGCTGAGCCATACCCCAAGCCTGAACAGCTTTCAACCAGCCTTTCTTCAGTGAAGCACCAAGATTTCTGGGAGCGGCGTCAGGCCATGGGCTGCAGACCTCCGCCCACTGATGGAGCAGCTGGAACCATGTGATCTTTTTGAATTGTAGTACAATCCCTTTAGAAGCCTCCAGAAATCCTCTGTATAGGAGGGATGGGATTGTGGGGGCTCCCTAGGGGTGATGGCCTCAGGAGGAAGCACATACCTGAGGAGCAATGTTCCCCGCTTCTGGTACAATGTCTTGCCTCTCTGCAGCTGCTCCAGCTCTCCCTCCAGCTGCAGGCCTCCCGGCTGGCCCAGGACACCAGTCCCCAGGACTGTCAGCAGCACATAGGTCTTTTGGGGCTGTAACGGGGACAGGGCTAAGGGGAGTAAGGACCCACTGCTGGGGGAAAGTCAGCTGCTGAGCCTCAGCCACAGGGAGACAAAGGCTGCCTCCCACCGCCGCCCTGGGATTGACCGCCAGAATGGCTACTGAGCCTGGTTGCAGCCTCTGTCCAGCCCACCAGGTCCTCAGGACCAGTCACCAAACCTCTACCTCCCAGGGATCCCTCCCGCCACCAGCATGTGGAACTTCCGGGCTGAGGAAGCTGAGTCCCCACCCTTGACCCTATCTGTGGTCTGCCCTAACATGCCTGGTGTCTTGAAGAAATCGATGCTCAAGGAGGCCCAAGGTCACAGGCCAAACAGAGAGGGCAAAGGGACCCAGGGTCTCCCGAGTGCAAGGACCACCTAGCACTCACCTTCCTTGTGTGCTTGTAGGCTGCTGTGAGGTTCAGCTCCCGCTGGAGACTCTTCAGCCAGCAGTGCAGGACCTTCCTGTGCTGGCTGCTCTCTGCACGGACCTCACTCTGCACAGTTGCACTCCAGGCTGACTGGAGCTCACTCCTGCTGTGGAACAGGCCTGGCATCAAGGTTGTCACCATGGAAACCTGCAAGGAAGCCAGGTGAATCAGCAGAGCCTTTGAGCCATTTACCCCCTCCTACAGGTGCTCTTTATTGTATTTTCTACTTGGTGAACTCCTATTCATCCTTCAAAGCTCCTCCAGTCAAGACTGTGCAAGGCCCCTGTGGGAGGAGGGCGTGCGCACATAGGCACATATGCATACACACACACACACACAAATATGCACAAACACTGTCTAACGAGGACTATGGGGGTCCAGCCCCTCGATAGTCCCCTCCCAGGGTCCGCGGAAGGCTCTATCAACCAGCAGAGAATCTTTAGGGTCGGTAAATCAGTCTACGCACTCAGAGTTCTTTGATCCATTCGCTTTAATTCCTCTGGCATAACATCCTTTATACACAGCTTCAGTTCTGTTCTCATGTCTAGCTCCTTTCTTGCCTGATTTCTCTCTATATTTATCTACTGTCCCCTCTATGTTCTATCTTAATTCCTTCATCTAGTTCTGTCCCTTCTAGGTTCTCATCTATCTAGTTCTTTCCCCTATCAGCTCCTCTCCTGTCTCCTTCTCTCTCATCTGGCTCTTCCTCATCTTGTTCTTCCCCATCTGGCTCTTCCTCATCTTCCATCTCGTTCCTCTAGTCCTCTCTTTTAGCTCTTCAATCTAGTTCTTCCCCATCTCAGCTTGTTCCTCTCAAGTTCTTACCCATCTCGTTCTTCCATTCTCTTCTCTCTTCCCGTCCTCTGCTTTACAGTTATATATCTCCCCAAAATCACAATCCTCCCCTCCACCCTGGACACTCAGCCTGAACTTCCTCAGGCAGTGATTGTCCGCTATCAGGATCAAATGGAGGGTTGATAAGAATTACAAAGAGGGGCACTAGTTGTTAATTACCATTTGTGACCCAAAGGGGAAGTGACTAATAAATTAACTAAAGGCTAAATATGGGTAATATCTAAGAAGAGGGATCTTATGTGCACAACTATAACCTTAAATGTGTTTGGTAAAGGATGTTAAAAATCTATAAGTTGCTAGGTCAATGAGAGAAAATAAAACTGTCTTCTTTTTTCCTGTGGCTCCTATCTGTCCAAGCTGTCTGCCGTTTTTCTGCAGGGTGGGGGAAAGTGTGCTCAGTCTCTAGGCAACCTGTGCACAGCTAGATGCCTCTGGTGATAGTTAAAGGGAGATCTGGAACTGGAGGTAAGGTTTGGGAAAGGAGGAAACTAAGCTTAATTAGCACATCCACCAGGCCTTCTCAAACAGGTAGCCTGGATGCTTAAGTCTGTTCTTAGAGAGTACAAAGGTATCTCTGATAAGGTACTTTCCTCCATCCAGTGATGGACCTGGCCGGATGCTACCAATAATGATAATTACAGGGAGGCTTGAACTGGGAGTTCTGGCTGAGCACAGCTGTTAGCACAGAAGGTTATCTAAATATTCCTAGAGGTGGTTAGGTAAGTAGTTAGAGGTCTATAAAGTTAGTAAGGCTGTAAGAAAGGAGGGGTCTGAGCTAAATTGTGTAAAGCTATTACTTAATGTCTACCTGACCTAGGCGGTGTCCCCTTGTGGAATTTACCGTAAGTCAGGAGACTAGCATGTGGGCTGTTATCATTGTTAGTCCACCTGGGACTAACAATGGGCGCCCACCTGGGTGGTGTTTCCTGTCGTCCTTGAAAGTGGCCAAGGGAGATAATCTGATTCCAGAGAAAGCCTTTCCCTGAGGCTGTTCTCCAAATTACCTGGAATGTGTATGTCCAGAGATTGCTCAGTCTACACTGTTAGTCCTTCTTAGGGAAAAGTCAATTGGGAAAGCTATGAAGGCACACATGATTTTCATAACAGAATACAGCTGAAATATAACAAGCCAAGTAACACCAAAAACTCCTTGGGATTTGGCTTCCTCCGGAGGAATTCCCTGATCCCTCCAGGTAGTGACTTTGCCATAACCAGCTGAGTTCTTATGATATATTCCTGCGGCCCGCAACAGCTCCCCTTTTTTCATTTAGTTAAAAAAAAATTTTTGTAGGACATTGAATATGTAGATAAACTTAAGTTTGGAGATTTCTGAAAAATTATAAGTAATGATTAATTAACACTGATATTTAATCAATATTGTACCTATGATATATATTTATAATCAATACTCTATATAGATGGCAGGCTGAGGATTAGTTTAACCATCTAATAGGTATATCTGTATATAGTTAGAATATCTCTGTCTCCAAAAGGGAGCAGATGATTAATCATAAAAATCTATCCTTACCTAGTATGGCATAATATGGTCAAAAGTGTCTGAATACTATGATTGTGACTTATCAAAAAGAAATGGTTAGTTTGGAACATTAACTCTATCTATTAATCTTTGGTTAGTGGTATTAATTTGGTTAACCTGTAATTTAATGAGGCATAGTTAAAGAGTTACCTGAGCTAGTCCTGAACACCTGTGGGACCAAGGCTGCAGCTGAGGCTTACCTAATTTAAATTTGTAATCAATGCAATATTAAACTATTAGCTATGAGAGAACAGTGATAACCTGTGTCAGGGTATACATAGCAAGACTTACATACATACAATTCAGGATCATGGGCAAAACTTATACAATTAACAATAGAGCATTTTTAAGGGCAGTCCAGCCCCTGGGCTGGAGAGTTCAGTTCAGAAAAAGGGGTACATGACAAAGGGGGCTGTAGAAATCTCTCATGGTTACTTCCTGCGGATATGGGGGCGAAGCTGGGGGTCTTGAGGCCTGGGATGCAGTGGAAACCCAGGAAGCGCAGGCTGTTTCAGGCTCTGTGAGACAGGCAGTGTAGCAGAATTTTCTGTCTCATGGGCTGGAGGGCGTGACGCAGGGCTGGCCTGGACAGCACATCGGTGTGGGCTGGAGGGTGGGGTGCAGACCTGCAGCTAGACAGCATGTCCATGGTCCAGAGAATGACAACCTGTAACTCTTTAAATGGTTAGAATTTCTGCTGGGAACAAATATGTGTATTAATGGTAGAACATGCAGCCGAGGAGTTTTAAAGATGAGGAGTTTTAAAGAGGAAACTCTTTCTCTTAGGCGTACCTATGGGATATTAAATTCATGGTTAGCAGATAAGAGAAGGGGATACCAGGCCAGGGAGAGGGAAGGCCCCTCCCCTACCCAGAGGAGAAAAAGAAATTTTGTAAGTGGGAGATAAGAACTGTAGTTAGGTTGCATTCCTCCCAGTCCTTCTTGGTTTGTGAGCGTTGGCAAATTTTGATCTCCTGAAGCTGATAAGAAACTTCTTAATGGACAAAAGTCTTAGACATGTTAGCCATATAACAGTGGTAAATTTTGTCAGAGCAAAATTATGAATCCTTGGAGCCTCAAAAGGGTTTCTCTTGCTGTGATAAAGTGTCATGACCCAAAGTAACTTGGGGAGGAGCTTGTTTCATCTTAGGAGTCTCAGGCCACACCCCATCACCGAGGGAAGTCAGGGCAGGAACTCAAGGCAGGAACCTGGAGACAGGAACTGGAACAGGGGCTGTAGAGGGGAGCTCTTGCTGGCTTGCTCCTTGTGGCTTGCTCAGCCTGCTTTCTTACATCACTCAGGACCACCTGCCCAAGGGTGGCATCACTCACAATGGGCTGGGACCTCCCCCATCAATCACTAATTACAAAATGCACCACACAGATTCACCTACTGGCAATTTGATGGAGGCATTTTCTCAATTAAGTTTAATTTGTGTAAAGCTGATTTTTAAAAAAAAAAAAGGACAAATACACCAAGCTCTGTACATACATGTATATGCACGAGCAGACATGCAGACATGCATACAGACATGTACATGAGATGACAGGGCTGCAACCTGTCCTGCTTACCCAGAGATAGGTGGTGGCTTCAGTGTACACCTGGATCTTGACTTCCCTGTCATTGCCCTGGCTCCTGCAGGTCATGCTGACCACCAGATCCTTGAGGGTCCAGGCCTTGGCCAGCGTCAGCTCTGAGACAGCCTGGAACTCGGTCCAGTGTGGCCAGTAGAGCCTGTGAGCTGCAGACACTGTGAGCCATGGACTGTCCAAGGTCAAGGCTCCTGCAAGAGCACAGAGAGAAGCTGGTGTGTGTGTGGAGGGGGGCAACAAAGGAGTGATCGCCAGGTACCGAGAGGCCACGCTTCACGGTCTCGTCACAGCCATGCGCACCTGGGGGTACCAGAACTGGGCACAAGAATTCCTTTACCGAATGAAAGGAATGTGAATGTTGGCAGGAACTTGGACACTAGTGCATTCACACCTGTCAAAACTCACCTGGTGGCACCCTGGGGACTGCTGTGTTCCCTTCTAGTTAATGAAACACAGGTCACAACGCTTGGCTGAGGGACCGACGTTTACATTGCAGTATGACACTGTCATCTACAAAGTTCATGTCTGAGAGCTGTGAGTGTGTTAAAAACAAACCAAACACTTAATATGGAATGTTTATGAGGTGCTATGGCCCGTAGAGGTCGGATGAGAAAGGGTTGAGAAGGGGTCATGGCAGCTGTAGTTAAGATGAGGCCATCCTGGAGGCTGGCCCTTAAAGCAGTATAACTGGGGTACTTATAAAAAGCAGGGACGTGGGCCCAGAGACACACAGAGAGTGACAAGGGACGGTGACAGAGAGACCGGCCTGAAACAGCCTCAAGCCCAGGGACGGGCATTGGCAGCCCTCCTCCAGAAGTGGTAAAGAGGCAAGGAAATGCTCTCGGGGTCCGGGCAGAACAGGGCTCTGACGACCCTTGAGATGCACAACCTTCAGGACTACAGAAGGCTTTCTGCTTTTGAAGCCCCTCTGTGAGTGACCATTTGTTATAGCACCCTTTGGAAAACAGTGCACCTGCCTGGAAGCTACTGGAAGGTGCATTCCATCTGAACAAAGGAGCATGTAAAAAGATTACAAAGGCACAAACCACGGGGACCGTGACCCACACAAGTGGCAGGAGATCCTAATGGGACAGCGGAGGGGGCCAAGGCAATGGCGCCAGGAAGATTCTTCAAGGAAACTCTGAAATAACTAAAGCCCACAAGCACTCAGACATGCCTGAGCATCGGAGAGCAGTCTGGGAAAGTTGCTAATAGCCCTGGGAATAATTAATAGGAAGAAAATAGAAAACTTATCAAACATGAAGAGGTGATTGCAATCATCGTACCTACACATCTCTGCCAGGAATATGTATACACAGTCCCATTATTTAAACACAAAATGGTAGCAAGACATAGCTCTTTTTAGAGGACGAGTAGTGGCTATTTGGAAAAGGCCCTTGTGAGAATTGGATTCTCATCTTCTTAAGTAAGACGTCTACCAAGAATGCCTACTGAAATGTAATGGCAGTGAAGCCGTGTTGTTTTTAAAGGTGTATATAAAGAAATAGCTGAGACGATTCATACTAATTACTGTTGGGAGCAAGGCTTGGGGTCGGCAGACAGGCAGAGGGTTCCTTCTACAAGCTTTACTGTTGAAAATGCTGAAGGGGCTGGGGCTGGGGCTCAGCTGGCAGCATGCTTGACATGTAAAGTATGGGTTCCGCATTCCATCCCCAGCACTGTATAAAACTGGGGCATGGTTATGCACACCTGTAATCCAGGCCCTTGGGAAGCAGAGGCAGGGGGATCAGAAGTTCAAGGTCATCCTCAGCTATATGGGAAGTTTGAGGCCAGATTGACTGGCCTGTGTAGGACCTCATTTCAAGATAGATAGATGGATGGATGGATGGATGGATGGATGGATGGAGCTGACGGCTCCCGGGTTTTGACTCCCGGGAGCCAAAACATACATACATACATACATACATACATACATAAAAGAGAAGCACTTTAATTACCTCTGTGGTCATAATGTGAGCCCAGGAATACTAACCCAGACTCAGAAATGTCCAATGAATAGTCTAAATTCTGGTTAAACTTTGTATTGCTTTAATTAAAAAAAAAAAAAAAAGCTAATCCTAAAAGGTTAGTTTAGAAACAAACTACAGCAAAAACATGTTTCAAAACCGGGGAAGGGTACTTTGTGAGGCAGAGGGACGAGTGCAGGTCCTGGGGTGTGTTTAGGGAACAGAAAAGAGGTCTGAGGGCTGCAAACCAACAGGCTTTAGAGATGAGGGAGGTGACGAGGGGAGACAACAAGGGAACTTGTTAGGGGAGCTTTGTGCCACAGGACACGAGAAAGGTTTGCCTTGAGTGAGGCCAGCACATAAATGAGAGGGTGTTCCAGGTAGAAGGTGCAGCTAGAAGCCTGGGAGTCAAAACCCGGGAGGCTCCCGAGGTGGCGCTCACCTTCCCGTCTCCACAGGGTGCTCACCTTCCCATCTCCACAGGGCGCTCACCTTCCCATCTCCACAGGGTGCTCACCTTCCCATCTCCACAGGGCGCTCACCTTCCCATCTCCACAGAATGCTCACCTTCCCATCTCCACAGGGCGCTCACCTTCCCGTCTCCACAGGGCGCTCACCTTCCCATCTCCACAGGGCGCTCACCTTCCCATCTCCACAGGGCGCTCACCTTCCCGTCTCCACAGGGCGCTCACCTTCCCGTCTCCACAGGGCGCTCACCTTCCCGTCTCCACAGGGCCCTCACCTTCCCATCTCCACAGGGCCCTCACCTTCCCATCTCCACAGGGCGCTCACCTTCCCATCTCCACAGGGCCCTCACCTTCCCATCTCCACAGGGCCCTCACCTTCCCATCTCCACAGGGTGCTCACCTTCCCATCTCCACAGAGCGGCCCTGGATGTGTCCTTCCAGTGCAAGCCTCCGGCCAAGGGCAGTTGCCCGTTGAGCAGCACCTTCAGGTATGTGCTGCTCTTAACATGGGGCTGCCGGAGGCTCAAGTGGAACAGCTGTGTGAGGCAGGCCACCCGCCTCTCCGGGACCTGCAGTGCAAACTGGAGAATGCACCCCATCAGTCACCACGCCAAGCCCAGAGCACCCCCACTCTCCCCTCCAGCCAGGGTTCACAGGCCTCAGATCTGCTCTCGCCCACTACCCCCTGAGCTTCACCTCAGGCAGCTGAGGAAATTTAGAGCAAGCCTGGGCTAAGCACAGTGTGGTGGCACATGCCATCCCTGCCAAAGCCTCACACCGAGGACATGGATGAGGAGATGGGTGAGGGACATCACCAAGCCTGGTGTCTGCAAACATCTCTGCAGCCAGAGCCCAAAGGGGCACTGGGGCATGTCCTGCACCCTTCTAGGCTCGTTGGCAAGGCCATGGCCCTGCTCTGGTGGCAGGCCCACCTCCAGGAAGTAATTGCGGAGTGCTGGTCCGGAATCGTTCTTGAAGGTCTGGCTGATGCGCAAGAATCTCTTGTTGCTGCTCTCAGCCCACCGCTCCCCGTAGCTGGCCTCCAGCAGCCAGCGGAGGTGGTCCAGGCCTTGTGTGTACTGTAGCTGGACCTGGGGACACACCAACAGTGAGATCCCTGAGGAGGCTTGCCACGCAGCCCAGAGCCCTCCTGACCCTCCCCAGGATTCCAGCTTGCTTTTCTGCCAAGACACAGGAAGCAGAGGGGGCATTGCACACAGGATTGTTTCTTGATGCTAGGGATATGCCCAAGACATGTGTGTGTGTGTGTGTGTGTGTGTGTGTGTGTGTGTGTGTGCGCGCGCACACACACGCGTGCACGCACATATGTTTGTTCCAATGTAGGGGTCAGAAGGCATTCTCAGACTGCCATTCCTCAGGTGCTATCTGCCTTTTTTGTTTGTTTGTTTGTTTTTTGCTTTTGTTTGTTTGTTTTTTGAGATAGGGTCTTACTATATAGCCCCGGCTGTCCTGAAACTCACTATGTAGACGAGGCTGGCCCGAAACTCAGAGATGCACCTGCTTCTGCCCACTGAGTGCTGGGATTAAAGATACAAAATTCCACACCCAGCCTCACCTTGTTTTGACACAGGGTCTCCCACCGAACCTGGAATTTACCAAGTACATTTGACTGGCTTATCTCCCTGGGACTGGGATATAACTTTACAATTTTTTATTATTTTAAAAATTAATATTTTATGTGTATGAATGTCTTGCCTACATGTATGCACATGCACCATTCATGTGCCTGGTGCCCTTGCAGCCCAGAAGAGGGTATAACTAGAGTTACAGATGGTTGTGAGCTACCATGAGGGTGCTGGGAACCAAATCAGGGTCTTCTTCAAAAATGGTGAGTTGTTGGGTGTGTATACCTTTAGTCTCAGCACTCTGGAGGTAACAGTAGGAAGATCTCCATAAGTCTGAGGCCAGCCTGGTCTACATAGAGAGTTCCAGAACAGCCAGGGCTATACAGAGAGACCATGTCTCGAAAGGAAGAAAAGAAGGAAGGAAGAAAGGGAGGAAGGAAGGAAGGAAGGAAGGAAGGAAGGAAGGAAGGAAGGAAGGAAGGAAGGAAGGAAGGAATTACACCCAGGCAGTGGTGGCGCACGCCTTTAATTCCAGCATTCCAGAGGCAGAGGCAGGCAGATCTTGGTGAGTTCAAGGCCAGCCTGGTATAGAGTGAGTTCCAGGACAGCCAGGACTACATGTCTCAAAAAGAAGGAAGGAAAGAAGGAAGGAAGGAAGGAAGGAAGGAAGGAAGGAAGGAAGGAAGGAAGGAAGGAAGGAAGGAAGGAAGGAAAAGAAAGAGCAGTGAGTGTTCTTAAGTGCTGAGCCATCTCTCCAGCCCTAATGCCTGCCTTTTTTAATGTGAATTCTTGGAATCAAACTCAGGTTCTTACACTTCTTTTTTTTGGAGACAGAGTTCTTATGCCTCTGTGATGAGCACTTTACTAACCAAGTCATCTCACACAGGGCAGTGCTGCCGAGGGGCCCGTGAGGCTGGGTGTGCTGCTAGACACCAGGACCCTAGGAATAAACAAGCCTGAGTTATGAGCCCCACACCTTCATCAGAGCAGCGGGGCAACCGTCAGTGGGAGAAGACAGCTTTAAGAAGGTAAGGCAGTGTCTAGGGTGCGCTCACCAACCTAAGGCAGAGCGCCTGTGTGGCCTGGGCAGGTGTCTCCATGATGGGTAAGGTGACCTGCTGACTTCCCATGCAACCTAAGTCAGAAGCTCATTTTTTAGTAAAAGGGGGACCTGTAGGGCCCTGGCCCCCGTTTTGGGTAACTGTTGCCTTGCTTGCTGACCTTGACCTTGATATCCTCCCTATGCTAATTCCCTCCCGGGTTCCACCCTCCTGAATGCTTAAGGGAAGTTCCTTGTCTGTGTATCCTGCATAATGGGTGTCAACAGCTTAGATGCAAGATTGTAAAACATCAGTAGCGAACTTCTGCCCTCTGGGGTTCTCCCATTGTGCTGTAAGTCTGTGTTTAAGACCTCTTCCCTCCTTCAATAAACAGCATTTGACATTAAAAAAAAAAAGGTAAGGCAGATCTCATCTGTTTTCTCCTTCGCTAGGCTATCCATGTGTCCCTTAGGGTCCTCCCTGCTGGCTAGCCTCCCTGGAGCTGTGGATTGCAGTCTGGCTATCCTTTGCCTTACTTCTAGTATCCACTTATGAGTGAGTACATCGGATTAGTGAATACCCTAACTGTCATCATAGAGCCTTCATCCAGTTACTGATGGAAGCGGATGCAGAGATGCACAGCTGAGCACCAGGCTGAGCTCCAGGAATCCAACCAATGAGAGAGAGGAGGGATTCTGTGGTCAGGGGCCGTTGAGATCATCATGGGAAAATGTGCAGAGACGGCCAGCCAAACTAGTGGAAATGCATAAACTGTGGACCAATAGCTGTGGAGCCCCCATAGGACTGGACTAAGCTCTCTGTATACTCGAGACAGTTGTTTAGCTTGAACTGTTTGGGGGGCCCCCAGGCAGGGGGATCAGGATCCATTCCTGGTGCATAGATGGGTACTTTGGAGCCCAGTGCCTAGGGTGAGACACCTTGTGCAGCCTTGATACAGGGGAGAGGGGTATGGACCTGCCTCAGCTGAGTGTGCCAGACTCTGCTGACTCCCCATGGGAGACCTTGTCTTGGGGGAGCTGGAAATGGGGGGTGGGTTGGGGGAAGGCTAGGGGGTGGGAGGATGGAAGAGGGGGATCTGTGGTTGGTACATAAAGTGAATAGAAAATTTCTTAATAATAAAATAAAAACAAAAAAGAAGGTGAGGCAGGTGCTGTGGGATGGTCTTTCTGTACACTGTGAATATATGTTGCTACCATTGGTTAATAAAGGAGCTTGATCTGTGACAAGACAGGAGACAGCCAGGTGGGCAATACAAGAGAGATACAGGGAGAAGAAGGTGGAATTAGGTAGTTGCCAGCCTGCTGCCCGAGGAGCAACATGCTAGCAGACTGGTAACACCATGGCCATGTGGCAAAACATGGATTAGTAGAAATGGGTTAATTTAAGATGTAATAGCTAGCTAGCAAGAAGCCTGAGTCATAAACCAAACAGTTTGTAATTAATACTAAAGCCTCTGAGTGATTATTTTATAAGCTGCTGTAGCTGGGTAGGACACAGGAAAACTTCCAGTTACATCTGGTGTTCCAATGTGGGGCCGGAATTTCGACATAAAACTCGACAAAAGCTTAAAAAGGGATTACAGACCCACAAAAATGAGTCAAATGCAGCTTCTTGGTAGCTGCATTTTTCAGACAGGCTCCTTTGCTGGTGGCTAAAAGATGAGAGGCTCCTTTGAGAGGTGAATTCCTGGTTTGTGCTGGCTGCATGGAGGGCTCTTTTGAGAGATCCTGCTGCAGAGCACGTAAACGTTTGTGGTCAACATGCTGTAAGCTGCTTGGTTCTAGCCGCTCAGCTTAGCAGTTTAAAAACTCTCCTGGTCAAAAAAGGATTATAGATACACAATAAAACAGATTCAGATGGGAAAAAAAATCTCTAAAAGGGTTACACTGTGTTTAAAAATATATGTAGGCTTGAGAGAGGAAAAAAAGGGGCAGAGAAAGTCCTTAAAAAAATAGAGTAATAAAATAGCCACATAAGATGGAAATACATAGAGAGTCTGGATACTGTATATTATTGTGCTGTCTTTGGGATTTTTTAATTTTTTTAGCTACAGAGAGACATTTGATTGTGGGGGCTGCTAAATTAAACCAACATATATATATGTATATATATATATATATATATATATATATATATATATATATATATGTTTTTCAAGACAGAGTTTCTCTGTGTAGCTTTGCGCCTTTCCTAGAACTCGCTTTGTAGATCAGGCTGGCCTCGAACTCACAGAGATCCGCCTGCCTCTGCCTCCCGAGTGCTGGGATTAAAGGCATGCGCCACCACCACCCGGCCTCCAACATATATATTTTAAAGGTATCTTGACTTCAAAATTTGGGTCTAAGGATATGTTGCTTTGGAAAAGAAGTTCTGCTTTTGTTTCCACAGAAGATGAGAAGCTGTGGATTCCTTTCAGGTTAATATGGTTCTATCAAAGAAGACCCCCTGAGAGGTTTCCAATGGGAGCAATGGCCCAGATGATCCAACACCCAGAACAGCTTCACAGACTGCTACAGTCAAGACCTGACCATAATTTTGAATTTTCTCAGGACCCCCATAAGATTGCCAGTGCTCTCAATCAGCAGGAAGTAGTATAAAAAGCTATACCCAAATTCCCAAAATATTGTTTATAAATGTTCATTTTTATTTAAAGGGGATTGATTATAAATTCAATCTCTTTCTAAGGAAAAAAGGGGGTATGATATAGAATTAATAAAAAAGATAGATTATTGAATCTACTTTGATCAAAAAACAACTATTAATCTCAAAATACTTTACATTGATATGGATTTGGTTTATTGATACAAATTTAAGGTCAATTTTGTCATACTGTCTGTATATTTCTACTCTTGTTTAAGGTATTGTGTTTATGCAACTCATTTAAAATTGCAATGTACAATTAAAAAATATAGATTAATAATTAGTCATCTATGATATTCAAACTTATAGTCATGTTAGTTGTTTTCTAGGTATAAAAAGATATAGTTTAATTAGGTAGATAATCTTCAAACATTTCAAAGACATACAGAATATGGCATTTAAAATGTTTTAAGAACTTAGACTTTTCTGAACAATGAGATACATCTGCTCCTGGCAGCACCAATTACTTCAAAGAAGATAATGGGCATCGAAGAAACTCGTTATGGAGTTTGCTTACAATATGGAAAAAGCTAGCCATTTGAGCAAGAAATTGCTCTTGCCTAGACTGCTTGGCAGTATGTTGTGTAAACTGGACATGCAGGACCTATCAGAAAATGACCACTAAACTTTTCCAAAACAAGGCAGGATAGTCCTTCAGGTTCCTGCTTCATGGAAGAAACTGCTAGACATTCTGCAGGACACAGAGAAAAGCGACTGATGAATTTTGCCAAAATAGGTGGAACAGTCCTTCAAATTTCCTGCTTCGCTGAAAAGTCTGCCAGATACTCTAGGCCTGTAGGCTGAAGATGGATGCCCCAATGTTACAGAGGAACTTTGGGTGACTGTCCAGACAGCCAGATGTCTCTGTCATTTCTAGAGTTATGGAATTTGCTTGCACTGCACTTCCTTTTTTCTCAGAATTTTATATCCTTCTGGGATCTTTGATGGAGTTGAAGACTAGATAGTTATAATTACAGTTTTCCTTAGTCACGATAAAAGATAAATTAGATATAAAACTTTAGACTCACAAAAATAGGATAGATGATAGAATATTTTCTTTAATTTTGCCAAATACGAATGGACTAGCTATTGTAACTATAATTCTTGCTTGATTGCTGTTTTGTTATATATAATTTTACTATGTTAAAATGAAAACCTTCCTTTTTGATTAGATAGAAAAGGGGAAGTTCTGTGGGATGGTCTTTCTGTACGCTGTGAATATATGTTGCTACCATTGGTTAATAAAGAAGCTGCTTTGATCTATGGCAAGACAGGAGGTAGCCAGGTGGGAAATCCAAGAGATATAGGGAGAAGAAGGTGGGGTCAGAGGAGCCGCTACAAGCTGCCACCTGAGAAGCAAGATGTAATGGAGCTCAGGTAAAGCCACACATGATGATACATAGATTAACAGAAATGGGTTAATTTAAGATGAGTGAGATGGTTAGTAATAAGTCTGGGCCATAGACCAAGCCGCTTGTAATTAATATAAGCCTCTGTGTGTTTATTTGGGATGGAATGGCTACAGGACACAGGAAAATGTCTACAGGCAGGGGCTGGAGAGATGGCTTGGTGGCCATGAGTGTGCTTGCTGCTCGATTACAAGGACCAGAATCCTAGCACCCTCATCAGGTGGCTCCCTAAAACCTGTAATTCCAGCTCCGAGGGACCTGACACCCTCTGCTGGGGCCCTTGAGCATCTGCAAACACGTGTACATACACAGTCACATTTTAACAAAATAGAAAGTAGTAGTCCAGGGACAGCTCAGCAGTTAAGAGCGAGCACTTGCTGCCCTCCAGTGGACCCTAGTTCAGTTCCCAGCACCCAAATCTGGAAGCTCATACCAACCGTAGCTCCAGAGGATCCAACGCCCCCTTCTGGCCCATGCAGGTACTACACTCACATGCACAAACCCACACAAGGGCACACATAATTAAAAATAGGGGCTGAAGAACTGGCTTATTGGTTAAAAGCACTGGCTTCCCTTCCACAGGACCCATGTTTGATTCTGGCTTCCATGGGCACTGCATGCATGTGGTACACAGACATACATGTAGGCAAAATACTCATACATATAAAAAATAAAGGTTAAAAATTTTAATAAAAGTATCCAGGTGGTGGTGCAAGCCTTGTACTTGGGAGGCAGAGGCAGGAGGATCTCTTTGAATTTGAGACCAGCCTGGTCTACAGAGTGAGTTCCAGGACAGCCAGGGCTACATAGAGAAACCCTGTATTGAAGAGGAAAAAAAAATCTCTTAAAAAATAAAAAATAAAGAAGAAGAAAGTGAATTAATAAAGACAATCTGGCAATGTGGCTCAGTGGAAAAGCACTTACCCAGCATGTATGAGGCCTGGGTTCAATCCCCAGACAAACAAATATCCACCACCAGACAATAAAGGCAACACCCCATGCCCCTTCTGTTTCCCATCTAGCTACTCTGCCAACCTTTCGTGACCCCTCTCCCCTCTCTCCTGCCCAGGACCTTGGAACTTACCATCCCCTCTGCCCAGAACACACTTCTGTGGGGATAAAATGACCTTATATTTTAATTTTCAGTGGAAGCATTGCTTGACCAGAGAAGCCTTCCCACCAGCTCCATCACAAGCAAGCTTGCCTGTGTTCAGCTCTCCCACCCCATTCAAACAATTATGCTTTCCTTGATTTTAGTTTTCTCTGGTACTTTACCTATGCCAATCGACAAGATGCAAAGATCGACGCTATCTCCCCAGGACTCTCTGCTCCAGGCTGGGTATACAGTAGGTATTTAATAAAAGCAACCCAGAAAAGAGCCTAGAGCTGTCCCATCCCTCCAGGAATGAAGGCAGGCTTTGAAATCCTTAATCGCAGGCACCAACCTTGTGACTGATGACCGGGAGCTGTGTGCAGTGGAACTCATGGGCCAGCTCCAACTCACGGGTGTCCTTGGGGCCATTCTCCAGCCTCAGCCTCTGGTGGGTACTGCACTCATGGGCAACACGCCTCGTCTGACCTGTGTGGGTCAGCCCAGAGCCCTGCCTCCTTCTGCCCAGCATTTCTGCCAAGCTCCAAGGAGAGTGAGTTCCAGCCTGACTAAGCAGTACACCACCGCCTCCACCCCCATTCTGCTTTTGGAGACAAAAGCACTAAGCTGGTCACTGACTGGCTACGTGACTGAGGATGACCTCGGACTCCTGATTCTCCTGTCTCCACCTCCTAAGTGCTCAGATTACAGGCCTGTGACCCCACACATGGTTTATTAAATGCTAGGGATGGAACCGAGGTCCACGCAGCTGGGCAAGCACTCTACCAGTTAGATCCCTAGCCTGTTAATGCAGCTTTCAAAGGGACAGGGGAGCAGCCCTCCAATGCACACTGTGTTGTCTGTGTTTAACAGCTGTGTCTGGTTGGGGCAGGGTCAGCAGAATGGCAGCAGCATGGTGAAGGTGGCATCTTAGGTCACAGTGCAGGGCACATTCCCACCTCACCCAGTACCGTACCCAGGAGGCCGTACTTGATCCTCAGGGTGCTGCTTCCCACAGGGCCATGCTGCTCCAGCAGGCCCTGCATGTGGAGTTCTGCCACACCTGGAACCTGCAGCTGGATGTCCAAGGTGGCCGACTGCAGCCCAGCCTCTGCCTTCTTCTCCAGCAACACTGTGGGACAGTAGGCCACAGGCATGGGTGGCTGTCCCCCAGCACACTCCCTACCTTGGGGGCTCAGAGACCCCACCCCTGCCTCTCCTGTCCTCCGGAGCATTGACAGTAAGGCCCAGACAGTGTGATCTCCACCATCCGGGGCCGCGGTGCCTCCTCCGCAGGTCGCAGCCTGCTAAGTGGACATTAAGCGGGCCAGGAGAGGAGAGAGCGGTGCAGTCCAGGTGACTGGGCATGTCTACTTTCTAGAACTTTCAGCTCTGCACGTCTGCCACCAGCCCAAGTGCACAGAGCTAAGCCATACTATGGGACCCCAAAATGCTTACACTAGGCAACCTGCAGCCACTGCCCCAAGTTCCTCCAGCCCAGGAATCTTCCAGAACAGCACGAGGAGCCTCGTCAAGGGCTAGGCTGACAGTAGCACCAGGGCCACACTCTCATCAGACCTGGCTGGACGTGCTCAGACAGAACCCTGGGGACTTAGCTCAGGTGGCACTCAGCCCTGGGTGTGATTCTCCACACTGAAACCTGAGTGTGGTGGTGCACATCTGTGATCCCAGCACTTGGGAGACAGAGACAGGAGGCTCAGAAGTTCAAGGTCCTCCTCAGCTACCCAGCGATCTGCAGTCGGCCTGGGCCATAACAGACTATCACAAAACAAAACCTACATGATGCGTGTTCTAAGTCCAGAAGCTAAATGTGCTTCCCACAGTGGGTTAGAGTCAAAACAGTCCCAAAGCTGTTGCCTTAGAAAGCTGCTTTTTTAGGGTACCTGGGGTGGGCTAAGGAGAAGGAGGTCAGTAGGCAAGTAGGCGGGAGCATACAGGAGCCAGTACCCCTGGATGGACATCAGTGTGAAGGAGGCTTAGCTGGTGGGGGTCACACAGGGACACTGGGCTGTCCATCCCCAACCTGACCACAGAACAAGGGTACTGGCTACTACCTGTTAAGTGAGCCTGGTCATTCAGCATGCGCCTCAGAGATGCAGAGATGGACAGCCTGCTGCCTGCCTGCCACGTGATGCTCCCATCAAGGACTATAGGTCGGCCTGCTGTCACCAACTTTGCCTCCACCTGGGCCTCAAACCGCTGGGTCTTGTTGCCTGACTCTGGCTGCAGGTCACTCTGGCCCTGAAAAAGTCCCAGCATCACCTGGGGATAGCATGCCCAGCAGTCCTGGCTCTGATCCTGTGAGCTCTGACCAGATGGGGGTGGGAGGGAGCTTAACTGAAGACCTTCTGCTTTGACTTTGGCCTCATTTTTTAATACAGGGTCTCAGGTAGCCCAGGCTGGCCTCAAATTCCCTATGCAGCTGAGGATGGCCTTGAACCTCTGAGTGCCGGGATTACAGGTGTGTGCCACCATGCCAGTGTATGTGGTCTGGGGATCAAGCCCAGAGCTTGTCCCACAGCAGGCAAGCACGCTACACCTGAGCCACATCCCCAGACCTCGGCCTAGGTTTTAAAACCCTGAATTGTTTGAAGTAGGTTCCCTAGTCCATAGTCAGGGGGAAGCAGGAGGGACTCGCCTGCCCTGCCCCACCTTACCTCATTAGAGGACAGAGCAGCTGCCCTGGCAGTGCCTAGAATCTTGTACCTCTGTGACCTCTGGCCACCCTGGCCTCTGTCCCAGTCTTGAAGTCTGGGTCCCTATAGTGTCCTCCTCCTGACTCCATTCTGGCCTCTTTAAGATGTTAAGATCAGGGACAGGAATCAGGACTCTGCACAAGGACAACGTGGCAGGAGCAGAGGCCACCCTTGAGGTGGCCAGCACTCTCAATGGCAGGTGCCCAGCTGAAGGGTAGTCCCACGGGCCTCTCTGGGGCCACTCGTAGTCAGTGGCCACAGGAGCTGGGAAAGCAGAGACAGGTGTGCTGGTGCGCACTGCAGTCCTGGAACTCAGTGGATAACAGGATTGTAAACGTGATAACATCCTGGGCTACAGAGTGAGTTTGAGGAGAGATTGCTCAGTGGTTAGAGGACTTGTTGCCCTTCCAGAGAACCTGGGTTTGGTGCCAGCACCCACATGAGTGGCTAACAACTGCCTGTCACTCCAGCTCCAGGGGATCCGATACCTTCTTCTGGTCGCCAAGGGCACCAGACATGAACATTCTACATATACATACACTCAAGCATTTTTTTTTTTTTGAAAAAGAAGAGGAGGGGGGAAGGAGGATGGAGAGGGGAGGAGGAGGAAGATGAAGGAGAGGAGGAAGTAGCAGCAGACAGGCATAGTGATACAGGCCTGTAGTCCCAGAAGCAGAGACAGGAGGATCACAAGTTCTAGGTTAGCCTGGGCTACACAATGAGACCTGTTTCACAAGACAAACAGATAAGAGACAACAAGGTCTATACATGTGTGAGTATGTGTACATGCATGTGAATACATGTGTGTGCATGTGTTCACTCAGGCATACATACACTCCCATTTTACAATAATACACGCAATCCATGCACTGTGTGTCCCAGTGGTGGCAATCTCAACTCTATATCAGGGGCTGTGGGAGGCAGCACATCCCAGACCTGGCACCCACAGAAGGAGACTCCAGTCATAGTTCCTGCATCAAGGGACAGGCAGCTGGGTCTCTCCAGTCCAGTCACTATGTATGATCCCCAACATGTCACACCCCATCAACTCGCTGAACCCAGCACAGCTGCCTGAATTCAGGAGCTTGCCTGCCTCGGTTTCCTCCTCTGCTCTGGGGCTTCCTGAAATCAGTGAAGTGGGGACCTAGGAGCTATGAGAACAGGCTCTAATGAGTTCCATAACTCTAGCTGCTGGCGTTACTGCAGTGGGTCAGAGGTGTGAGAGCTGCAGAGGGCACCCTGGGAGCACATGGGGCTTTCCCACACTGGCACGGAAGGCTGAGACCCCAGGACTGAGAATGAGGAGTCTTAGCCTAGGCACCTGAAGTCATCTTCCTGGGCACTCAGGAGATAGAGGTAGGTGGTGGAGAGGGTGCGGGTCAGAGGTGGTGGAGAGGGTACAGATCAGAGGTGATGAGGGTGTGGGTCAGAGGTGATGATGAGGGTGCGGGTCAGAGGTGATGATGAGGGTGTGGGTCAGAGGTGGAGATGAGGGTGCAGGTCAGAGCTGGTGATGAGGGTGCAGGTCAGAGGTGGTGATGAGGGTGCAGGTCAGAGGTGAGGGGTACCTCATCTGGCAACAGGGTCTTTGTATCTGGTGGCATGAAAAGAGGTTATTAGCCTGAATCCAGTATGACAGGTGTCCCCTAAAAAGAGGCAATTTGAAATGACCTGTAGAGGGGAGACAGTTTGACCAAAAAGGGAGGAAGCCATCTCTGGGCTGAGGAATTCTACAGGTAGAACCCACAGGTCTGGGAACGCAGACTCCTTCCTTCACAGCCTCCCCAGAAAAGCCCTGCTCACGTTCCCAACTGGCCTTCAGAGCTAATGGCCGATACACTGTGTTAAGTCACCCAGTTCTGGGGACCTCAGCCTGACATCAGGAAACCTGGGTGTGGGCTGTTTAACTTGTTTTAATATCTTTCTCTACTCTGAACTTGTGAAAACTTCTATTAGTCTTCTTTTAAAGATTTATTATCTGTTTATGTGCATGGATCTATTACGTGTATGTGCACATGTATGTAGGTTCCCAAGAAGTCAAAAGAGGGTGTCAGATCCTCTGAAACTGGAGTTATGGGCAGCTGTGAGTCACTGGATGTGGGTGCTGGTCCTCTGAATTGTTGAGCAATCCCCAGCCCCCACACTTTCTATTATTGATTCCACTCATTTTTTTCACATCAGTGTGGGATGGGGGCTTTGTTGGACCAGGTCACTGGCTGGGGCAGGGAGACCCGGGAATGGGGCTGATGCAGGTGTGCCAAGAACACAGAGCAAACCTTGACGTAATAGACATCCTTGTCGTCGAGTACCAGCTCCAGATGGCCCATGCGTGTACTCTTGAGAACCTCCATCTTACCTGGGGACAAGGCCAAGTTCAGGGGCTGGGGCTCCACCTTCCAGCCCATCTTCTATCCCCTGAGCCATCAAAGGGACCGGCTCTTGCTCTGGAACCCAGGAGTGAATGGGTGGCAGGCACATTGCCCACGCTGCTGCCGCCAAGGGGTCAGGTGACCAGGGAGAATGCTGTCCTCACCATCCAGCTGAATTTTCTTTTTGGGGTGCAGCAGCTTGAGCCGACACGTCCTCTGCGGCACACTGTAGCTGATGTCCACGCCCACGTCCCTGGCCACACCTGACTGGGGTGTACCCATGAAGAGGTGGGCTGTGGCTTCTTCAGGGAGCCAACTGTCCTTCTGCAAACACAATGAGGGTCCTGAGGAGAGAAGCCCACCGCTCCTCTTCTGAAACAGGGCCTCTTACCCTTGCAGGAACAAGCCCAGCAGGCGTTTCCCGGGCTCTGAACGGCAGCGCGGGAGGGGCGGGTTTTAGGACAGCCTGGCGCAGGACTTTTGATTTTCCCTCAGTGTTGGAGTCCAAGGCTTTGTTGCATGCTAGGCAAATGCTCTCCCACTGAGCTACACCCAAGCTTCTCCAGGTCTTGATTGACAGGGCAAATGACCAAGGATGAGGCTTCTGCAGTACACAACTCCAGCATCCTATCAATGCTGTCTCATCCTAGACTAGTCCTGTTCGGGTCCCTCCTCTTTCTCACACTTTGCTATGCACAGGGGACATCTGCAATCCCCAGGACACAACCCTGTGTTCTGGAGTCAAAACTCTACCATCTTTTGCTTGCTGCTACCAACTCTGCTCCAGAATCTGAGGGCGAGGGTTGGTGAAGCCAAGTTCAGCATCTATCTTTCCTGGCCTTCTCTTGGCCCAAGGGCCTTTGTTTAACAAACTTCCTCTACCCCAAGCTACTGCATATGAAGCTCTGAGAAAAGCAGCTTTGACTTAAGTTGCTTCTAGAACCCAGAGCCAGGGTCAGGGTGAGGCTCAGAGGGACCCTGCAGGCCTTGCGTGCATGTACAAGGCCCCAGCTCCTCCCCCTACACTGCAAACAAGTCAAATAAAATACCACATCCCTGTCCACTCATTTGGCACTTCTTGTGAGGCTAGCCTGAAGCATGGAGAGCCCTAAGTGTGCAAAGCTCCTGCCCCTGGGGCCTGACACCCCAGAGTTGGGGGCACACAACAACCAGACACAGAACCAGGTAAGAGAGCAGCCAGAAATCTTGGTCATGTGGGTACCTGAGTGGTCCTGGGAGGAACATGTGTTTTAGGTCAGGTGGTGGAGATGGACTATCTTTAATGGCCTGTGAGGATGCCTGAGAGAATACAGAATATGAGGTTACCTGGCATTGGAAGAAAGAGTGTCTCAGGCACAGGAGAGAGCCAGTGCAAAGGTCTGGGCACAGGAATGTGCTTGACACATCGAGTCAGAGTTAAATGGTGCTAGGCAGAGAGTCAGTGTGTGCAAAGGTCCTGCAGCAGCAGCAGGGAGCCAGCTCAAAGCCTCAGAGTCCAAACCTGGGTCTTTGTGGCCAAATTCTTGGTGCTGATATGCATGGGGGATCCACAAGCCAGATGGGAGGGAAGGGGCCACTCCACACTGCCCACCTGGAAATGGAGGGTGTAGGCAGCTTCCAGCAGGTACAGCTGAAGTCCTGGGTCCTGCTTCTTCAGAATCAAATTCGCGAACACAGGTACGGAGAGCAGGGAGGGCTGACCGGGCCCTGGCCAGGCCACATTAGTACACAGCTGCAAACCCCAGGCTTGGGACGCTGCAAAGACAGTTGAGTGACAGCTGTGGTTAGCAGAGAGGGCAGGGTGTGGTCCCAGCCACCCATGTTAGCATCCTTCTGAGGACCAGTGCTGTATAGACATTAATCCCGAGAGACAGGACTGCATAGGCCAGGGCTCCTCGGCCTCAGCACACTGTTGACACATGAAGCCCAGTAATCTCTTGAGAGTATCATATATATTACACAATGTTCTATAGCATTCCTGACCTTTACCAATGCCAGGAACTACCACCAATGCCAGTTATAGCAACCTGAAGTTTCACTAGCCATTCCCTAATGCCTCCCCCTCAATTCAGGGGTGCTGTAGAAGGCAAAAACAAGCACACTAGAACCACTAATGCAGCTTTTAATTATTTTTAATGATGTGTGTGTGTGTGTGTGTGTGTGTGTGTGTGTGTGTGTGTGTAATTTTTTGTCTGTGTGTATGAACATGTGAGTGCAGGTACCCAAAGAGGCCAGAAGAGGGCGTCTGTTCCCCTTGAGGTGGAATTACAGGCAGTTGTGAGTTTCCCACTGTGGGTGCTGGGAGCCAAACTCCAGTTCTCTGCAACAACAGCAAGTGCTCTTAACCACAGAGCTCTCTCTCCAGCCCCAGGATGATTCCTTTTGTGTGAGATAGGATCTCACTGTGTGGCCCTGACTGTCCTGGAACTCACTCACTTTATACACCAGGCTGGCCTCAAACTCAGAGATTTCTGCCTTCCTCTGCCTCCCGAGTGCTGGGATTAAAGGCATTCGCCACCACATCCAGCCCCTGAACCATTTTTTTCTTATAAAATTATTTTTTATTTTAAGCTACATAAATATCTTTCTCTGGAATGTACCAAAATGACTTGCTTATGGGGTTTATAGCTTGGGATAAACATAATAAACAAAATTTCATCTCTATTGCACAGAGCTGTAATGTAAAAATGACTTATAGGCTGTATTTTTCAGAAAGCAGGTAACTCGACAGTAATATGTGGAAGGAACTCTCCTGTTGAAGCCTGTGTGATGGAATGGATGCTCTGACTGGAATGCCTCTGTGCTCTGGAGGACGCCAAGCTTCCTCCACACACAGCCACGGGGATCTGCTCAGTCTCCTCTCAGAATGGCTTGCAAAGAAAGATTCAATACATCTTCTGGCAAAACGCTTTGATACAATTTGTGTTGATTTCAGAATAGGATTCATAATTTTGATCAACGGTGAGTTAATGAGGTTCCGTGGTAAAGAAAGCTAGGATGCTGTGGCGTACTTCATGATGGCTGTGAGGCGCCCCTATTCCAGACCCAGAACTCTTCATGCTGTGCTCACTGAGTCAGCATAATTCTGAAATACTCTGCAAAGACCGGCATAGCCTCTAGCCCAGGCTTGCACTAACAAATGCACACCAATCCCCCTCCTTTCTCCAGCGTCATGCGAAGCCCTGGCATCCGCATCAGCCAAATCTTGATTCCCACTCAAATCCTCACAACGGTCACCCTGAGCAAGAGAAAACAATGCCATTTTTTATTTTTTCTGCAAGTCTAGATGTCTCTGAGGCAGTATCTTTGGCCAGATCTTTTTCCAGACCTTCTCTGTAGACTCTTCATTTCTCTGGTTTCTTTTACAATGAGAGTTTTCACCTGTTCCAAGTCCCTTCACAGCCCACAGGTCATTTGTGTCAAGCTGGGCTGGAGTTTTAGCACACTGAGAGCCTCCTCCTCCAGGTGACCTGTGAGGGCTTCCCTCTGAGCTTCCTCTGGGTGTGTTCCCAGAGGTGTGCTGTCTTGACCTGCATTGCTGAACTTTGGTTCTCTTGGTGCCAAGGTCAGTGATGATTATTACTTCATCCACACCTTTAACTGTTACAGCTTTGTGCAAGACAGCAACATCCAAGGGTGGATGAAAGCTAGGGCAGGAGTCACTGCTGACTTGGGAACCTCTGGATGGTTCATGGTTTAGTGACTCTTAGTTACTTTTCTATTACTGTGAAGAGACACCATTACCAAGGCAACTGATTTAAAAAAGCATTTAATTTGGGGTTTCATGAGTCCAAGTGTTAGTGTTCACAATCATCATGATAGCAGGGGGACAGGCATGGTGCTAAAGCAGCAGCCAAGAGCTTCCATCCTGATCCACAAGTTGAGGGCAGAGAGGAGAGAGAGAGAGAGAGAGAGAGAGAGAGAGAGAGAGAGAGAGAGAGAGAGAGAGAGAGAGAGAGAGAGAGGAGGGAAAACACTAAGTGAGAATGAGGGGGGGGCTTTTGAAACCTCAAAGTCAGCCCCTGGTGACACACCACCTCTAACAAGACCACACCTCCTAATTCTTCCTAAACAATTATGCTAACCTGGAATATGCACTCAAATGTGTGAGCCTCTGGGGGCCAATTCTCATTAAACCACCACAGAATATATTCTTGTTCTTGATGGCCAATAAACTAGGCCTGCCAGAGGAATTCTGATGTCACTGCCATTTTAAAGAAATGTCTTTTTCTTTCCCTTCTTCTAAGGATCTAAAGAGAGGCTCTGCTCTGAAGGCTTCAGTCTCCCCAGGACCTTTAAACCATGCACACTCCTAAGAATGGTCTAGCCCAGTCTGCTTGGCCCGTGGTCCTGGTAGCATCCCCACTTGGCTGAAGCAGAGGTTAACAAACTGGCCAAGAAAGGACGGACCCCCTCCTGGACTGGTGGTTCCTGTCATAAAGAAAGCAGCTACAGCTGGATGGAGTGGCGCACGCCTTTAACCCCAGCACTTGGGAGGCAGAGGCAGATGGATCTCTGTGAGTTCGGGGCCAGAGTGGTCTACAAAGCAAGTTCCAGGACAACCAGGGCTACACAGAGAAAATTTGTCTCGAAAAACAAAACAACAACAACAAAAAGCAGCTGCTCCTCCCATGCCTCTTAGAGGAAGGAGGAGCTGACTCTCATCCGATCCTCTTAGAGGAAGGAGGAGCTAACTCCCATCCGATCCTCTTAGAGGAAGGAGGAGCTGACTCCCATCCGATCCTCTTAGAGGAAGGAGGAGCTAATTCCCATCCGATCCTCTTAGAGGAAGGAGGAGCTGACTCCCATCCGATCCCGGCCTCTGAGGAACCGATTGGCTCGTTACTGGAGTCAGGTGCATCCTCTCCACCCCCAGGAAAATGAGTCTCCACTAGTGCCGTAAATTTGTCTTGTACATTCAAGCAATAATGTCACTTCAAATAACTAGCTTTAAAAAGAAGGCAGGGGAGGAAGGAAGGGAGGCGGGAGAGGAGGAGGGAGGGGAGGAGGGAGAGCAGGCAGGACAGCTCAGTAGGTAAAGGTGCTTGCTGCCAAGCCCATCAACCTCAGTTCTGTCCCCAGAACTCACATGGGAGGAGAGAAGAGACTCCCCTAAGTCGTAGCCACACACACATACAAATAAATAAACAGGTAACAATTTTTTAAACAAAGGAAAAAAAAGCACCCAAGGAAAAAATTAAAAGGATAAAAAGAAAAGAAAAGAAAGTGCCTAGAAACATGCTCTGTCTCTAGTCGCTAATCCTGTCTCTAATCTCTTAGTCCTCCTCCACGCTACTCAAAAACAAAATCTGGACCAGGAGTTCAAGGTCATCCTTGGCTACATAAAGAGTTAGAGACCAGCCCAGGCTGTCTCAAAAAATATATATACATATGTGTGTGTGTGTGTGTGTGTGTGTGTGTATACATATATCTATAATGTGACTGGGGATGTAGCTCAGTTGTGTAATAGTCAATGCTTCAACTTGACAGGATCAGGATCATTTGGGAGGCAAGTCTGGTCTATAAGGTATTGTGTAGATTAGGTTAGCCTCTGTGTAGATTAGGTTAGCCTCTGGGCGAGTCTGTGAGGGGTCTTCCAGATTAGGTTAATGAAGGAAGGAACCCCCACCCTCATTGTGGGCCCAGGACTGAATAGAAGGAGAGTGAGAACCGAGCAGCAGCATTCACCCCTCTGTGTCCTGACTGCAGGTGTGTCGCTGCCAGTGGCCTCCCGCTCCTGTGGCCGCGCCTTGCCCGCCATGGTGAAGTGATCCCCTGAAGATGTGAGCCAGAATAGGCCATTTTCCCCTTAAGCCGAGTTTTGGAGGCAGGAGGCTCAGTTCTGCTGCTCATGACTTTGAGACCAGCCTGGGCTACATAAGCCCTCATCACAAATAAACAAAAGTTCATCAGACACCTCTGTACATTTCATAGTGACTTTGGTTTTTCCCAGGGTGCAAGACTAGAGGCCAGGTTGTTAGGGGACTAAATGTCGGTGACACAGATACTTTTGGGGAGGAGTTTGGAGGTCGTCCACCACACCCAGGACACCCATCTCAGGCCGAGAACCAGAGGCCCGCTGCCTACCTTCATGGGAACAGGACCGGGACTCAGAGAAGCCGTGACCTTCACTTAGGTTCTTCACACTGTCCCCGGTGACAAGATACAGCCTGGAGCTAGTGGAAGAGGATGAGTTTGACAAATTGTCCTTGTCACATGCAGGCCACTCCCCGGCAACCTGCCCCACCCAGCCCCTCCTCCATGAAGGCCCCCTACCTCATCTCTTCCCATAAGCAGCTTACCCCCATCCCCCACCCCCTTTGCAGACTCCGCCCACTTCCCGGTCTCCCGGTGGTGAAGGCCCCCACCTGAAGCTGAGTAGCTCCACTGAGTCCTCTGGGGCATTCAGATGCACTCTGAGGTTCTGACCCTTCCTCGCTTGGATCCCACCGTCTAGGCTGGCGGTGCCACGGACACGGGTCAACCACCTGAGCCCGGCCTGCCCCAGGGTCCCTGCGGTGCCCATCTGAGCCGAGACCTGAAGGAGGACACTGAGGGAGGAGGGACAAGGTCTGGTGCCTGCACCCTCTGGGCCACCATCCAGTCCTCGCTGTCACCAGCCCATTGTACAGATGGAGATGCTGAGCCTCCGAGGGGCTCAGGACACAGCCAGGACGCTTCAGCCACCCCCGCCCAGTAGAGGATGTGTTGTCCGTGTTCTCAGTTATACTCAGAACCCACAGACTGCTTGGCTGGGTGGTGGGGCAGACCGCCCAGAAATGAGACCATGACTTACATGCATTCCGTTACCCGCTTCCAGACCACACGGCCTGGTCCTGTGGCAACCTCATTTGAATCTGTTTCCTCACTAACAGTGGGTTAAAGAAGGACCTGCCCTCCTTGCTCCGTGGTCACTGGGGTTTGGCTCCTCTCACCTCCCTTGGGAGGCAGAATGTGGTGATGTGACTAGAGACGGTGTGGCCCGACCCCCTGTGCAGCCCCAGGCTGACAGGATGGCTGTGGAATGGATACTTCCCACAGCCCGGATGATGGATGCCCAGTACCCCACATCCTCAATCCCCTACTCACCCCAACTTGGAGAAGTCTGTTACCTGGGCTTGATGTAACCCCTCAGGGAGAAATCTGAGAGTTGCTGAAAGTCAGCCACCCCTTGGACATGGATGCTGACAGTGGCCAAGGCGTGTATGGTGAGCCTGGCTGGAATGCCAGACATTGTGGGAAAGAAGAGCTCCCCCACAGCCAGATTCAGCCTCCGGGTCACCTGCATCTCCTGCCCCTGTGGTCAGAGAACCATAGTGACAACCCACAGCCATGGCTAGGGACAGGTGATCTTAGCATGGGGCACAGGATACCCACTTTTCCTCCAAATACAAGTCATTCCAGAGATACAGGTGAGGGGAATGAGGCCATGGACATGAATGGTTGGCCCAAGGCCACATAGCCCGCAGGAGTAGAGCCACCCTGGGAATGCAAAGGTCTGCTTATTGATCAAAGGCCAGAAAGGAAGGTGGGCACAGCAGGTGTCTCGGACAACCAGTGACACAGCACTCAGTGTGTCCTAAGCAGACCTGGGCACTAACTTAGTCAGCGTGGGCCCTCTGAAGGAAACATGCTGCTTTATTTAATATCTCTGTCTCAAGACTGGGGTATGGATGGCTCTGTGCAGAGAGCTTGGCTAGCCTGCATGAGCCCTGCACCCCACCCCCAGCACTAAAAAGATAAAAAGAGCTGAATATCTCTATGTCTGAATCAGTTGTCAAGACCATGGCAAGACCCACAACAGGCCCAAAGTGGGAGGTGGTGTGGGGAAGGCCTTGTGCTCAGGTATGACCCTAAATTTCATGTCCCAGGGTCAAAGGGTAGGGGAACAGGGGTAGGACTCAGATCAGAGAACTGTAAGCAGAGGCAGAGGGAAGGGGATGGAGACAGAGACACGAGGCAGGGCACGGTGCTGTAGAATACTTTTATGATAAATAGAAGTAGAAATCTGGGGAGAGGGAAGATCTGGGAGTGAGAGAAGGAGGAGGACTCCAGGGGCCAGCCACCCAGCTACACAGCCAGACACGGAATAAGAAAGAAAGAGAAGACTTACAGAAATAGAGAAAGGTAAAAGCCCAGAGGCGAAGGGTAGACAGGATAATTTAAGTTAAGAAAAGCTGCCTAGAAACAAGCCAAGCTAAGGCCGAGCGTACATAAGAAAGAATAAGACTCTGATTTATTTGGGAGCTGGGTGGTGGGTCCCCAAAGAACTAAAGAGTAAATAAAAAATAAAAAAACAACTACAGTGCAGGGCTGAGGACAGGGAGTAGCGGCAGGAGTCACGGGAGAGGGGTCAGGGACAGGGGTTGGACAGGGAGTACCTTGAGGAACGTCATGGCAAGTTCAGCCAGGTGCAGAGACCAGCGTCTCCTGTGGTCCCCCAGAGGCCCACAGTCCAGGGAGCTCAGCTCGTGCCCGAACACTTTGACACTCAGCCGGCAGCTTGGTGCTGGTCTTGCCCCGTACCACCGGGCTACCTGAGAAAGAACCGGAATGAAGATGGAGAAACTTAGGGTGAGCCAGGCAAAGCTTCTGGAGTAGGAGGAAGGGTGGGCTGCTAGAAAGGCCAAGGGTGTGTGGGGCCCAGCCCACCAGACACTCTCTCCCACGCATGTTCTCCGACATGCACAGTAGTGTCCATGGCCCAGTGCAGGTGTGAACATGAAGCCAGCATGAATGAGCTGTGATGAGCCGGCTCGGAACTGCAGCTGCTTTTCCCTGCTTCCCTTCAGCCCCTGTAGGATCCAGCCCAGCCACCTGAGTGGCACTCGGGTCCACATGGTCGCCTAGTCCCTCATCATTCCTCAGGCTATGATGTAGACTTTATTCCTAACACTGAAAGTTAGGAGGTTTTATATAGAATCCAAACCCATGGCTTCTTAGAACAGAAATATTGGTTTGTCTACCACCCCTCAGTAAGGGCTGACCAGAGCCAAGAGGCAGCTGCCGGTGTGTGGGTGGCTGTTCTTCTGTTCACCACCGTCCCTGCCCGCCCTGTGGTCTTGCCAACATGGAGATCAGGTATCTGTTGTTACTCTCTTTGTCTTAGCAAAATACATCTTGGCATGTGAGTATGAAACATGAGGAAATGAAAACAGACTACAGAGAGTGCATTCGAAGACAAAAATGTTTGTTTTGTTTTTGTTGAAGAGGGTCCCAAGTAGCCCAGACAGGCTCCAACCCATCGTGGGCTGAGGTTTGCTTGAAAACTCCTCCGACTTCTCAGTGCTAGGGTTACAGGCATATGCCACCATGCCCAGCTAGAAAGAAGTGTTTATTCCTAGCCCACCTGGGCTTTGGGCTAATATCTGGTCTATGTATAAACATGTCAGTACACACCCAAGCCACCCACGCTGCTGGCTCTCAGATGTACACAGACATGGCATTTTACAAGAGCAAATGCTGCAGGCAGAGTGCATGCCCACCATGGTCCCCACCCTCCAGAATACACATGAGAACCTGTGCCCAGAGTCTCTGCTGGGACAATAATTAGCAATGGACCTGATCACTCAACTGAAGACAGGCTTCCAACTACAAGGCACATGCCCTCAGACATGCACACACATACCACAAAAGCACACCCAGGTCCCTCACAGCACAACTTTTCATTTCATTTTATCTTTTGATATGGTCTCATGTAACCCAGGCTGCCCTCAAACTTGAACTTCTGATCCTCCTGCCTCCATCTACCGAGTGCTAGCATCACCTCCACGTCTGTCTTTACGTGGTGCTAGGGGTCCAGCATGCACTGGAGAGGTGGAGGGCAGGGGTTGTCAGTGTGAGGCCAGCCTGGGTTACATTTTATTTCAAATAAAATAAAACAAAAATTTTAAAATACCACAGGGGCTGGGAGATGACTCGGTCAAGAAAGTGCTTGTCAGAGCCGAAAAGAAAGACCTGAGTCTGGGTCCCCAGCATTCAGTTGTGCCCCTTAATCCCTGTGCTGGGGAGGCAGAGTCCGGAGAACACCTGGGCCAGCCGCCCTAGGGGAGCAGGTGAGCTCCAGGGTCAGAGAGAAGCTGTGTCCCCAAAAATAAGGTAGAGGGCTGGAGAGATGGCTAGGCAGCTAAGAGCACTAGGTTTAGTTCCAGCATCCACATGGAGGCCAAGAACTCTCTGGAAGTCCAGTTCCAGGGGATTTGATGCCTTCTTCTGACCTTTATGGCTACTGCACATATGGTGCACACACATACATACAGGTGAACACTCCAATATGAACTTAATTTAAAAAATAAGGTAGACACGTGATGGAAGAAGATGCTCAGGGTCAACACATGCACACACAAACACATGCACATCCACATGCACACACACATATGCACAAATACACATGCACACACATGCAAGCACATACATCTACATACCCATGCATGCACACACACACATATACAGAAAAGTGAAAGAAAACCCCAAATTAAACAACAAAACCATTCCCACTAGAAGAGAATAAAAAGACACACCATAAACTGTGAGATAGTGTTTCCAAGTCACATATCTGATAACAGGAGTTATTTCTAAAATAAAAAATTCCCAAAACCCTGTAAAAAAAAAAATAACCCAACCAGACAGCGGTGGCACACACCAGCACTCAGGACGCAGAGGCAGGCAGATCTCTGTGAGTTCAAGTCCAGCCTGGTCTACAGAGTGAGTTCCAGGACAGCCAGGGCTACACAAAGAAACCTTGTCAAAAAAAAGAAGGAAGGAAGGAAGGAAGGAAGGAAGGAAGGAAGGAAGGAAGGAAGGAAGGAAGGAAGGAAGGAAGGGGAGAAAATAAGCCAATAAAATAAAATATATCTAATATCTGTATATACATTTCACCAAAGAAGACACCTGGCTAGCAGAACTGTCCTCAAGGCTGGCCCGATGGCTCAGGCACTTGCAGCCATGCTGATGACCCCATCCACGTGGTGGAAGGAGAGGACCAACAATTACAAGTGGTCCTCTGACCTCCACACACATTTTGTGCCATGTGCTTGTGAGCATGCACACATACACACACATGGGCTAAAAAGTAAGTTCCAGGCCAGCTCAAGCCCAAGAGGGTTTGGAGTCAACCTAAGCTGCATAGTCAGACCTGTCTTTAAAAAAGGAAAAGAGAAGAAGGAAGGAAGAAGGAAGGAAGGGAGGGAGGGAGGGAGGGAGGGAGGGAGGGAGGAAGGGAGGGAGGAAAGGGGGGAGGCTGGAGTAGTTCAGCGGTAGAGTGCTTTCCTAGCATGGGAAAGGCCCTGGGTTCTACCCCCAGCCCTGTGCAGGGGCAGGGGGCACCACACAGCCCTGGGTTCTACCCCCAGCCCTGGGCAGGGGCAGGGGGCACCACACAGCCCTGGGTTCTACCCCCAGCCCTGGGCAGGGGCAGGGGGCGCCACACAGCCCTGGATGAATGAAACCAAGCTAGAGTGAGTGCAAGCTTTAAATACATGTTGAAATTTATGTGACATCTGAGGAAACGCCAACAGTCTACAGCAGCACACAGCTGCTCAATAGCTCCCAGAGCGGGAGCAGGACAGGGGGAAGAGTATTGTAGAAGATGAAGATGTGTGTAAGATGGGCATGGTAGGCCTCCACTGTGAGCCCATCAACAAAGAGGCTGAGGCAGGAGGATTCCAAGTTGGAGGCCAGCCTGGGCTACAGAGAAAAACTATCTCAAAGAAAAAAATCAAAAAGGCTCCTGTGAGCATGACAGTCATCAGCTTTCTGGTGAGGGTGACACCAGTACTCTCAGGTCAGTGTGTGTGTGTGTGTGTGTGTGTGTGTGTGTGTGTGTGTGTGTGTGCGCGCGCGCGCGCATGCATACATGCACTTGTAAGCCAGGGGTCAACATCAGATGTCTTCTTCAACTGCTCTCCACTTTATTCTTTGAGGCAGAGCCTCTCACTGAAGCTGGAGCTTCCTGACTGGGCGAGGCCGTCTAGCCACTCAGTGCTGGTCTCACCACCCCAGCACTGGGGTTACAGGTGCCTGCCTCTGCACCAGCTTTAAAACACTAATTTTAAAAACCAGGAGTGATTGGTGCCATCAGAAGTTAGACCAGGGGTCACCTTGGTTAGGGATGGGTACTGACTAGAAGAGAAGGTTCTCTGGGGTACTGGCCTCACTGGTGCACAGAGGTGGAGACACATCCTGGTGGGGCTTTGGGACTTTCCTGTGTAGAGGTTACACTCAGACAAACACCTTTTGGCACCAGGTAGACCTGGGCAGCAGATGTCCACAAGGGATGCATGGACACCTACAGTCTTCCCAGGAGCCCATGCTGGCATCTGGGTCACTGGGTGGGGGACAGTGTGGTCAGAGCACACCAGACTTATTACCTTCTCCTGGAGGTCCTTCATCTTTCTGGATCTTTCTCCCGGACAGTCAGAGCTGTCCAGGTCTGGCTCTGGCCCCCAAGAATTCTCTGGCTCAGCCTCTCTCTTCTCTTCCTGCCTCCAGAAGGATTTGGGGCCCAGTAGACTGTGGATGATGTCTTCAGCATTTTCCAGCTGGAGTCCCAGCTAGAGAGAGAAACCAGGTTCATGAATGAGTAACCCAGTCATACAGGTAATCAAGGGTACTCCTACAGACTGGGAACAGGGACCCAGGAGGCTAGCCTGGAGCACTCAGGGCTCCCTAGGGACTCAGGAA
Source organism: Peromyscus maniculatus bairdii (assembly GCF_049852395.1). Lineage (NCBI taxonomy): Eukaryota > Metazoa > Chordata > Mammalia > Rodentia > Cricetidae > Peromyscus > Peromyscus maniculatus. The sequence continues at coordinate 4,432,900 of NC_134859.1, read as the reverse complement.
ACAGGACACAACCTTGAAATTTTCAGGCAAAATTTCTTATGGATTCTTTGGGGGTTTCAAATACCACCTCCTCTGGGAAGCCCTCCTCATATCCCCATCCCACGCCACACACCCCCACCTGGGTTTCCAGCACACAACAATAAGATAACACCCTGACCCAGTCATGGGAATGCCCTTGAGGGGTCTGGGGACTCAGGAATTATCCATGAGGCATCCACTAGTCCGGATGATTCTCAGAAGCTGGTGGATGAACGATGAGCCCTTCCTCTGGGTCTCCTCCCATAGAGCATCCTTCATGCCTGTTCCCTCACCTCTCCTCCTTCTGCACATTTATGAGCCGTCCACCCACCTGTCCATCTTCTTTCCTCCCGCCCCCCACCCAGACACCTGGTTTCCCTTCTTTTCACCTCCTCTCCCTCTCTCCTGCCATCCAGCTCTCTTGATAGTGTTGGAGAAAAATCACAGGGGTGCTACCCCAGCCAGCAGTGTCTGGGTGACAGGCTCTGGTCTCTCTCAACCAGGAAGGGCTGAGAGAGCACAGAGGACTCGACCTGCACACAGACTCCAGGGCCTTGGGGCCAAATGTCAGGACATCACAACAACCCCCAGGACACCAACCTCAGAGGTCTTCCCTCTCCTCTCCCACTAAGTTGGAGAGCTTGCCTAGCATGCACTAGGGTTCCTGCTCCAGCACCATAAGAGGGGAGGGAGGGAAGGAGAGAGGGAGGGAGGGAGGGAGGGAGGGAGGGAGGGAGGGAGGGAGGGAGGGAGGGATGAACAGATGAATGGATAGAAGAAAGAAATTGTCTGTCTTCCACTGTTGCCGCACATTCGTGCATCCCTCATGGTGACAAGTAAGGGCTGTTTCACACATGCTGCTCCCCTCTGTGCCCCACCCACCCCTCCACTCTGCTCCCCCCGTCCCCCACCCCTCCACTCTGCTCCCCCCGTCCCCCACCCCTCCACTCTGCTCCCCCCTGTCCCCCACCCCTCCACTCTGCCGCCCCCCCCCCCCCCCCCCCCCCCCGTCCTTGAGAACACCACTCTCCCTTCTCTCCTGGGACCTTTGCACTCACTAGCACCCTGCTCAGCAGGCACTCTCTGACCTCAGCTCTGCACAGGTCACCTTGACTAAGCCTAGAGTCACCATCCATGGAAACACACCTCGGGACCCTCCATCAGGTGTTTCCAAAGAGCTAAAGAGAGAAAGGAAGACCCACTCTAAAGTAGCTCCGATCTACGGGCTGAAATCTGGTCTGAATAAAAGGGAGACAGTCCGAGCCAGTGATACGGTCCAGCAGGTAAAGGGGCTTGCAGCCTTGGCTGATGGCGTGAGTTCTATCCCTCAAACCCATTGGAAGGAGATACTGGACTCCCACCCTCCACATGCATGAAGCGGTGCCCATATGCTCTACCCCTGACAATAAATCAATATTTTAAGATACAAAAGAGAAAGCAAGCTGTGCGCCAGCATATGTGCGCATTTATATGTGTGTGCCCACATCCGTACACATGCACACACATTATGTGCTTCCCAACTGTGGGTGCAATGTGGCCAGCCAGCCACACTTCTGCCGCCACCACGACTTCCCACCATAACGGACTGTACTATCAAATCGAGCCTTTCCTTCACTTCATCTTGCCATGGATCTCGTCGTCATAGCAACAAGAAATTTAATACAATGTCCATCCTTCAGGTCTCAGCTCAAACCTCATGTCCCCAGATGAACAGTTTAAAGTTGCCGTGGTCACTTTCAGCCATCTCCCTCTCTTGTAAGACATTTTCAGAACAACACTGCCCGCCATCTTCATGAGACCAGCTATGTCTGCTCACAAATGCTCACTCCTGGGCTTGTTGACAGTTGACCCCTCACGGAAGGGGTGAGGAGAGTCATTGTTCCTCCCAGTCAGTTATATGTAATTCTGTCCCAACCGCATGTGGCCTCTTGGCCTTAGAGAGGGGCTAGAGTGTGCAGGCTAAGGAAGGCTGGGGACAGGACATCTATGCGGTCATGGAGGAGCCATCATCCACACCAGGTGCAGACTTTCCAGCATGGCTGCTCTGTAAGTAAGCTTAATGAATTCGTTGGTTCCTCAGAGTGAACTCTGGTGAACTCAAACTTTGGTTTGTCTTTAGGACTTTCGATGGAGGAGGCAGAAGTTGTTTAGTACTCTCCCACCCAGGGAGAAAACACCCATAATTGCCTCTCAGAATGCAAAGTACCAGGAGAGCAGGGACCACGCCTTAATTGTTCATCACCATGTATCCAGAGCCGACACATTGCTTGGTACATGTCAGCTAGAGGAGGAATATTTCTGCGATGGACAGACAGCAGGTAGATAGATGGATAAATGTAGGTGGATGGGTAGGTGAGTAGAATGTGGACCGATGAATTGATGGAGACAGATGGAAGGTGGGAATACAAATTGTGGATGAGTGGATATGAGTGATAGGTGGAGAAAAGAATGGATGAGTGGGTGGATTAGAAGGATAGACAGATGGATCAGAGAGATGGGTGGATGGGTAGATGGGTGAGGGATAGATGGATGGATGGATGGATGGATGGATGGATGGATGGATGGGTGGATGGATGGGTGGGTGGGTGGGTGGGTGGGTGGGTGGGTGGATGGGTGGGTGGGTGGGTGGATGGATGGATGGATGGATGGATGGATGGATGGATGGATGGGTGGGTGGATGATGGATGAAGAGGGATGAGTGAGAGGGTGGATAATGAAAGGGGTGAGCTGGATGGAAAGATGCTTAGATAACAGTGTGGACAGATGTATGGCTGTTATCCATGGGCAGGTTAGATGGACAAAATGATAGATGGAATATAGAACAACAGAAGTGAGGGACAGGTGGACAGACGGATGGACAGATGGGATCACTCCTTACTCTGCCTCCAGGACAGGCCCTAGGGAGATGGCAAGCGTAACACTCTTACCTCCAGCAGGTTGAAGGCCCGGCCAGCAGCATGGACAGTGAGGTTTACCACGGCAGAACAAGGGAGGAAAGAGCCGGAGGAGAAGAGGAGGGTCCTCTCCAGGTTGCCTCCCAGGCTGCCAGATGCTAAGGGAAAAGAGGATCCTGGGAGCTAGAAAGAGAGGCTACACCCACAGTGTGTCCTGCCCCAGGAGAGGGTTCTCCATCGCCTTCTCCACCCAGTGAAGGCTGATGGGGAAGCCAGAGCACCCCTCCACACCCTCCACTTCCCAGGATGGCTGAGGTGGTGCAGGGACCTCAGCTGGAAAGACTTCTGTGGCCTCCCCGACTGCCCGTATGGAGACCTAACCCCGCCCTGTGCAGCAGGGTTTGCGCTCCCACGACGCTCAAGCCTCTACTTTTTGAGTCGGGGTCTCACTAAGCTGTCCAGGCTGGCCCTGGACGCGCTCTATGTCACCCAGGTGAGGGAAAGAGTGCCCTTAGGCCCTGTGTTCTTGGAGATTGGAGCTCTGGGTCCCCAGGCCTTGTGGCCCCAGGTGAGCCGTACTTGAGCGGAAGGTGACATCAGAATAGGTGGAGTGTTTCCAGGTCTCCGTCTGGAACGGCTGACTGAGGATGTCCTCAGGGAGGGAGTCCCGAAGGTCACGTTTCAGGGGATCATCCGTCTCCAGCAGCTGCAGGATGTGGCTCCACACAAAGGAGCCCACTGGGGCAGAGCGGCAGCAACAGACACAGTTAGCCACTGGCCAAGACTCTCGGACTCAGCCCCGGCCTGCCACACCCCCATGCCAGGCCTGCTCAGGACCCTGCAGCCTGAAGCTAACAGGAGTAGGACCCGGCCTGTGTACGAAATTCTAACAAGTTTTCCTGAAGGTAAAGGAAAAGTATGAAGTGGGACGCCTTGGCTTGGAAGTCAGACCCACATCTGAACCCCAGTTCAGCTCCACAGATACAAGCTGTGTTACCTCAAGATAGTGCCACCACCTCTCTGTACCTCATCTGTGAAGTGGGGATTCTGGGCTGCATTTCAAATTCTCGTTCAACCCAGAGCCTTTTAAAGCCTTATGTGTACGTAGGTATACATGTATGTGCATGTGTGTAGAGGCCAGGGTACAGCTGCAGATGTTTCTTGGGCGCTATCCATTTGTTTGGGGACAAGGTTTCTTACTTTTCTCGGGAGCTTGCTGATTCTGCTGGGCTAGCCAGCCAGTGCGCTTGAGAGATCCACCTGTGCCCCTCCACAGCACTGGGGTACAGAGTGTGCCCACGTGCCCTGGATGCATGGGCTCTGGAGAATGAAGCCAGGTCCTCACACTTACTCAGCAGGCACTTGACTGGCTGAGCCACCCCCAGGCCTTACTTCTATTACTCTAAAGTGCATTGGAGATGCTCACACTAGCTCTCTGAGCCTCAGCTTCCTCATCTGTGAAATGAAGTAACATTTCTCAAGGGGCTGTTGGCAAAGGTCAGTCAAGGCCAGAGCCAGAACCTGAGAGTCTAATTATCTCAGAGCAGACAAAGAGGTGATGTGTGGTCCATGATGGAGACCCCACCAGGGTCCTGCAGAGGCAGGATGAAATGGGTGTGTCAGTATGGGATATCGCCCAATGGGGACCCTAGCATAAGATAATGTCCCAGAAGGCACAGCTGGAAGCTTCTCAAACATCTGGCCTTGGGATAGGGCTGACTTTGGGGGGCAGGGCACCCATTTATCTCACTGGCCAGCATACAGCCTGGTATCTACAGCCCCTGGCTGATCCCTTGGAAGCTTAGCAGGCTGATTACTATGACTCAAGACAAAGCCCCTACATCACCCCCTTCCTCATCCCCAAGCCTGAGACTAGGCTACATCTTCCAGTGACCCTACTTCCACAGAAGGTCATTGGAACATGGGACTGGGTTGTTGTTTCGTTTAGTTTTGCGGTGTGGAAGACGGAGCCAAAGGCCGCATTCTATGTGAAGGCGAGAGCCCTGTCACTGAACTGTATCCCTGGCCCTGCATTTACTTGAAATGAACACACCACTTGCATAGGTGGTTTAGTCTCAGGAAAACGTCAAATCACCTTAGGCAGATGTGCGGGCAGGTCACTGGGTTATTGGTGCTAACGGCTCAAAACTGGAAACGGCCTCCACCCCTCGGTGGAGACAGGTAAAACAGATGAGGGTGCACATCCGTGCTATTTGCGTGGGCTTGTCCCTGTGTTACAAAGATGTTTGTGATTGGCTGGCGGGTTATTTGACTGAAGTGCTGGGGACAGAACCCAAGGCCTCACATCTCCCAGGCAAACTCTCTAGTGCTGTGTTGAGGTTTTGATGCCACCCCAGAAAGCTGCTCTCAGGGAATACGGTCCTGGGTTGGGGAGAAGGCCTTCACTGTCCACCCACTCATTCATCTTCCTGCCCTGCCCTTTCAAATGCAGCTGCAGAGAGAATGGAAGAAGGGCTGTCCTCTCACACCACCCACATCCTCACGTCCCCCTCAGCATACCCTGAGGCACATGCTCTCCCCATTTCACAGACAGAATCAAAGGCTCACAGCAATGTGTCCCTCTCCTGGGACACACAGGCAAGGAAGAGTTGTGCTGGGGTTGGACCCCAGATGTTAACATGCTATGCAATGCATACATTTTTAAATTGTTTTTAAATTTTAATTTCAGTGCAGGATGAAGGCCAGGCCTTTCATATGTTAGGCAAGTGGTCTACCACTGAACCCCAGCCCACCCCAGCCTCAGCCCACCCCACCCCAGCCCTGCCCCAGCCCCGCCCCAGCCCACCCCACCCTACCCCAGACCCAGACCGCCCCCCATCTTCACCCCAGCCCCAGACCAGCCCCAGACCAGCCTTTGTTCTTTGGAGACAGGGCCTGGAACTCATGATTCTTCTACCTCATTACCTCTAGTGCAAGAATTACAGATGTGCACCATCGTATCTGGCCAGTTGTTGCTGGGTTTGTGTTTTTGTTTAGTCAGCAAAATTTATCTTTTATATTCACACCCCAAGTTCAGAGTTCCCTCATTTAAAGGGAACTTTAAATCTCTCTTTCTCATATCAGGGTCTCCCGTAGACCAGGCTGGCCTTGGGTGACTGTACAGAACTGCTGTGATCCGGTCAGAGTGAGCAGACCCTGGTGAGGCTCAAGGGAGCTGAGGACCTGAGAGAAAGGACTTTTCCCTGTTATCCATGGGCTGGAGTTGTCGTGGCAGGGGGAACACACTGGTCAGTTGTCCAGTTCAACTAAAGACATAGAGGGTGAGGGGACTCCTAACCACACTGCCCCACCCCAAGAGACACGTGGTACAGCCCCTCCATAACACCCCATACTGCCCTACTCACCCTGGGTAGATCGCTCGGTTGCCTGTGTGTGCCGCACCTGGGCAAACACCTCCTCACTGGGGCACCTCATCAGAGCCAGGTAGGCATTGATTCGGAGCTCTGCGTCCTCCTCGGGAGCTTGGTACAGGTGAGAGAGCACTGACCTCTGGCTTGGGAAGATACCCATCGTTAAGCACCCACACCCATAGTGCCTTTGTCCCTACAGTTGACCCTGCACCCTACTGTGAGAGGTAGTGGGGCCACAACCCGGGCTTCTGCAAGAACAGCAAATGCTCTTAAGTTCCGGGTTAACTGCACAGCTCCTCTCCACCTTATCTTTTAAGATCTTTTATGTTATTTATGTGTGCTTGCTTATATGAATTTATGTGCATCGTGTGTACACACATGCATGCATGTTTAAATGCCACAGGTCAACACTGAAGACCTTGTCTCGGTCACTTTCCTTCTCGTTTTTTAATTGTATCTGTATGAGTGCTTTGCCTGCTTGTATGCTTGTACACCGAATACGTGTTGGGTGCCTGTGACGGCCAGAGGAGGGCATTGGATCCCCTAGAACTGGAGTTACAGATGGTTGTGAGCTGCCTTGTGGGTGCCGGGACCTGAACCCAGGTCTTCTGCAAGAGCAACAAGTGCTCTTAACTTCTGAGACGTCTCTCCAGCCCCTCTCTGCCTGATTTATTATTTTATTTGTGTGTGTTTCCTTGCATGAGTTTATGTGCAGCATGTGTGTGCAGGAGCCCCTGGAGGCCAGATTCCCCGGAACTAGCGTTACAGGTGGCTGTGAACCACCATGTGGGTGCCGGGACCTGAACCCAGGTCCCCGTGAAGGCAGCAGAGTCATTTCTCCAGAAGTCCTCAGCTTATCTTTAAGATTTACATAAGTTTACTTAAGGACTCTCACTAAGCTTGGAGTCAGCAGTTCAGCTGGACTGGCTGGCCAGCAAACCCCATGGATTCTCCCATCTTTGTCCCCTGCCCAGAGCTGGGGTGACAGGCATGGCCCACCATGCCCAGCTCTTATGTGGGTGCTAGGGATGAAAGCCAGGTCCCCATGCCTGTGCAACAGGCACCTCACTAGCTGAGCCATCACCCCAGCCAGCCTATCTCCCCACCAGTGCTCTAGGGACAGTCACAGCGTGAGGCCTGAGGACATCTGGGAGAGAATGTCGTAGATGCGGCTAATGTGCTAGCAGATCAGATACCAGACCACAGAGAGCTCAGCAGTTCGTGGGGAAGGAGGACCTAACATTGACTGAGTGACACACAGGTGGGCCAGCTTTTCCCATAATGACACAGACAATAATTGTCTTGGCCCTTGCAGCTTCTCTTGCCAAGATTCCGCTCAGCAGTTGTAGCAACAAAGTAGTCACAGATAGCCCATAGCTATCTGTATACCGATAAAGTCTTATTTACAAGAGAAGATAGCAGGCCAGGAGGTGGCCCACAGAGTCTTCCAGTGCCGGTACCTGTGGGTTTGGACCACATGGCAGTATCAGAAATCAAATACTTATTTGTGGATTTATTTGGTGAATAATCTGCTTCCCACACTAAACACAGGTTCTAGAGGACAGAGGCAAAGTATGTCCTCACACAGGTACCTAGGCAGGCACCCAGCACACAGGACCGGCTCAGCACACATGTAATGATTTCAAAGGAAGAGGTGAATTGACAGCCCAACTGCAGCAAGAGGGAGAAACACCAGGACTCACGTCTGCAGAGCAAGGGATCCTCCGGAAGGCCTGGAGAGCCGCCAGCCGGATCTCCGGAGAGACGCCCCTCAGGGATGCGCAGGCGCTCAGCACAGGGGCGAGATCTGCTGCTGCCAGACCAGCATTGCCAATGGCCTTCAGTACAAGCTGAAGCTGCAAGATCGTGGCCGTGGGGTGGACCGTGAGGCCTGGAAGGGTCCCCCGCCCCACCCACTTGTCCAAGGATGACCTGCCAGGCAAGACCTGAACCTGGTGTTGGGACACCAGCCATGCTCACCTGACCAGCATCCACAGGCTCCGGGAAGCTGCAGTTCACACCCAAAGCCTCTCCCAGAATCTTCACAAGGGAGCCAACTCCAGGTAGCTGTTGGCAGTGCCCATCCAGAGCAGCACAGAGGTTGTGTACCAGAGCTGAGATGCCAAGGAAGGCCCCTGGGCTGGCCCCTGGAGACTGCAACAGTGGCTAGGGATGCACAACAGCGCCCGCCCCCAGAAGGCTGGTAAGTGATGTGTGAAGGTCCTCACAACCCTGAGTCAACCTGGCACTCCCTAAGCTCACAGCAGCCTGGTCCCTACCTCCTGCTGTGGATGAGGGACTCCGCAGTAACTAGTTTCTAGAGAGACCCCAGGGGTCCCGGGTGTGTGCCCAGGATAGAGATCTATACTCTCAGGCTATGTTCATGTAATTCTAGGGGCATTTGGGGCCTCACAATAGTTAAGAGGGCTAGGGGTGTAGCTCAGTGGCATAGCACCTGTCTAGCATGTGCAAGGTCCTCGATTCGATGCCCAGCATCAGAAAAAAAAATTAGTGAGAAAGTCACTGCTGGATGTGGTGGTGTAGGCCTGTAGTTGTAGCAGTAGGGAAGCTGAGGCAGGAGAAGCAGGGGTTCAAAACCAGCTGAAACCAAGTCAGACGCTCTTTCAAAAGACATGAAGCAAAGCAACAGCCAAGAACAGCAGCAGCTGGAGAAGGTAGGCAGGAGCTGTTGTCCTGATCCAAGGCCAGGGGTCCTGCTGGATGCCTCTCATGGCCAAGACAACCCACAACAGTTACCCAGTCCCACCCTGCGCCCGCAGCCCTGAGTTGAATGACTGTGGTCCAAGCTGCCAGCTTGAATGAGCAGGGTGAAGGGCCCTGAGCAGAAGCTGAGTAGAGAATCTCTCAGGTGGCTCACAGGGTCAGGCCACCTCACACATGGCAGAACAGCCCCTGAGCAAGAACAAGCCAAAGTTCTCTCTGCACAAGTGGAGACATGAGCCAGTGACCTGGGGAGCTGCACAAGAGAGAAGCCCTCTTCCAGAGACCAGGGGTCCCCAAGGGCAGGCCAGAGTCCCTCTGTGTACCCAGGGAGGCACCCCTGGGACACTGAGAGGCCTAGGCTGGGGCCTGGAATCAGCTCAGGTGTGTCATGAAGACAACCAGCCCACTAGCTCTCTCAGAAGGCTTCTGGAAGTATGGACCACCCCTCTACCTTTGTTCTGATGTAATTTCTCTAAGAGCAAGTTTGAGTCTCTTGATTCGTGGACTACCTTGGTCTAATCACCAGCTTGGAAGCTGCCTGTGAGTTTAGTAAGAGGCTCCCACACCGAGTGTGCCTTCCAGCACACACCGAGTGTGCCTTCCAGCACACACGGCCAGTCTCCAGCTCACGCCCTGCGCTCACTGCACACCAGCCTCTTCTGCCATACCTGTCTCCCACACACTCTCTTATCAATTCTGTTTGCCGCTGGGGAAGCCTCTCAGAGAGGCCAAGGACCTGCCTCACACTGCCCAGCCTGTAGGCGATGGAGCCCTGCCTTAACCCTGGAGTTGGGCTGCCACGCTCAGCTCTTGCTGCTTTTCAAAACAGCTCTGGGCTCAGTCCTGGAAAAAAAGGAACAGGTCCTGGGGCCCTGGGTGTAAATATTAGCCTGAGACACCCAGTGCTGGCAGAGTGGAGAGAGTGTAGTGGGCACCGTCCTGCTGTGGATGCAAGACTGCCCGCTGGTCCACAGAGCATGCAAGGTACGAGGTGTTCACAGGGAGGGCCCACCAACCTCTCTACCAGCAGGAGTTTTCGGAATTTCAGCATTTATATTTATGCATGTGTGTGTGTGTGTGTGTGTGTGTGTGTGTGTGTGTGTGTGTGTGTACATGTAAAAGAGAGAGGATGTGTATATGAAACTTGTATGTGTAAATGTATGTGTGAATATTGGTATATGTATATCTATGTGTGAATTGTGTAATGTGTGTATGTGAATGTGTATTAGTGTGTATAAAGGTATATGTACATGAGTGTGCTCCTAATAACTAAGCTATCTCTCCAGCTCTACAGGGGCCCTTAGAATTGCTTTACATACATCATGTCATTTCTCACCACAAACCTAAATCAAAAGAACTAGGTCCCTCTTCAGTTCCCATACCAAAGCCAGTCTCAGCAGGCTAAGGGGACGGCTCAGAGACAGCCCCACATGAACAATGATGGAATGGCGATCCTCCTATCATTGTGGCACTCGGAAGGAAGAAACAGAGAACACTCAGAGCAAGCTGGCTATCGAGACTAGCCTGCACCAGTGAGTTCTGGGCTGCCTCTGTGAACATGCACCCGCACACATGCAAACCCACACCTGCACGCATGCCAACAACATGCATCCATGTGCACATTTTTTAAGAAAGGTCCAGAGGGGTTGAGTCTCTGCTCCACATCACACAACAGGGATACCCATTGTTGGAATTCAAATCCAGGTCTCACTGGTATGGTGGCACACCAGAGGCAGAGGCAGAGGCAGGATGATGCATAGTTTGCCAGTAGCCTGGGCTCCATAACAAGTTGCAGGCCAGCCTGGGATATAAATCAAACTCTGCTCCCTTCATATGAAAACCAGAGCTGTGATAGTAAATCCTGCCTTGAATATAGCACCATGTTTCAGCTGCATCCCTGGGCCACGAAGGGAAAACATAATTCCAGGGTGAGAGCAGATCACCCTCATGTGTCCAGCAACCCAGCCAAGGAGGGACGTCGGGGCTGGGTGGTGGGGTGATGGGGGACTCACCAACAGTGTGAGCACCATGGCATCTGTGGGCTTTGGGATGAAGGCCAGCGACCACAGCCATGCCTCAGCCTGGTCTGCCTCCACCTCCCTCGCCAAGATGAGCTGTTTCATGAGGCCCACACAGTTCTGGGTGCCACAGGAAGGCAGAGCGTCTACCAGTGGATGCCTGCGGAGAGCAGTGCTCTGTCACTGATCTTACTGCAGCCTTTGGTCACATGGGGACAAGCCAAGGCTGGGGACAAGGGAGGGACAGACCCAGACTCTCTGAGGAAGGAGCCATGCTGGGCCTGTGTTCTTTTTGCTATGCCCAGCTGGCAAATGTAAAGCCTTGTTCAGCCTCTGCCAGGACCCACCAAGGGGATGATGAGGCCCTGGGTGGCCAGTGCTTTCCAATTTAAGCATCTAATGTATTCAGCCCAACACCAAGCAATGGGTGGCTTGACTGATTTTATTCTCTTATTTCATAGAGCTGGGAACGGAGCCCAGGGCCTCACACACTAGATAAGCGCTCTCCTGGGCTACTGCCCTGCATTGTTTTGATTTTTCATTTTGAGACAGAATCTCACTAAGTTGTTTAGGCTGACCTTGAACTCACTCTGTACCCAGGCCAGCCTTAGATTCATGATCCTCCTGCCTCAGCCTCCTATGTAGCTGAGATTATAAGCCTGGATAAGGAGTTTATTTATTTATTATAAGCAAAGGATTTATTTTCCTTATCTACTTGTATTAAGACTGAAAAAAGGTTAGAAGTCTCCAGAAAGATGTTGAGGTGTCCTCTTGTATGGGGGTGGCAGTGTCTGGAGTGGGAACAATGACTGGATGGAGGGTTTCTCAGGTCATAGCCATCACCCATGGGCTCGGAGCTGCAGGAGACTGTAGGGTGCACAGGTGGAGACAGCAGTGCCCCCAACATTCTCCACACCATCCACTCTGTGGGTGAGTCTCAGCTTGCTCAACTGGGAGATGGGAATGTGGTGACAAAGACTTGCTCCAGGGCTGCAGTAATTCCCCAGGGAGACATGCTGTGGGCTGAGGGCCATCCTCCAAACCATTTTCCTTGTTCATCTGTGGGGCTAGCCTGGGGTAGGGGCAAGGGCAACAAATACTCAAAAGAGTATCTGCCCTCTTGAAACATATATACCTGAGAGAGGCCTCCCCACCATCGTGACCCAGAGATTCAGGTAGACATATGAACAATGCCCGTGAGGATAGTGATGGGAAGAAGTACAGCGCCTAGGTTCAAGTCTCCATCCTAAGGCTGGCATGGTGGCACAGGCCTGTAATCTCAGCATTTAGGAGAACGAGACAGGAGGATTGCTGTAAGTTCCAGGCCGGCTGAGCTAAACAGTAAAACAAATAACCCTCCTCTGCTGTGTGACTTCAGGCAAGTGTCCTAAATGTTCTGTGCCTCAATTTACAAATCCAAAGAATAGAAATACAGCAGCATTTGCCATGGAGTACTTTGAGGGCTCAGTGAATGGGTATCAACAGCGGCCATAAAAGTCATGTGCTCCTTCTCATGTTGTGTGGTCATTTGATGAAGGGTGGGGAGCTTCCCTGAGGTGACCCAGCCTGGAGTCCCTGGAGTGAGGTCCTCAGAGAGACCCCTGGGTCCCCGACACCCTTTGCTGACCCCAGCTCTGAGGGTAGAAATGATGTTGAGGTGGGATTCCAGCCTGCAGCACCCATACTGGACACCTGGGAAGCCTCCACAAGAGGGGACCCAAGGGGTTTCCCTTGCTAATCCCTGAGTTCGTACAGATACTGTACCAGGGGGAAGAACTCCATCTTCATCTGCCAGCCGCAGCCTTCAATCTCAGCCCCACAAAAGCTCGAGTCTCGGGGGAATTTCCAGACCCCACACAGGCAGGCTGGAGTCACACCCTATCTGAGGACCCCAGAGAGCACCAGGGCCACCCACCCCACCAAGGAATCCCCAAAGGCAGCCTACCTGTGGTTCAGCCTACACCCAGAGTGACGCCCTTACCGATCATCATGGCATTTAAAAGATGAATGGCGCCAGACTGCAATCAGCTCATCCACAGAAAGGCCTTGGAGCTCAGACACCAGCATCAGGAATGTCTCTGTGGCCTGGGGTGCAGAGGGTGCGGGATGTCAAAGGGAACCCCATGGTCACCTGGTCCAGCCAGGAGCCCAGCCTCCACTCCCAGGCAGAGACAGCTGGACGGTGAGGCCACACATCCAGCTTCCCATCCGGAAAACACACAGTGGCTGCATGTACTCCATCAACAAATCAGATCTGCATCCCACACTAGGATGTGATGGTGGAAGACAGTGCACACTGCCATCCCAGAGCTCGGGAGGCTGAGGAGGGAAGACTGCCACGAGGTTAAGGCCAGCCTGGACCACAGACTCAGTGTCAGAACCGAAAGAAAAATGTGCCGTGGAATCTGCACATGGGACACAGTGCACCCGTGGAGGCCAAAGAGCAGCTGTGTGGAGCTGGTTCTCTCCTACTTCACACGGGCTCCACGGATTGTATGTAGGTCCCAGGCCTGCGTGGTCAGCACTGAGCGTTTGCGGTCCTTGTTTTTGTGGTGGTTGTTTTGGTTTGGTTTGTTTGGGTTTTTTGGTTTTTTTTGAGACCAAGTCTTAAGTAGCCGAGGATGACCTCAATAGTCCTGACTCTGTCTCCTGAGTGCTGAGACAGCAGGCACCCACCACCATGTCCCATCTATCTAGTGCTGGAGTTCCGTGCAAGCCAGGAAAGACGTATTTACATCCTTAGCTCCCTGGTGAATCTTAGCTTGAACTTTTTTTCTTTTTGACCTAAGCAGTTCTGAATAAAAGTTGTGTGTGTGAGATTCAATCTTCCACCCTGTATTCGCCCATCTCCTTTCCAGGACTGTTTTCCAGACTTTATCCAGCTTTAGCCTGGTGATAACCCCATTGCTGGGGTGGATGCCCACACGGACAGTTCCGTCATTATCCTTTTCTCGCTGCTCTCATTCAATGTGAATGACGTATTTCCTTCTGTACACCTGGACCACTTTGCTAATCTGCTAGCCTTTGGGGTGTCCTCAGACAACCTGAACTTTGTCATCCTTTCGAATGGGCATAGATCAATCATTATACTTCTGTCTCCACCCTGCAGAAAGAGGGGAAGACATGATCTTCCTCCAAATGTGAGAAGGGGCATTGAAATGCCATTTGTGGTTCCTGCCGCAGTCGGAAGTCACCGATCGCAGCTGTGATCCAGCGATGGCCACAAAAAAAAAAAAAAAAAAAAAAAAGAGAGTTTGAATATTTACTAAGGAATAATCTCCAATTTGTAGATGTTATTATATTATTTGTTTGTTTTTAGTTTTTAGTTTTTTTGAGACAAGGTCTCACTATGTAGCATCATCTGGCCTGGAATTCCTATACAGATAGACAAGGCTGACCTTGAATTCAGAGATCCACCTGCCTCTGCATTAGAATAGAAGGCCCAGTGCCGCCATCATGCCCTGCTGTTACTTTCTTTGTTTGCTTGGATTCGGCCTCACTCTTTAGCCCTGGCTGGCCTCAAACAACCCTCAGCCTCTCAGGCGCACCTCCACGCCACCTTCCCGGCACACTGGTTTTTGTTGCCTGCTGTGGTTTGTGGACTTTGGTCTGTGGTGCTGAGGATGGAACACGGGCCTTGTGCATACAAGACAAGCCATCTACCTGCTATGTCTGCAGCCCTTGAGCCTTTCCTGTCGGAAAGTGACCGTCAGCAGGGATGGCAGGAAAGAAAGCGAGGTCCGAGTTTCCAGTCCTCCCCGAGGGCCAGTCAGGGAGCGTCCAAACACTCCACCAGACAGAGGGCTGCCTTTGAAGCACAGCCTGATGCCTAGGCTGCTTGGTTTGGGGAAACTGACTTCGCTCCTCCCATCTCCGCCTCCCTTTAGTCCCAGGTCCCTGCTGCACCCTAAGCCCAGAGGAGCCGCACTAGACCCACTCCTGCTGCCTGTTCAGGACCGAGCCTGCCCAAGGCAGGGACATGCCACCCCCTGTGCATGGCCGAGACCAGCTTGGTCTCAGAACAACGCAGGATGTACCCAGCATGGTGGCACATGCTGTATTTCATAGGGAAGCACAAACAGGGGTCATCACAAGCTCCAGACATCCTGGGCTACAGAACGAGGCCCTGTCTCAAAAACACAGAGAAAGAAAGTTGCAGAGTGTAAAGCAGCCTCCTTGAGGCCAACATGTCCCCCCCAGAATGCAGGGAGCCTTCCTGGGATGGGCCTTCTCATCACCCGGGCAGCAGACTGACCGCTGCCCCTGAAGCTGGCCCCAACTCCAGCAACCAAGAGGCCTCTCTGTCACCCCACCATGCCATCTGGAGACCTCGGAATCCTGGGCCTGCTTCTCCCTCTCTGACGCCTGGCTGCAGGACTTAGGGACACCTAACTATCCACAGCCACCACTAACATATAAATAAGCCCATACTATGTAACCCAGTCTCTGGGGCATTTGGCTGAGATGTAAATCTGTGTTGGAGTGCTTACCTAGCATATGTGAGATCCTGGGTTCTGTTCCTAGCCCCATCAAAAAGGAGAAAGAAAAGAAAAACAAACAAACAAACAAACAAACAAAAAACCCACTTGGCTCTACAGCCAGCATTTAATAAATGTGCACAGCTTGAGTTTTCTTTCAGAACACGTGCACCCTGCTCCTCTCTCAGCCACTCCGGCAGGCACATTCCCCTCCCCTGGCTCCTGGGTGAAAGCTTTGGCTAGCCCGTTCCCACCGTTGCCCCCCACATCACCAACACCCGCCCCCCAGAGAGGGCCACGCTGGGAGTTTGCTCTCTATGGGGCACCAAGTCCTGGCTTTGTTTCAGGGCTGAAAACAAACCTTGTCTGGGGCCAGTGGCCTTAGGAAGGAGGTGAGACACTGTGGTCTCCTGGCAACCCAGGCCGGGCTTGGTCCTCCCCAGGGTGCGGGGGGTTGGGGGGGAGCTGGGGATCTGGTGGATGTGGGCTAGTGTGTCCCTGAAGGCCTAACAATTTATCTTTTGGCCCAAGGGACCTCCTAGGGAAGATGGGGGCCCTCTGATACAGGCACGGCTTGCTGCCTCAGGGAGACCCAGGCCCCATAGAGCACCTTGCCCTGAGTCATGGGACCAAGGGAAATGGGCAGTCTGGGGTTCAGAAGTGCCCTGGGGCTGGAGAGGAGAAGCAGGTCTGCCCCATGGCTTCCCACGGTTCCCATCCTGGAGCTGGGCAGTGAGATGATGAGAAAAGTGTAGTAGTTCTCAGCTTGGACAACTGTGTGCCCAAGAGACAGCAATCTGGTTGTCATGACGACAGGCAGGGAAGATGTTGGCATCCAGCTGGTGGAGACCAGGAGTGCTTCTTCTGTACACCACAATGAACAGGGCACCCTTCCCCCACAGCAAATAACACTCAGGATGAGAAGCCTTGCTGTGGGAACAGACCGCCTGGGTGAAATGCCCAGCTCTGCTACTTCCTGGCTAGGCAGCTTGGAGTATAGTCCCTAAGTTCTGCAAACCCAGTTTCCCCACCTGCAAAATGGGCACAGATAAGAATTTCCCTGAAGGTGGAAGTAGGTAGCGTGGATGAGGTCCGGAGCTTCTGGCCTAAGCACAGAGCAAATGCTTGGGTGTGTTGGTGAAGCTGGGCAAGAAGGGGAGAGTATGGGGAGGTACTCAGGCTTAGGGCAGAGTCTGGCCTGGGGCTGGAAAACACTTACCTCAAAGCTGGTAGGCTGAGCCACACACAGCCTCCTCACTAATGCAGCTGCCGTGGCCACTGTGGCTGGGGACGGTGTCTCCTCCCATTCGTACTGCAGGCTGCTGGGACTCACGTCTTTGTAGTCTGTATCTGAGATGGCAAGGCTGTTAGAGTCAGAGGGCCTAGAGCTGTCCCTCAGATTCTGCAAACGAGTCCTTCCGCATGCTCCGGGCAAGAGGTTAGAGAGGCAAGAATGAAGTCATAGCAAAGACCTAGGTGTCTGTTCCCAGGGCATGGGCAGGTCAGCAGGTCGGGGGACGTGCAACGTTAACAGCAAAGACAGGAAGTAACCTAGGCACCCATCTGTCAGATGGAGAACACTGGGTTCTATTCCCAACAACGCACAGCGAAAGTGAGTTCTCTGAGAGGCCTGAGGATGTGGCTCAGTTTGGAAACTGCTTGCCTAGTATGCACCAAGTCCTGGGTTCAATACCCTGACACAGAATAAACCAGACATGGTGGCACACATCTGTAATCCCAGCACTTAGGAGGGAAAAGCATCAGAACAAAAGTTCAAAGTCATCTTCAGCTACATAGCAAGTTTGAGGTCAACCTGGACTACATGAGACTCTTTCCAAAAACAAAACAAAGCTACCTTGTCTGTATGTGTTTTTGTCCATGATGCCCCTCTCTGTGGGAAGTGTTAACTTTAGGGTGACAGGAACAAGCTGGCCATGTCATAACTCTATCCCCAGAACCAGGTGCCTGGTGCAAGAACAGAGTCACACTTGTACCTTAGGAGGACCCTATGTCAAAGCTGGAGTCCAGACCATTTCATCTCCATGACAACCACTAGGGAAAGATGGTGAAGGCGGCCAGAGAGGCCAAGCCAGGCTCTGAATCTGAAGAAGGGTTAAAGCCTGGCTTCTGACTTGTGTTCTTGGGAATTCAGACTCGAAGGGAGTGGGAGAGGGGAGGAGAAGCATGGATATCATTCATAAATACCATTCACAGGTCCTTAGCTAAAGGATGCTGACATTTCCTTAACCCCTTGTAGGAAAGAATCAGTACAGACAAACATTCACAGCTGAGGAACCGGGGCAGAGAAGCCCATGGCTGAGGTCACATGTCTCTGACAATGAGGTCCTATTCAGCACAGACAAGGAATGGAGGCCAGATCCATGCTGCACAGTGGGCTGACAGGTAACAAGTAGGGTTGCCTTGGGGGGTGCTGCACTCGAAAGTGATCACCATGATGGGCGTGCACCTCTGGATAAGCCAGAACCAATACTGGATCAGATTCTCACCAATCTTCCTGCCTCAGCCTCTTCAGAGCTAGTGGGATCCACCACACCCAGCTCGACTGGACACTTTAAATAGCTGGCTAGTGCCAGGCAGTGGTGGCTCACGCTTTTAATCCCAGCACTCGGGAGGCAGAGCCAGTTGGATCTCTGTGAATTTGAGGCCAGCCTGGTCTACAAAGCAAGATCCAGGACAGGCTCTAAAACCTCACAAAGAAACCATGTCAAAATAAACAAACAAACAAACAAACAAACAGGTGGCTAGCATCTCAAGAAAGGTGGTTTTTATATGTGTATGTGTGTATGTGGTATGTGCATGCATGTTCACATATATGTAGGTACATATGTGTGTTGGTATGCATGCATATATGCTCATGTGAATCCAAGATTCGGATTTTTTTTTATTGCTCTCTAACATATATTGAAGCAGGAACACTCATTTGAACCCAAAACTTGCCAATTTGGCTAGTCTAGCCAAACATTTTACCCCCCTTGGCTGTAATCCTATGCACTGAGTTACAGGTGAGCTACTATGCCCACCCAGCTTTTTTTTTTTTAGATTTATTTTTATCCTTAATAACCTGTATTTGCCTATGTGTGGGTATGTGCATTTTTTTTTTTCCAGGACAGGTTTTCTCTGTGTGGCCTTGGCTGTCCTGGACTCACGCTATAGTGAACTTGAACTCAGAGATCCTCTTGCCTTTGCCTCCCGAGTGCTGGGGTGTGTAAGCAGTACCGTCAGGGGGCAGAAGAGGGCGTCAGATCCCCTGGAGCTGGAGTTACAGGTGGCTGTGTGCCACCCAACATGGGTGCTGGGACCCAGACTCAGATCCTCGGCCAGAACGGTGCATCTTAATCACTGAGCATCTCTCCGGCCCCACCAGCTTTTCATGCAGTTTCTGGGGATCTGAACTCCCTTGCTCACGCCTTCATGGCAGCATCTTACCTAACAAGCCATCTCTCCAGACCCTCGGTTAAGGTGTTTTTCAAAAAGGATTAATTGTAGCAGAGGTGGGGATGTGGTTCAATGGTAGAGCACTTGCTTAGCTCTCAATCCTCAGCATAGGGAAAAGGAAAAATAAGGGGATAGAATTCACAGAAAGATGGAGAGTTTGGGGCCAACCGAGGCCTTGTAACAAGACCCTGTCCGGAGAACAAAGACAACAGCCAAGCATGGTGGCACATGCCTGCAATCCCAGGGAGTTCAAGGCCATCTCCTGCTACACAGTGAGTTCAAGGATAGCCTGGGCTCATTACATGAGACTTTATCTCAAAAAATCAAAAACAACAAAAAAGTGATAATAAAAATATTGTTATTGGGGCTGGAGAGATGGCCCCGTGGTTAAGACACTGGCTGCTCTTCCAGAGGACCCAGGTTCAATTCCCAGCAACCACTTGGTGGTTCACAGACATCTGTAACTCCAATCCCAGGAGAGCCAATGCCTTCTTCTGATCTTCATGGGCACCACACACACGTGGTGCACAGACAAGCAGGCAAAACACCCATACACATAAAATAAAAATAAAGGGTAAAAAATAATAATCAATTGTAAAAACTTTAAAATATACTATCCATATTTCCTTATTCAGAGGAATAATTGGTCCTAAAAAAGACAAAAAACAAACAAGAACAAAAACATTTCTCTTTGCCCCAGACATAGGTCTTATCAATTCTTTCCATGTACTGCTGTCACAGAAAGGCACATCACGGGAAGTTTCATATTAGCAAGAGCTTTCTGGAAAATCAGGAATCTTGAGTCAATTTGCCCAAAAAAATAGACAGACTAAAAGAGTTGCTGAATTTAAAGCAAATTGTCCTGCAAAAGCTCACACCAGGAGATTCCATCTGAAGACAATTCAGAGAAGGGATAAGAACGAGCCAGTGCCCTGAGCCAGCAGAGAGCCCAGAGAAACATCTGGAAGAGGCTAGCTCTTGACAGTGGCCACTTGTGGGGCAGCTCAGGGGTATACAGGCAGGGAAGGCCCATGTGGGCACTCCGCCAGTCTTCACATCCCCCTTCCCACCGTGGCCAGGGTGACAGCCGTCTGGAAAGGGTGGAGTCACCTGTGGTGGCTGGGTCCTGGGCTACCACGCGCAGCAGTGTGAGGGAGGAGAACACCAGTGTGTGCACAGCGCTGGCCTTCTGGAACAGGGGTCCGGCCACGTGCCGCTCCTCACAGGCAGCCTCGCGCAGTACACCAGCCTGGAAGCTCTGCCGGCAGTTGAAGCTGGAAGCTAGACTGGACTGGACCAGGGCAAGACACATACTCAGACCATGTCCTGGGCACCCAGGCAGGAACCGCAGTAATCGGAAGGGCGAAGGGCCACAGCGGCGCTTCGAGACCCCACCCTCACTGTGACACAGTAGACCCGGCAGAGGCGGGGCGAGAGGGAGGTTAGAATGGGAAAGCCCAGCATACAGGAGCTCAGGGACAGGAAAGATGTGGCATCCGAAGGGCTAGGAATGGCGGGTGCAGGGTGGACAAGGCTCCTGGCCTCTCGACCCCCGAGGGGCCAGGGCTCTCTGGAACAAAGGTTGGTGTGAACACAACCCCTTCTTCCTTATTCAGGTGGTCATTGTCCAGAGCACATGTCCATCATCACAGAAAGATGTGGAGAGGGGGAGGGAAGAGGATATGATTGGGTGAGGGGAGGAGGGAGGAGGGGGAGGCAGGCACTGAGTCACAAGCCTTTAGTCCCAGCACTTGGGAGGCAGAGGTGATTGAAGGAGGAAGAAGGGGGAGAGGAGGGAGAGAAGGGAAGGGAGGAGGGACCGAGGGAAGGACTGTGGGGCTGACTCACCATCCCAGGCAGGGGCTGACTGTACAGGGAGGAGTAGGCTGTGGGCAGGGAGCACAGAGCCAAGTCCTTCGTCTTGAGCAGCTGATCCCCTTGGCTCTGGTAAGTGGTGGGACACCGGCCCAGGATGTCTTCCTGGGATGTCCAATAGAGCAGTCAGCCCCCTGCACAACCTCCATTCCACGGCCCTTCCCTTCTGGCTCTGGCCTCACCTCCTCAAAGGTCTTAGACTCGTGGACCCCCGGACAGCTCTGCACAAGGCTCAGAACTGATCGCTTCACGTTCAAGGCCCAGCGTGGCTCAGAGTGGTGGGGACACAAGTGGACCACTTGCCCGGCACTGAAGATGAAGCCAAGAGGATTGCGGCCCAGAGCAGCACTGTGGAAGGAGGGATGGGTCACATGGGCCACAGTGACTCTGTCCTGCAGATTTCCCCATACGGAATACCTGGGTACTGCTTCCCACATCTCTGCTCCAGGGTGACTCCTGGGCTTGTCAGCGAGGGGGAAAACCCACAGGTAGGTGAGTTCATATAAAAGAGGTTCTCGAGAGCGGTCTGAGCTCTGAAACTTCCCACTGAATTCAGAATCTGTTGCCCCAACCAACACCCCGAGGGCACCCAGACCAGCATAGAAATCCGCTCATGTCAGACAAGCTTTCCCTGAGCCCACGAGGTGTCTAGGAGCCCGATTATTACCAGTCCCCACTACAGCATCACCTACCAGAGAACAGCATCTCCAGCAGGGGAGAAAGACAGACTTTGTCCTAAACCGTATCTCCCCAATCTCCTTTATTTTCTTTCTTTTTTGTTTGTTTGTTTAGACAGAGCTTCATACACCAAGCTGGTCTTGAACTTGCTCTGTAGCCAAGAATGACCTTGAACTCCTAATCTTCCAGACTCTACTTCCAAGTGTCACTACACCTGCCTTATCGGCGCTGGGGACTGAACTTGACGCATGCTAGGCAAACACTCCACCAGCTGAGCTACCCACGTTACTGTGGCTGGGGAGCAGGGTGGATTTGCTGAGGACTGAGCCCGGGCCGCTCCTGCTGGGCAAGCGCCCTGCCACTGAGCCACAACAGCACCCTCTCCCTCCCTTCTTCCTTTTTATGTTTATTTTTATTTTTTGTAGAGATTTACTTTTTACTTGGATGTGTCTGAGCGTTCCGCCTGCCTGCATGTTTGTGCCCTGTGTACGCGCTTGGTGCCCACAGAGGCCACAAGAGGACTTCAGATCTCCTGCAGCTGGAACCAAGGGCAGTTGTAAGGCACTCGTGTTTGCTAGGAGCTGAACCTGGGTCCTCTGGAAGAGCAACAAGTGCTCTTAACCAGTGAACCATCTCTCCAGCTTTCTTTTTTTAGACAGAGTTTTACTACAGCACAGGCTGACCTTGAACTAGCAACCTTCCTGCCCCAGCATCTCTGGTAGCTAGGATGACAGGCTTGTACTGCCTGGTCCCCATCTTCTTCTGCAGGCCCATTTGCATTTCCTGAAAACCTACAAACTCTCCCTCTCCTGTTCCCAGACTCCAGTGCCTGGGGCTCATGTGGCTTCTGAATGCATAGGCTGTTTCTTCTGTTATCTGCCTACGTACATTATTTCAGCTATAAAGTTGGCTAGAGCAGAGACAAAGTCTCCTGTCATACACAGGGGGTCACTCACCCCCAAACATACACTTCAGTACAGACAAAACAGCATGGAGCCAGAGTGGAGGCTAAGATCTGGACCCAGACAGCTGGTTCCAAGGTCAGGGGCCTCAGAACCATGGGAATTGCCTTGAGATTCTGTCACTGTGTAACAGGCCTTGGAAAATCAGTGTTGACTCCAGACTTGCGCCCAAAGGAAACTAGGCGTGGTATCAAAGCACGATTGTCCTATCGGTTTCCTTCGCCGTGGACCACCCGCTTAGCTCTACCGGGCAGCATGTGAGCTGGTCAGTTTCTGCTGTCAACTTGACACAACTTAGAAGTGGGGGCAATTGAGTGATTGCCCAGATCAGACTGGCCTGAAAGACTGTCTTGACTGAGGATTGATACGGGAGGGCCCAGCCCCCCGTAGATGGCTGCATCCCCAGTCAGATGGGCCTGAACCTTATACAGCGTCTTACAGGGAGCTACCGAGTGAGCCAGTAAGCAGTGTTCCTCCAGAGCTTCTGCTCTGACTTCCCTCAGTGATGGACCTGAGGAGTGCCATCTTTCCTTCCCCCAGTGGCTACGGTCACAGTGCTGATCATAGCTACAGGGCACAGACTGGAAGAGCATACTACACTGTACAACCCATGTCGTCCCTGTCAGTCTGGAGGCACAGCAGTAGGTCAGTGCCAAGCCTGTGCTCACCTTGGATTCCAAGAAGAACAAAACAATAAGCTCGTCAAGTAGGGCACATCACTCCCAGCAGAGGGCAACTAGCCATGACAGAGCAGGGATGGTCGTCTTGTGGGGACCAAGCATTCCCCTCAAGCGCTGACCGCGGTGAAGACTTCTTCAGACCACCTCACAGAACCAGAAGTGAGATGAGGCCACACCTTGCCTGGGACAGCTTGGTCACACAGACCTCTTCTGTACCCCAATTCTTCCTCTAAAGCTCATGTCAATACCCAAAAGATGGATGTGGGTCCTCTGGCCCTGCATCTGTTCTTCCCAGCATGCTGCATTGATCAGGCTGCCTCTCTGCGTTCCACAATTACTCAGTTCTCAAATCGGTGTATCAGGACGGGTGGCCTAGCCCAGCTTGTGTGGGCTGCCGGAGCTATGGCTTTTACCCTCGAACAATCATTCAGCCTAGGCAAGAAGGAATGCAGCTGCACACAGCAGCCAGGGAGGCACCAGGGAGGCACCGGGAGCGGGACTGAGCCCGTGCCTCTGGGCCCTGCTCTCGCCTGCTGGTCCTTGGAAGGAAGTGGGGAGAGGAGGGGAGGGATGCTGAGGTCTGCATCCCCGTGTGGATACAAGAGACCAAGATGGTCCAGGACGAAGGGGAATGACCACACTCCAAGCCCACAAGTCAGTAAGTAATGCAGGCCGTTGAGCAAACAAAATTGTCCCCATTTCCACCTCCCAGGGAGGCCCTTGTCCCCTTCTCTGGTTGGTGTCAGGGGTGGGGGTCCTAAGGCAGCGCCTGGGATCTCAGACCCTGGGCTTTCAGAAATGCTAATGGTGCTGCCTGTCTCAGAATACAAGTGTCAGTCTGGTCCCAGGAAAGTGACAACCCCCAGGGCCCCTGACTTAGCATTTCTGATGAGGAGTGGGGGACAATAGCCCCTTAGAGGAGACAGCCTAAGCCTTTCAGGGCACCCATCTGCCCCTGGCCAGTATCTCCCAGCCCCTGTCCCTGTATTCCTGGACAAAGGCTTTATTTTTTTAACAAATGAATTTGCAATAAAAAGGAAGAGGAATCTGTCAGGCGGGCTGTCTTCAGGCTGGCTGCCCTTACAGCTTTCAGTCGGCATCAGGGAGCCCTGGGAAAGCAGCACAAGGCGGAGATCCAGCTCCGCTGGGTCACAAAAGGGCAGCTTAGCTTGGGGCAGGCAGGACATTGCCTTTTACCTCCTCAGACAATGGGGAAGGGAGAGCAGCTGGCCTCGGGGAACAGAGATCAGAACCATCCAACCCCTACACAGGGGCTGTGCCCATTGGATCACTAGCAGTCGTGAACTCTCTACTGCACGCGAGGCAGGCCCTCCATCAGAAAAGAAGCCATCTGATGATGTTATCTGGAGTCACTTGAGGGCCCTGCATCATGAAAACGCTTGCTGTGTCATTGGCAGTCTAGCCCCATCTCTTGACAGAGTCTAAACATGAGCATAGCCCAGTGTGGTGGTGCACAGTTCTGATCCCAGCACTCAGAAGGCAGAGGTGGGACCGTCAGGAGTTCAAGGCCAACCATAGCCATGTAACAAATTTGGGGCCAACCTGGGCTACAATAAAACCCTGTTTTCAAACAAAACCTGATAAAAAAGATAAACCTTTATTTGACCATCACTCCCAAGTGACATCTCTTCAGCACGAGGTCCCCTTTCTTGGGTTTTCTGGCTTGCTTAGTGTCTCCAAAGCCCTAGTCCTGAGAAGGGGTAATGGGCTCATACACGAACTCCCAGGCCAGGGTCTTACCTCAAACTCTCTGATTCCTTCAGAACCTTCACCTGGGGCCCCAGAACAGACGTCACCTGGAAGTCTTGAAACTGAAGCACAAAACACTGTGAGTTGATGGCCTCGCGACACTCCCTGAGGTTAGAGGCCAAGGTTTCTTCCCCAGAGAGAAGGTTCTGGATCCTGGTGCTGGAGACCCAGAGACTCAAGTTGTAAGTAATAGAAACAGCCAGATGCTCCCTGCTCTACGTTTGTTCTCCTTTTACCCCGAAAGATCTTAAGTCTGGCGGAAGGATTCCTGGAAGAGGACCTACAACCTAAGGTAAGCAGGGACCGAGTGGTTGAAGGGAATGGTGTCCCAGCCAAGCCTGACGACCTGAGCTCGGTCCCTGGGACCCACAACGTAGAAGGGGAGAACTGGCCCCTACCTCCACATGTGCGCCACGCAGAGAACAATTCACAAAGATTCTGCCGAGGACCCGAGTTTAAGTGACCAACAGTGTCAACTGCTACTGCAGAGGGCTAATGGCGAACCCAGAAAATAACCAGTTATAAATATACACAAACATTCACCAAAGACAAACATGGTGGTGTGCCACTGGGTGGCCGGGCATCACGGGGGAGGGGGGCGGTGTGCCACTGAGTGGCCGGGCATCGCCGGGGGTGGTGGTGTGCCACTGGGTGGCTGGGCATCACCCGGAGGGGGGGTGATATGTGTGTTTATTCTAACAAAAAATTGGCTTTTGAGAATCAGGTGTCCCCTGAGATCCCAGCGCCCATGTGAAGCTGGGAAGCATGGCTCATGCCTGTAATCTTAGCCCTGGGGTGGGTGGGGCAGGGGATGACTAAGGCAGGAAGATGTGGGTTCAAGGGCCACACTGGGCCACATTTGAATTCCAGGCCAGCCTAGGCTACATAGTACCTGGGGGAGCAGGGAGAAATAATTTTAAAAGTTGGGCTGGGGATGTAGCTCAGTGGTTGACTGCTTAGAATGCATGAAGTCATGAGCTCTACCCCCAACCCTGGGAGAAAATAAAAAGGAATTTTTAAAAAGTATTTATTCTTCAGGTGTGCCACACACCTTTAATCCCAGAAGAGGTGTGTCTATGGGGGAGGGGAGTGTTCATGTGTGTGTCTGGGCCAGAGGTTGACATCAGGTGTTTTCTTCTATCTTTCCCACCTTATTTTTTGAGACAGAATATCTCACTGAATCTGGGACTTACCAAATGGGCAAGACAAGCTATTGGAGAGCCCTGAGGAATCCTCTGTTCTCCACGTTTGCAGGGCTAGAATCACGGGGTGAGCCCAGCCCAGATTTCCCCTGCAGTGCTGGGAATTTGAACTCAGGTCCTCAAGTTTGTGCAGCAAGTGTTTTACCAACTGAGACATTTTACAAGATCCCCAGAAGACATTGTCTAATGGAATGAAGTTCTGGTACATCTTAGAATTACATCTTAGAATTAGCTTTGAACACATCATAATCAGTGAAAGAAGCCAGAAAAGGATTTGCCAACCAGATTACACTTAAGTGGAGCACCAGAAGTAGGAAAATCCCTAGACTCAGGAGAAGATGGGTGGGGCCAGGGAGGATTCAGGGAGCTAGGACTGATGTTCTTGTTTAAGGGTCTGAGAACATTCTAGAAATGGACGTGTAAAAGTAATCAGTGCCATGGAACTCATTAATATAGACGATTTCATATTGTGTATATTTTACCACAGTAAAATAACTAGACATAAAATATAAAAGCATGCATAATACCATTAAACTTATACATGTGTCCAACATTTTGTTATTTGTTATTTACGAAGTTCAGACTTTTAAACAGCAGAGTCAAGTTATACACAAAAAAAAAATGCAAAAACAATCTCAGAATGTTTGAAGTAAGTTTGCAGTTTTATGTTGGGCCACACTCACAGCTACCCGTGGGCACATGCTGGACAGGCCTGCAAGAGAGAGTCAAAGGAGCCCTTCTGGTAGGTCGTGCAAGGAGCAACAGGGGGTTGGGATGGTGCACCACAGGCTGCAGGGGCCCAGGGACCTCTCAGGATGTGACACCCCATCTCAGACACAAACAAAACAACAACACCACAAAGAATTTGGAGTTGACTTAGAACCATCACAAAACACACCATCCTGAGGTCCTCATGAACACATCCAGGACAGTTTTTGAGACACTCTCATCAGCAAGTGCTCCAGCCAGCTCAAGAATGCTGCACAAGTCCAGTCAAGACCTCAGAGGAAACCCAGTCAGGTGCACGCATGGGAAGGTCTGTCTAAGAAGCGGGACAGTCATCGTAGAAGGACATACTGGAGTGGGCGGGCAGTTCCCCTTACACGGATACAGCGGCTTTTGGTACAAGGAAAACAAACATTGGCCACCCAGTGAACTGAACTCACTGTTCTGCCAGGGCTGGCCACACTGCATCTGACTACTCACCTTATCTGAAGCCTGGGGCCCAGGAAGTGCAAGGCCAGCGTCCAGCAGAAAGAATAACAGGGCAGGCCTAGAGGCTTGTCTGACATGCTTCCACCAGCCTGTTCGTGTGTGTGTGTGTGTGTGTGTGTGTGTGTGTGTGTGTGTGTGTGTGTGTGTGTGTGTGTAAGTCAGAGGTCAACTTTGAATGTTTTCCTAACACACACACACACACACACACACACACACACACACACACTTTTTTTGAGACTGCGTCTGTCACTGAATCTGCAGCTTGTGAATTTGGCTCGTGAGCCTCCCGTCTCTGCTTTCCCATGGCCCGGTTACAGGTTACAGCCACACCTGACTTGTGTCATGGTTGCTGGGGATGTAGCAAGCACTTTACCGACTGAGTCAATCCCCAACTCAGGTCCAACTCTGACTAAAGGATTTGGCTTGGTTTGACTCACCCACACCTTGGACCTTCACACTTGACCCTCAGTCAAGCTGTCTCCATATCCCGTGTACCTGTTTCTTCCTGCTAGGCCACTGAGGTATCACCTGCAACCAAAATGGTGTCCCTTCCATACACCCCTCCCTGGGAACCTCACCTCCTGAGTCTACAGTGGAAATTCAGGGACAGTGTCCACTCCCTAGTACCATCACAGCCTCTCAGCTACGCAGACACTCACCCATAAGGTCATCTGGCATGGGCCTAGCACTTCAAGGACAGCCAAACCTTGGAGGCCCAGGCCACTCGCCTCCAGTGGCTCCCCCTTCAGGCTGGTGCTGGTGTTGCTGGAGAATAGGTAGGTGTATCTGGTGCCCACAGGGAGGTGTGGCTCTGCTGTCTCTGGAACCAGATGGAAGGAAAAATGTCACCTTAGCAAATGCCACCCAGCATTGTTCCCACCTCCTCTTTCCATGTGGACCCCAAGATGCTAGCCTGGCTTGGAGAAGCCAGGGAGCAGCAGACCCCCTGAAGGGCTCAGAAGAAAACAAAGACACTCACAGAATGTGCTTAGCCTTGGCTAGGCTCTCTTCTTTCAGGATGTGCACACATGTGCATGCGTGTGTGTATGTGCACATGTGTGTGGAGGCCAGAGCACACCTTAGCTGTTGTTCCTCAGGCACCTAATCTTGTCTTTAGACAGGCTCCCTCACAGGCCTGGAGCTCCCTGACTCAGCTGGGCTGGCAGATCGAAGCCCCAGGACCCAGGCAATGGGCTTCCCGTGTGAACCACTATACCTGGGTGGTTTTGTGTGGATTCTGGCGGTTGGACTTGGATCCTCACACTTGTCGGTAAGCATTTTACTGACTGAGACTTCTCCCTGCCACCCACCCCTCAAGAGGGTGTTCCTTACCTTCACCACTTTACAGAAAGTGGATGTGAGACTCAAACTTATGTGGTTAACCAGTTTGGCAAATGCTACATTCAAGCCTCGGCGTCTCCCGCCAATGAGATGGCTTAGAGGGCAAAGGTCCTTGCCAACAAGCCTGAGTTGGATCCTTGGGACCCAAAGGTAGAAGGGAAGAACTGACTCTGAAATTGTCCTCTGACCTCTATATATAAGCATGCATGCACCACCCCCAACACACACACACACACACACACACACACACACACACACACACACACGCACACACACACAATTTAAAGTAGTATAAATAAACAAACAGAACAACCCTGGCAGCCTGGCTCCTCCTCTGCTACCTTGATGAATATAAAGTAAGAATGGGCTGTCAGCTCCATTTTAGTAGCAATCCAGGTGGCCAGCCTGGACCGGGACGTCTTGCTGGGGATGAGGAGGAATTGCTAGCGGGAAGAGTGGTGTAAGGAATCGAGGTGACTGGAATTTTTTAAGCCCACCTGATGGAAAAACATGAACATTTCATTGTCCAGTGTCACTCTGTCAGCCTCAGGTCCCCAGGATGCGTCTCTCTTTCTTACCAATTTGCTCCCAGAGTTTTCCAGTCTATTCCACCCCGAAACACACAGGGACGCAGGACCAAAGACAGTGATCCACTTGGGGACTCTAAGGCAGAAGGACAGCGTGGCTTGGGGCTGGGGTGGCGTGGCTCTCCTCAGCTGGTTTCTGGGAGCACAGCCAAAGGCCCCATGGGACTGTCCTTCACCCCACCTTGTAGCTCTGCCATGCTCTACATCACCCTTGTTCTGGCTCTGCCTCAATGGCCTAAGACTCCTGGTTAGAGGCGTGACTCAGTGTCCCTGGGAGACGCACTCACCTTCGCAGGCCACCATGCAGGCCACCTCCTGTCCAGTCTGCGAGTCTGCAATTTCTGAAAGCACAATCAGAACAAGGACAAGGTGAGGCCACCCACCTGCTCAGGGCGGGGGGGGGGGGGGGGGAGCGCAGGGGAGCCCGCCCTTCCCCAGTTCGGACACCAGTACCAATGCCCCCGATGGCTCAAGCAGGTGGCCTGGAGGTCCTGTGCGTCTCTGCTTCTTTTTTCTGCCGTAATCCCGACTCTGAGGCATCCGCACCGTGAGTTCTGTCAACTCCACCAGCTGCACTAGTCTTTCCTCCTCTGTTCCCTCCCCCCTACACCCTTCTCTCTACCCCCCTGCCCACCCATCCACAGGGCTGTGGCTCCAGCCAAGCTACACCTTCTCTTGCCTAGACACCAGGAGAGCCCACGGCCACAGGGAGACGGCGCAGTCAGTAAAGCACAAGTGTGAAGACTGGAGTCTGGATCCCAGAACCACACACAAAGTCAGGTACGGTGGTGCACACTTGCAACAATCCCAGACAGAGGAAAGAGAGTCCTGGGCTGTGGCCAGCCAGTGTAGCCTTCTTTGTGAACTGCAGGCCAAATGCAAAAAGCTAACTGAAAAAACAATATGGATGATGAAGGATGACACCCTAGGTTGACTTCTGCCCCCTACTTATACTGGTATACATGTCTCTCTCTCTCTCTCTTTCTTTCTCTCTCTCTCTCTCTCTCTCTCTCTCTCTCTCTCTCTCTCTCTCTCTCTCACACACACACACACACACACACACTCACATAGGGTGTGTGTGGGGGGGGTCTCCTTCTCATTATAAAATCTCAACCACAAAGCCAGCCTCCACCTGCCCCCTCTGGCCACGCCCACTGGCTCTCACCCTCTAGCCACCCTGGGGCTGCTCTGGCCACGCCCACTGGCTCTCACCCTCTAGCCACCCTGGGCTGCTCTGGCCACGCCCACTGGCTCTCACCCTCTAGCCATCCTGGGGCTGCTCTGGCCACGCCCACTGGCTCTCACCCTCTAGCCACCCTGGGCTGCTCTGGCCTTTGCACAAGCTGTTCTGTCTGAACACTGTTCCTTCTGCTCTCTGAACTTCAGGAGGCTTTCCATCCCAGAAGAAATAAATGCCTCTCCCCAGCCCCCTTCTGCCTAGAGAAGGTCTTTGCTTGTCCTTCTCTACTTTAGCACTTTATCCATAACTCTTGTAAAATCTGTTTTAATTATCCTGACTCAGTTAACTTTGTAGCCTTCAGCTTCTGGAGAAGAAGAATTCAGCACCCAGTAGAGAATGAAAAGGTTGAGTGAACAAATGAGCTCCAATTAAATTATATATTTCCTGACAACCAGCAAAGGTTGCCATCATTTATAGACAGAGGCTGAGACTTCAGGGACCTTTGCTAACTCATGGCTTGTTAGCAAAAGAACCAAGTTCCTACACAGCTGGGCCCATTCCACAATCTTGTCACCTCTCTACTACAAATAAGGATAAGTAGGGGCCAGCGAGATGGCTCAGTGAGAATACTTGCCCCCAAGGCCCTATGGCCTGAGTTCGATACCCAGGACTGATACGGTGAAAAAAACCCAACTCTTGCAAGTTGTGATCTGACCTTCACTTGTGTCCCAGGGCATGCAAGGCTAACACATATATACACACACAAGATAAATGACATTTAAAATTCTTTAAACAGTTACGCTAAATTTAGGAAAGAGTGGCCGCATGAAAGTGGTGGACAGATGGATGGAAAGGAGGAAGTAAGGAAGGACTGAAGGACAGATGGACAGGTGGATGGATACATGGGTGGGTAGGTGGATGGAAAGGAGGAAGTAAGGAAGGACTGAAGGACAGGTGGACAGGTGGATGGATACTGGGTGGGTAGGTGGATGAATGGGTAGACAGACAAACCAAGAAAAGCCAAGGATCTGTGTCAGACAATCGATGCCATGACACAGGGCATGCTGAGTGTGATCAGACACAGCACAAGCGAGCTGCAGCCGCCCTGCAAGCTGCTGAAGACCCCAGGAAAGGCCCAAGCCTTCTTATCCCCCACAGTCCCACCTCCTCCAGGCCCCATCCATGTCCCCTGTGGTCAGAACACATCTGCAGCTTTCGAAACCACAGCGACTTTTCCAGAATGCCACTTCCATCCTCAGCCCCAGCACCTCAACTGTTGGCCATCACATGTTCCAGTCCGTGTGATCCCTCAGGACATACCCCACATCCCCACAATGGGAAGTGTATTTCTCACCGTATCACTTAGACCTTTACAAAGACCCCGACATCACAGACTATCTGGAAGGGTTGCCCCACCCTGATATTTCAGTTCATTTACCAGAACCCTCTTTCCAACAAAGCAGAATATCGGTGGGGAAAACCCACACCTGAAAGACATTTAGCCCAACTGATTTCCTCCCTGCTTGCTTCAAGTCTTTGACAACTAGGACCCATCCATGTTAAATCATGTGTAAAATTCACCCCAGATTTTACAGAATGAAAATAAATCTTAATACTTCTCAGTATTGATTGTATTTGTTAATGGTAGCTTGGATATATGGAGCTGAGAAATTGTTTAGGGAGTAGGGGAAAGCTGTGTGTGTGTGTGTGTGTGTGTGTGTGTGTGTGTGTGCATGTATGTATCTTCTTGCATGTGTGTGCTGTGTATACACACACATGTGGAGGTCAGAGGTCAACATCAGATTTCTTCCTCAATTCTCTCCATGTTATTTTTGAGATGGGGTCTGTCTGAACTGCCTGGTCTAACTAACATGGGAAGCCACAGGGACCCTCCCGCCTCCACCTCCCAAGGGCTGGGATCACAGATGTGTGTCACCACACCCAATCAACAACCATGTTATAAGAATTCGTTTTTGCTGTTTTGAGGCACAGCCTAGTACGTAGCCCAGGCTGGTCCTCCTGCTTCAGCCTTCTAAGCTTTGAGATTGCAGGAGTCCATCACCACACCCAGTGATTGGTTTTTGTTTGGTTGGTTTTTGGTTGGTTTCGTTGGATGCCAGGGGAGTGGGTTTGTAGGGACACCCCCAACTCCCTTTTAAAGACGTGGTTTCAGTGGCACAACATCTAACACACTTGTGCACAAACATCCAACCCCTCCTGCGCACAGCCCCGGCCTCCTGCTGGGAGCCATGACGACTGTCTCCATTTGCTTCCCTACACTGCAGTCAGCACAGGAACGCCTTGACCTTCCCGAAGGGGCGCATGTTTCAAGAACCTTCCCATCTCTCAAGCACTTAAAAAGCAAAACACACTGCTACTTCACAAAAGAGTTTCTGCGAATGAAGTTCATTGGTAACAAATCCATGAGAAGTAATCAAGAAGTAAAGGCACACACAAGGCAAAGTCTTCATCGGGTTCTACAACACATGCAGAGGTCAGAGGACAACTACTCAGAACCAGCTCTCCATCTGCCGTGTGTGTGTCCTGGGATCAAACTCAGATCTTCTGGCTTGGTGGCAAGTGCCTTGACCCTCTGAGCTATCTCACTGAGCCCATTTACTTATTTAGAAACAAGGTCTTGCTATGTAGCCCAGGCTGGCCTAGAACTTGTGGTCCTCCAGCCTCAACTGGTGTGCTCCAGCATGCCTGGTTCACATTCACTAACCTCTGAGAAGAGGTCTGAAATGGACTGAAATCCACGTGTGCACTACGGCCTGAATGGCTTCTCACTTCCAGGGTCTGTGTGGATCCACCTCTCTTCACTCACTTAGCAAGGACGTACTAAATCCCCATGAAGACAGAGGAGAGTGCCAGCATCCTGTGTCCCACTGATGGGTCATCTCTGGCTCCTGGGCACTTGACCCCTCACTAGTGTATGAGAAACTTCTAATTAATTGAAACAAAAATCTGATATTCAATTCGGGTACTAGAACATTGTGGAGCACGTTGGAAACAATAGTGCCTGCCTCCTCCCTAAATCTAAAGACAAATAAAAAATTTTCAATGAAACTTTAGGGTCCCAATTGAAAAAACTAGGAAGGTGTGGTGGTGCACACCTGTAATCCCAGCACTTGGAAGGTGGAGGCAGAAGAATCAAGAGTTCAAGCCCCCACCCCACCCCACACTCCCCCCCACAGCCACATATATCCCCACACACCCACACCCCACCACACACACATACACCCCCACACACCACACACACACACACCCCACACACACACACATACACACACACACATACACACACACACACCGCCAGGGGAAAAAAAAGAAAAAAGAAAGAAAATCCGGGTATGGTGGCACACACCTTTAATCCCAGCACTCTGTAGACAGAGGCAGGTGGATCTCTGTAAGTTCCAGGACAGCCTGGTATACAGAGAGTTCCAGGACAGCCAGGGCTACACAGAGAAACCCTGTTTCAAAAAAACAAAACAAGCAAACACAACAACAATAAAAAAGAGTTCAAGGCCACAGAACCTGACTACGGGATGGGTTTGAGGTCAGCCTGGACTACCTGATACCTTGTCTCAAAAACCAAAAGTTGGAAAAGCACCAAATAGAAAATGTATATTAGATTTCAAAAGATGGAACTATACAGACATTTGATGCTTTCCAATGTTTATTTTTGCCCATCTTGAGTTTAAAAAACTTATTAAAGTTCATATTTTAAAACGTTAAACTGGGAAAGTTGCCTCCCATTTGGTCCCCTCGTCTCCTACTCTCCTACCATTCTGTGTGCCCCAGCAGTCAAGTAACACAAGCAAGTCTGTCTCAGCCTCCTCCAGACCTTCACCCCAGCAGGGGAGAGCGACTATACACCCCTGCACACCAGCCTCCATGCCCCTCCCTCGGGGCTCAGGTCCAGCCCCCAGCAGCTTCTGTAAACCCTACCTTACCTGCTCCAGGAAGGAAAGAAAGGCAGAGGAGAGAAAGAATCTGCCTGTAAATTTAGCTCCTCTCTCCCAGCAAAGCAAAGAGGGGTGGTCACACAAAAGGACATTTGGGGCAAACCTGACTCCTGCAGATCAGGGTGGCTGCCCTCTCCATGCCACTCAGACTCAGAAAGCTGCGTGTGTACTTACTCCCTGTGGTCACTCCTGTCTGCGCCCAGAGCAGGACCAGCGCTCGGAGCCCGATGGGCACCAGCATCAGCATCCTCCAGGGACAGGGACAGGGGAGCCCAGAACCTCAGCTCAATCCCTAGAGGAGCCGGCTGAGCTCCCTTCAGACCAGGGGAGAGGGAGTGAGGTGGTGGGGCACAGGCTGGCCAATCAGAAGCCTGTGGGGACACTATTAGCTCCCTGGGGGAAGAGGGAGGAGGGAGCTTGTGATCACTAAGGGGAAAGCCCTGTTTGCCTTGGAGGAAGCACTAGGAGCCTTGAGGTCTCGGGGCAGGTGGTACCATGTAGCGGTGTGGCTTTGCTGCTGTTTTTAACACTTATTTGCATATACGCGTGTGTCTGTATACACGTGTGTCACAGCATGCATGTGGAGGTCCTAGGACAACTTGCAGGAGTCAGTTCTGCCATGAGGAGTTTGAGCTCCAGCTTGGCGGCAAGCTCCTTTACCTGCTGAGCCATCTCGCTGCCCTGTGTGGCTCTTGTTTGTTTGTTTGTTTGTTTGTTTGTTTGTTTTGTTGTAACCTAATATATAAGACACAAAATTGACTTTCTTAATGCATATAATTCAGTGGCTTGGGGACATAAATATAAACTACTGAACCACCGTCACCACTGGATAGGCTTGTGATCAGCTGGTTAGCTTGGCTGCTGTCTCCTCTGCTGAGGAGGCAGGTGGCTGTGAGGCAGATCTACAGGGCCTTGTCTTGGTGCTGGGAAGAATGTTTGTCAAGCTTTGCGCTCAGTTCCAGAGAACAGGCGGAGGCAGGCCCGCTCACATCTACCTTGTGCTCCCCAAGCTGGCCTCAGTTTCCCTCACCCCGGAGTTCCCTCCACTGCAGCTTTTTTGCTGAGCTCCAGGTGTCAAAGTCCAGCCTTCAGGGCAAGCCTGTGGCAAGGACAGTCTTCATGAGCTGCTTGGCTGAGGTAGGACATCTACAGTCGAGCCCCACCACTCAAAGTTGGCAGCCAAGGCTGGCCAGGCCCTGGAGGGGAAAGTGTTTGCTGCATAAGCTTGAGGAACTTCATTCCAGCCCCAGCCCCCTGTAAAAGCCAGGCGCATGGGTCACACCTACAACCCCTGGGGAGGTCCAGACAGGAGGGTCCCGGATCTGGCTGGCCAGCTGTTCTAGCCCAAATTAGTGAGTTCCAGATTTAATAAGAAACTCAGCCTCAAAAACTAAGGTGGGGGTCTGGAAAGAGTCCAGATCCCTGTACCCATCTTGAGCAGCTCACAACTGCCTGTAACTCCTGCAGCATCAGGAGATCTTCTGGCCACTGTGGTCACCCACACACATGTGGCACACGAGCCAAATAAAATCTTAAAAAGAAAATAGGCGACTAAAGGCTTATCTGATGCCCCCCCCCACTCTATGTTCACACGTGTGCAGGCATACATGGATATGCACACTCAGTGGACAATCTGCTGCACGTTAGCGTGTTCACAGAGCTGTGCATCCATCACATTGTGAACTATTCTCATTGCCTTGAAAGGAAACCCTGCAGCCATTAATCCATCACTCCGCTGGTCTCTGGCCCTCACCTCTACTTTCTATTTTTGTGGGTGTGTCTCCCGGAGAGTTCACACACACAGAAGAGCCTGGCACATAGTCTTGGCATTTGGCTTCTTTTTCAATCAGGTGATGTCCCCATCTCAAACATCTTACTGTCCAGAGCTGAAGATACAGCTTCTGGCGGACCTGTGGTACTTTCCAGGGTGACTTCAGGGAGGAGTGGGAAGCTGAGTCCCAGAAGACTGGCCTGAGGGGTGACAGCCCCAATGTGGGCATGGAATGCATCTGCAGATGACATTCACACACTGAAGCAATGCTGGGCAACGAATTCTCTAGGGGCAACTTATGAGGAGTTTCTTGTGACCTCTAAGATCAGATCACAACAGTAATAAAAATGATAGCACTGCCTTCAGGAAGCTGTGTCTAGAATCAACGAAGCCCTCACATGGATTAATGCCATCAGCTCCCCAGCAGTTCCCCACTCTGAGGTGGAGCAAGTCTCAGAGAGGGTAAGTCACTCCCCCAACGTCCCACAGCCTCTGAGGTTTTGACCCACTCTGGCTGCAGTGGTCTGGCTCTTTTAACTCTGTGGCATTTCTGAGCCCTTTCCTGCCTTCTTCCCTGGGATTCTGCTTCTCAGCTTGGGGCCTGGATCCCCCATTTGGTCAGGAGACTGAGCCAATCTTTGCCATCTCTGTTGTGTGGTCTCCAGGCCACACGGAAATGCTGACAGAATGGGCAGCCAACAACTGATGCCCAGGCCCCACACCAGACACAGAACCACCCGGTGGCCCTGCCTTCCTCCTCCCAGACATCTGGTGCCTCACTGGGTCTGCTGTCACCCCAGGCCACTGTGGTCTGCCAGGCAGGGCTCTACACCCCCAGCCTCACCTCTTCATGTCTATAGGATTGCAGGCCAAACCCCATGGGGCTCAGGGTGTGGGACAGCATTCACACGGGTCTCCCTGACAAGTGCCTCCCCATGTTCCCTCCTCTACACTAGAGATGATGTGATGTTGCCTCCACTTGCTGCACATGACCAGAGGTTGACAGGCCTCCTGTACACGGGCCAGGACTATTGGAGGTCGGGAGCCCTCATCTTTCTGAGATTTAGTTTCTTGGTTCTGGGAACAGAATCCAGGGCCTTGGCCACGTGAGGCAAGTGCCCCTGCACATCTGCAGCCCCAGGCTGACACTATTTGGCTTGTTTTTAACTTTTGTGTTTCTTTTTAAAGAGCGTTTATTATTTTATGGGTGTGTGTGTGTTCCTGAGTATCCGTATGTGCAGCCCATGTGTGGGTACCCACAGAGCACAGAATCCCCCAGAGTGCCAAATCCCCCAGAGCTACAGCTATGGGCAGTTGTGAGCCATCCAAAGTTGGTCCAAACTCTGGCTCTCCGTGAGACTGCCCTAGACTGCTGAACCATCTCTCCAGACCCCAGGTTTGTTGTTTGCTTTTCATTTTTTCCAAGACAATATTATCACAATTTTAGGTTCACGAAAAACCAGGGTTTCTCACCCACCCTGCCTCAGGTCTCTAGCATCTCCACACTCTACAGTCCACACCACAGAGCCCCAGGTGCTAAGAGCCATGGACACGCAGCACACCTTCCACCAAAACATGTGACTTACAAGGGGGCTGCTTCTGAACTGGGCGTGATGGTGCAGGCCTATTATCTCAGCAACTCAAGAGGCTGAGGCAGGAGGATCAAAAGTTCAGTGCCTGCCTGGGTGATACTGTGTCTCAGAAAAGCAAAATCAAGCAAAAGAAGAGATGGGTTGTTGTGTGTATGTGTTTATTAAGACATGGTCTTATGTAGCCTAGGCTAACCCAGAAGGTCTGATCCTCCTGCCCTCCAGCTCCCAAGTGCTAGGATTATAGTTGTGTATCACAATGTACTGCTTTACGGAGCTGAGAATTGAACTCAGGGCTCCCGTCTTGCTAGGCAAGCGCTCTACCCACTGAACTACATGCATCCCTAGCATTCCTTTGCAGAGACAGACATGGATGCCCCATGGGAGAGAAAAACTCACCAGTAGGGGGCCCTCAAGCTGCTGGAGCCTGATGGGGCTGTCGGTGGAAATGTTGCCACATCTGTTACCTTTGCAATGAAAGGGGCCAGGGGGAATCTGTCCCCTGTTCATCAACAGTGAGCTGAGAAGACCGGGATGAGGAAGGGGAAGAGACTCGTTTCTGTTGAATTGTTCAATGAGCTGTGTGACCTTTGAAAATCAGTTTCTTCATCTCTCTGGACTCATTAACTCACTGGTGAAAATCAAAGGACTGGAAACCGTTCACAAAGTGTTTCCGCCTGTGTTTAGGTGGAGAGTGAAGGCCAGAGCAGAGAGAGATGCACAAGAGCTGTCACGTGATGAACTCAGCAGGGCAGACTCGGGAGACAGATGGTGTGATGGTGCAGGCGGCCGAGATTTGTGTGACTGAAGTTGCTCACGCTGGGGCACAAAAGCGATACAGATCAAAGCTAGCGGCTGTGTGTTTTTCCACAAGCATACATCTACCTTGGGCCCCAGCCCGGTCACTCCCAAGTATTTCCCCACAAAAAGAGAAGCACACAGGGGGCCAGTCAGAAGACTCTGCTGGTAAAGGCGCCAGCCGCCAAGCCTGGCGATGAGTTAATCCCCAGGACCCACGGTGGAGGGAGAGGAGTGACTCTTGAAAGATGTGCTCTGACCTCTACAAGTACACTGTGGTGCACGTGTGCCTACGTGTTCACACACCCAATAAATACATGGGGGATGCACAGGTTCACTCTTCATCAATGTTCACAGCTGCTTCTTTTGCGTGGAATTGGAAACGGCGCAAACAAACACACACCCCTCCAAAGGTAACCGGATGAACCAGCTGGAGTATGTCCGTGAAGTGAAACACCATGCAAGGATAAAAAGGTGCAGAGTCTAAGGGTTGACATGATAGTCCACAATCTCAGGAAGGGCTCGCTTGGAACCTGGATCAATAACTTCACTCTGAGCATTGCAGTATTTTTCTCTACTAGGGAAGGAGACACTCACTAAACAGCAGCAGAGTGCAGCCTGTTCACACTGTCTTCACTGCTGATGTGGGGGTGTTGGAATGACCCTTAATGACAGTCTGACACCCACAAACATGATAATGAACCCTTACTCATTGCCAGCTGATACAATTTCCCAATCAGAGGCCAAGTTCCTGGTCCTGCTGCCACCAGGACCTCAGCCAGGCTGGGGGAGGGCACCCAGAGCCGGCTGGGGTTCCCGGAGGACACTCCTAGGTGCCCAGTCATCCGGAGGTTGAGGGCTCTCAGCAGTTATATGGGGAGGGTCCTAGGCGCAGACAAGCACCAAGTGCAGAGTCCCAGCCAGGAGAAAGGTCTAGAAACACCCCTCCTCCTTCCTCCAATAAGAAGGTCTCAGTAGGAAGGGACATGTGAAGAGAATGGGCTGCCCAAGACCTCAGAGAAAACACCCCAGAGGTGGAGGCACCAGACTAGTGGTGTAGTTTTTCGTAAGAGCATACGCTGCTGGGCTGACCCTTGACCCCATCCCTTTCACTGTCCCAGGCTGTGCGCCCTGACTGCAAGAGGCCACCTGCACCCCTGTGTGCTCAGGAAAGCAGCACACGGTCTTTATCGAAGCCTGGCCCTCATTCCCCAGAAGTGGACTCTTCAGCTGTGCTCCTCGGGGTGAGGCTGCCACCCAGGGCTGCCACCCGGCCCGGGAAGAGCATGTGAGCAGCAGGTGTGCCAGCACAGCCCCACACAGCAGTCTGGCGAGCTCATTTTTTGGCGGGCTCTCTTTTGGTTTTCGTTTTGAGACAGGGTTGCATTGTAGCCCAGGCTAGCCTGGAAATCCTGATGTTTCTGTCTCTGCCTCTGAAGTTCGAGAATCATAGGTGTGCCCCACTTCCCTAGCCTGCTAATTATAACTTTCCATCTGCAATCGCACCCACACAGACTTTCCGAAGAATATTAGGAGGTTGCCAAACTATGTAGGGCCAGGCTGTGGCTCAGGAGATAGAGTGCTCAGTAGATAGCATGCTTGCCTAGCACGCATGAAGCTCTGGGTTCTTTCCCCAGCACTGAGTAAAGACAGCATGGTAATACATACCTGTAATTGCAGCACCAGGGAGGAGAAGGTTTGGGTTATCATCTGCTATGTAGGAAATCTGAGGACGACTGGAACTACATGAGACCTTCTCAAAACCAACAAAACACTGTGAAACCATCATTTACTATAAAATTTGAAATGTGCATTTCATTTATTTTTGAGCAGCCGATACAAAGAGCAGCAGGTTCTAGAAGCACAAGCTTGTTAAAGATAAAGAGGTAACTACCAACAGGTGAATAGATAAGGTCCACCTAGACTGTGGAATATTATACAGCAGTGAAAAGGAAGGGAACAATGTTCAAGCTACAACACTCATGAACCTCAAAAATGTTAAGAAATCCAGACACACAGAAAAGCCCAGGTATCATGTGATTGTTTACGTGAACTATCCTGAATAAGCAAATCTACAGAGACAGGAAACAGACTGACTGTGGGTGGAGGCACACATGACTTGAGGGTTCAAAGTTCCTTCCTGGGGTGATAAAATGTTAACAACACTGTGAATATACTCAAAACCATGCATTGCATTGAGGGCTTGGTGCCTTGTACCCACCATTCCAGCACTTAGGAGGTAGAGGCGGAAGATTCAGGAATTTGGGGGCAGCCTGAACTACATGAGACTCAAAAACAAAATGCATCAATGCTGCAGGTGAATCACACTCCACAGTCTTTGTAAGATGAACCCTACTCCCCCACACACAAAAAAAGAATTCTTACCTCAAAGCTCCAGTAGGTGGCTGTTGACAGTCTTCCCTCCCTCCCTCCCTTCCTCCTCCCTCCCTCCCTTCCTTTCTTCCTTTCTTCTTTTTGAGACAGGATCTCAATATATAGTTCTGGCTAGCCTGGAACTCACTATAGACCAGGCTGGCCTCAAACTCACAGAGATCCTCCTGCCTCTGCCTCCCAAGTGCTGAGATTAAAGGCGTGCGCCACCATGTCCAGCCCTCAGTCACTGCTCTTAATGAGCTCCCTCTGGTCCCTTCTTAATTTAACCAGCATCACTTGCTCTAACCAGCCACATGCCAGGTTCCCAAAAGGTGACAATGGTACTCCCAAATCCCACTTTTATTTTCTTCCATAGCCCAGGCTGGCCTGGAACTTATGTGTACCCTATGTTGGCTTCAAATTTGTGGTAATGCTCCTGCCTCAGCTCCCCAAATGCTGGGATTACAGGTGTGAGCTGACACACCTGCTTCTCCTTGCTGAGCACGAGAATACAGTTTGTGCATTTGTGTGTGTGTGTGTGTGTGTGTGTGTGTGTGTGTGCGTGCGTGCGTGCGTGTGTGCGTGTGTGTGTGTGTGTGTGTGTGTGTGTGTGTGTGTGTGTGTGTAAAGGGTGGCAAAAGACAGCCTTCGGTGTTGTTCCCCATGCTTTGTCTACCTTTTTTTTTTTTTTTGAGGCGGGGCCTCTCAGGAGCCTAGAGTGGGCTAGGCTGGCTGATGAGCAATCCCCAGGATCCACCTGCTTCTGCCTCGTCAGTCCTGAGGTTATAAACACACACCACCAGGATGACTTAAAAAAAAAATGGGTACTGAGATCCGGGCTGAACTTCCTGCCATGGACTCCTTGCACACATTATTTAAGTGTAGGTTGAAGTCTCTTTACACTTGTCAATGGCTGTTGTTTGGCTTAAATACCTATTTTTATTTCTGCTGCATTCACACTTCACTCTACCCCTAGTATTAATTGTTACAGTAAATTATAGGACTTGGTGTGTTCAGCACAGGGGGTTGGACCCGAGGTCTCAGGATGCAGTCAGTCACACGCTCTCATCTAACTCAAGACATTGCTATCACTGCCAAGGGATACCCCTATCCAGGGAGTGTTGCCCTGCTCGCCTCCCCAGTGATGGCCTCTGCACTGCCTGTCTTATGTGTGCGCCTTCCTTCCTTTTTTCTCTTGACACGGTCCCATGTAGCCCAGCCTGACCCCAAGTTTTCTATATAGTCACGGGTAGCCTTGAACTTATGATCTTCCTTCCTCCAGCTCCTGAGGGCGCAGGTTACAGGTGTGCACTGTGTGGGGCTAAGAATGAAACCCGGGGCTTTGTGCATGCGGGGTAAGCATACATGCATCTCCAGCGCTGCTCTGTGCATTTCAAGTTGTCTTAGGTACACGGCCTCTTACATCTGGCCTTTTGAGGTTCACCCACACCATGGGGTGTGGACACTTGTTTCCTTTTTTGGGACTTCCCATGTGTTTAACCACAAGCTCACGCCAGGCAGGGATACCCAGTCCTAAATGTGGAAGGGCTGGCTGTGGGTCCTGTACTTTGCTGGGGCTCCAGAGTGATTTTGTCCCATACGGGGGCACTGAGCAATGTCTGAAGGTAGATATTTTTTAACCACAGCTGATGGGAGACTATTGGGTAGAGACTCAGGAGGCTGCTGAACATCCATCCTACAGCTCACAGTCACCCCAACAACACAGAATGATGCAGCCATGGTGCCGACCTGTATTCTAAGTAGCCCTGGGTGAATTCTCGAGTCTGCAGTCTCTCTGCTGTGAACAGCTCCGACATGCCCAGCATGCACAGCTACTTCAAGTCCCCTTGTTTTGTTCATAAGTGCCACTGAAGACTGCCTTTCTTTTTGGAAGCTGAGTTCTTGGCAGGATTGACGGCATCTCAGTATGCATTTACAATCGAGATTGTTGTCATCATAAAGTGAGGTGGAAGTGATGGCATTCTTTTTTTAAACACCTTCTTCTTACATCTATTTATTGTATTTGTGAGTGTGTGCCACGGTGCACGTGTAGAGGCCAAAGGACAACTAGCTGGAGTCGATTCTCTCCTTCCACCCTGTGAGTCCAGGGACTGAACTGAGGTTGCCGAGCTCAGCAACCCTGAGCATCTCTTAGGCCCATGGCATCGTTTTGACGGCACAAGAGCCTTCCCTCCTGCTCAGTGCTGCGTCCTGCAACATGGCATATACCCAGTCAGTGCTCACAGAAAGATCCATGCTCTGTGAACACTGTCCGGTCCCAAACAGAAGTCAACCATGAAGGGCTGCACATCAGTTTGCTAGTTGAGTGCTTGCCTAGCATGTTCCAGGCTCTAGTTCCACCTCCAGCACCCATAAAGCTGGCAAAGGGTGCTCACCTGTATCCCAGGCTGGGGAAACTCAGAGGCAGGAAGATGAGAAGTTCAAGGCCGTTCTTGGTTACATAGCCACAGGGAAGTTCGTGGCCAGCATGGGCTACAGGACTGTTTCAAAAAGAAAAGAAAGACAAAGAAAACAAGAAGGGGCGGGCACAAGTGACCAAAACTGACCAGGGCATTATTGCTAATTCTTCAGGACTGTTTGCTGTAAAGTGAGCGAGCCCAAGCAGGACTCGTTTTCACCACACAGGGCTGGAGATAGCTCAGCTCCTCAGCCGGCAGGAAGGCTTGTTGTGGTCACATTTAGGCATTTTCCCTTCCAATTACAGAAAGAATACAATGAAAGCAATTTCTGTGGCAGCTAGCCCACACTGGCCATGTGAAGCCAAGACAGGAGCCCGGGTGTTGTTAAGGAGCCACATTGTTATACATTGTTACTAAGTCTCCATACCTTACAAGAATGAGTTTCTGTTTCCTGAGCCTAATGTATCTGGCAATGTTTTTCAACCTATGCTGAACTGGTGACCCCATGATGTATGCCCTCCTTCTAGCCTTGCTGAACTCCTGAGCACCGTGATGAGTCCCCTTCCACATGACGTCTTCTTGTGCTCATCTACCCCGCAGGCAGCCTTGAGCCCCGAGTCTCCACTCTCTGTCCAGGTCCTAACAGCCAATTATCTCAGCAGTTATTCTATCAACCCTAACCCTTCCCCATAAAAGAGACCCCAAAAGCCAGTGAGGGGCTGCTCTCGGGAACCCCGACTCAGGGAGGCAGTCATCTGGCCGGTCCCTTGTGCACATCTAAATACAGCTTGCTTTAATCTGACAGCTGTGGAAATGGCTTTTGTTTTTGAACTGGGTTGTGGTACCAGGTCTAACAGTCATACCACTAGAGGAGTGTGGGGGTCCCCCAGGCTCTGTGTCCAGCTGAGGCCACGAGCACTGACCTGGCCCAGCAAGTCTTTCCCACTATGCCATGCTGTGTTGTTAGTTGTTCTGTTACCAGTAAAGACTCAGGAGTCAGATATTGGGATGAAAACCTGATAGATCACAGAAGTGGCAGAGGATCGACCAGCTGACCTTCTCTCCACACTTCCCAGACGAAAAGGGGCCAACAAAATGTCTTTGAATCTCCAAGTCCTTCCCTACTCCTTCTTGGGTCTTTCTATTCCTATGTGGGTCCTCCATGGTTTCTATGACTAATCCTTGTCAGTTAGTCTCTGGCTCTGCCCCTGATTCAAGGAACTGTATGAACACAGTCTCAGGGTGTCACAGTAAGATCAAATATCCCGCAACGATGTCAGGCTTGGGTGGGAAGCTGGGCTACACCGGGTGGTTGAAAGCAGGGAAAGCCAGGAGCACGCACAAGCACACTTTAGTCCCCACATCAGCAAGGCATCCTGTCAACTTCTCTC
This sequence comes from Peromyscus maniculatus bairdii, assembly GCF_049852395.1. Lineage (NCBI taxonomy): Eukaryota > Metazoa > Chordata > Mammalia > Rodentia > Cricetidae > Peromyscus > Peromyscus maniculatus. The sequence goes on along the minus strand of NC_134859.1, from coordinate 4,388,141 downwards.
GTGGGGACTGGTCTTCAGATCTAGAGCAAACAGCTCTGTCCCTCCCTCTACAGACAGACAGACACACAAACACACTCCCAACTGTCTGAGGCCTGCACCGACTCATGACTATCAGGCACATGGCAAGCTGCACTTAAAACAAGAGAACATGCCGGGCAGCGGTGGGGCACACCTTTAATCCCAGCTCTTGGGAGGCAGAGCCAGGCGGAGGGAGCTCTGTGAGTTCAGAGATACCCTGTCTCGAAAAAGTAAAAAAAAAAAAAAAAAAAAAAAAAAAAAGAACATGAAGTTAGAACATCAGCAGAGCAGAGAATGCTAAGCCAAATCAACCACATGATGGCTCTCGGCGACACAGGAAGGACCCTGTCATTACGCGCCAGTGGTCACAGCAGCTGATCCTAGGGTGCAGCTGGTGAGCTGGCCATGTTACCGTCATCAGAGACAACTCCACTGCTACATACACGGCCGCCCCCAAAGCTCCCCAGCACAGGCCTACACTGTCCATTTTAGAAAAGCTTACATAACAGACCCCACCCGCTATACCCACATTCACTCACCCAGCGAGGCACACATGGAGACACTCAGCCAGACACACATCCATGGCTGTCTTAGGTCGAGGCCTATGGAAGGCTGAGTCCCCTCCCATTTGGCCTGGGATCAGCATTCTTCCTACTGCTTTAATTTCAGGCACGAACACAAAATGCAAATTACAGCTTAGGAAAGCATTCTCAAGTTCCCCCACCCCCACAGTCTTGCTCTGTGCCCTCTTCTGCATTCTAGAACCTTTCAAAGAAGCCAGGAGTGGTGGGTGATGCGTCTCATCCCAGCACTGGGTTGTGGGAGGGGGTGAGGTCCCAGCACTGGGGTTGTGGTTGCATGCTCTGGGTGGGGTGAGGTGGGGGGGATCTTAGATCCCAGCACTGGGTTGTGGGAGGGGGTGAGGTGAAAAGCTCTTCCCAGAGCTTCCCTGCTTGCCTGAATTGCGTGCCACAATCCAGTTCAAAAACAAAACAAAACAAAACAGAAAAACGAATAAATAGCCAAACCGAAGTGTCGAGACATCACAGCGTTACTGAAATTCCTTCCAGTGAGGACAAAAGCAAGGTCTACCTCTCCTCCCAAGATGACAAATCAAGGCAGGATTCCAACAAAGTCCACTGAGGACATAATGAGCTTCCGGAGCTCCTTCTGAGCACAGGTGAGGGGCTCTGACAAGGTGTGCACTCTCCTCCCCATCAAGTTGCAAAGGGAACCAGAGTCAGGTTTTCCCACACCACACCAGAGTCAGGCTTTCCCCACAGGCACATGACAGACCCCGCCCCTAGTCTTTTGGGGTCTCCAGACCTTCTGAGGCTACACACAAACAACGGGAGGGAGGCAAGGAGTGGCTGGAGGTCAGGTGAAGGTCTATGACCCTCCCTACCCCTCCATGGGGTGTGGGATAGACAGTCAACAAAGCGCTTACCTAGGGTGAGCGAGGCCCTGGGTTCAATCCCTAATAGTAAGGGAGTGATAGGCAATAATGAACAAGGGGGAAATGGCGGAGATCAGATGATGGCACCCTCAGAGAGATGCTGTCACACCTACCCAGCCTTGCATGTCAAAGGTGGTGGCCTAAGAGCAGAAAATGTCTGAAAGCCATGGTCAACACTTCCTGCATCGACCTGGTTGTGGCCCTGGCTTCACTTGGTCTCTCTTCTCCAATAGGCTTACCAGGAAACATCCACCTCTCCGTGTAAGCAGGCAAGGCAGTGAACACTGAGGACAACCAAGTTCAAAGCCCCTTCTTGGACAGTCTGTGCAGAATCCCCACACAGGGCCCCTTAGGTCTCAAACTGGACAAACAGCTGAGGTGCCTACTTAACATATAAAAGCAGGTCCAGGCCCAGCAGCCAGCTTCTCCCTGCATCCCACGGTCCCCACCTGTTACAGGGTATGCTGGGATACCTCACTCTCTACCCCAGAAGTCTCCACCCAGGGGCTGGGCTGTCCTTCCCTATATAGTCCAGACATTTAGGTTACCTGGTCCCCCTCATCCTTCCCCCTCGCGGATGCCCCTGCCTCGGGCTATGCTCTCCCACAGATCTGTAGTAAACCTCCTCCGGCACACTCGGGAGCAGTGTCCTTCTTTTCATTCAGCTTCCATCCTGTTTGGGGGTGTGGTAAGAGGAAGCCTAGGATGTATGGTGACTGTCAGCTGAGAGGCAGAGGCTGCCTATGCGGACCTCTGGATCTCGGGGGCCAGCTAGCCTAGACTACTTGTCCAGCCCCCAAGAAACAGTGACAGGAGGGTCTAAATTCACAAAAGTATGTGGCCATCTGGCATCGAACTCCGTACAATACATATTTTACAGTCCTTGACACAGGGTCCTTGTTTGGAAAACTCTGCGTGTGTAATTAGTACCAGCTGAGATCAGCTACACATCACAGTGACAGCCAAACTTCTAACTGCACAGCCTTGAACTTGACCAAGGAAAAGCAAAGCCCACTGAGCTCCCATGAGCAGTGATTTCACAAGAACGTAAATAGGGTTTCAGTGGCAATGCAAGCCGCGACTAAATGACTCGACTCTCCTCACACCTTCCAATATGAAGCTGTCACCACAGGTGGGAGAGAGGGAGAACTGGCACCCCCACTCCTGGCTTGGTACCCCCTCTCCCAGCATCCCACAACCGCCCCAGTCAATGAACAAGGGGGGTTTTGTCCAGAGAATGAATGAGGACAGCTTTCTCCTCGGCGTTTTATTAAAACTTGAAAGCTGTGGCTTCCTGCCATCGATGACGCCTGTGGGATGCCAACAGCCAAACCTTCGAATGCCACTGTTAGCAACCGTCATCTTGCTGGGGCCGAATGTTCAGCAAGCCTGAGGTGTGGGTCACGAAGGATTTTCTAGTGTAACAGAGCAACTTAAGATTCTTTGGGCAGCGCCTGGAAACACAACACAAGGCCTTTCTTCACAGCAGGTGAAGTGAATCGTTTACCAAGAGTGACCAAAGATTTTATTTGTTTAAAAGCACATAACATCAAAGTCGTATATGGTACCCATAATTCACTGCAAACAAGATGGCTAGTTTCTCTGGATCACTGCATGAACAGCTCAGACAATGGTTAGGACTGTATCTTAACCAACAGGCAGTTCAGGGTCGGGCTGACTCCATACACTATTGTTTGCAGAGTTCTGTGTGGGTTTGAGATGGAGACAGGGTCTCCTGAAAAGCTGGCTGCGCTATGTCAATGCTAAAGATGACAGAGTGGTCACCCTAGAAAGAGCCCTGACTTGTCTTTGGCATCCGCCCCCCTGGTCCGCTGATATTGAAGACCATGCTGGTGCCACACAACAAGCTCATCTCTAAAAAACAAAGTCATGCTTCAGGTTCTCTGGCCAAGCTCTCAGCACTGTAACACGGGCTCAGATAGAGATCCCCTCATCCCTCAAAGAGACCCCACACAGACAAGGTTTTCTTTTCTTTTTTTTTTTCTTTTTTTTTTTTTTTTTGGTTTTTTGAGAGACAGGGTTTCTTTGTGTAGCTTTGCACCTTTTCCTGGAACTCACTTGGTAGCCCAGGCTGGCCTTGAACTCACAGAGATCCGCCTGGCTCTGCCTCCCAAGTGCTGGGATTAAAGGCGTGAGCCACCACCGCCCGGCAACAAGGTTTTCAAAACCACACAAATCCATGTAGGCAGTAGACAAAATTACCTATTTGTTGAAAAAAAAAAAAAGCCCAGTAGGTGCAGCGGCACAAGCCCAGAGCCCTGGGCACTTGAGAGGCGAAGACTGAAGGATGGACTTAAACCCAGGAGTTCAAGGCTGGGCAGGGCAACAAAGCCAGAGTGCATATCAAAAACTAAAACAAAACCAACTAAAATCACACCAGCAAATGAAAAAATGAAGGCTGTATTACGATCACAAAAGTTATTGTAGAAATGTCTCCCTGCCAAGTGACTTCCACGTGTGCTTTAAGAACAAAAGGCGCTCACAGAAACTGTGAGGAAGAAGACCCCCCCCTCCCCACAGGAGCAAGGCTAAGACAGGCCGGGTGTGATTAAACCCAGCCTGACTGCTGTTTTTATTTTGTGACCTTCTCTGTATGTGTCTGGGGGGTGTCGGCAGACCTTCTGTGCACTTGGAAAACAAAACAAAAACCTATGAAATTAAAGTGATTCTGAGTGCCAGAGAAGTCTACAATTACAGAACCACAGAGTCTTTAAGGCGGGGTCTCTGCCATCAGGGATGGGGAGACAGACAAGATCAGGCCAACAGTGAATAAGGCAAACTGGCTTCCGGGTTTGAGACTGTCACCAGGAAGGCCCGCTGAGGAGGAAGAGGAGCCAGCCAATGGCAAATCAGTGGTGAGGTAAATGGGGTAACAATCACAGTTAGTGGGGGTGACTTGGGCAGGCTGTAAGCCCTTGAAACATCAAGGTCCATGTCTTTGCAGGGCACAACTCCAAGCGGCAGTTTCTGGGGTTTGGAGGCTGGTTACTTTTTTGACCTTTTCCATCCCCCAAAAGACACGAAGATGGAGCCCATGAAGAGATGAAATCAAGGAAGGAGCCTCTTCTGGGTGAGCTGGGCAAGGGTCAGGTGACTTCCGGTAGCATGGATCTACCATTTCCCCTATGGCTGGCTGGCCAAGTCCTACAAGCGCTTGTAGGTGCCCAGGAGCGCTTTGCAGTTGGGACAGTAATGGTCCACGTCTTGCAGGGCGTCTACACAGAATGGGATGAAGCAGCAGCCAGCGATGCACCTGGGAGAACAGAGACATAAGGAACTCGTCACCAACACCACAACATGGGTTCACATCCTTGTGCGGGAACCTCCTGAAGGGTCTTTGATGGGCTGGCGTGGAGCTGAACACCTGAGCTGGTAGAATTTGTCCCTGTATGAACGAAGCCCAGCATCTGATCCCCAATATCAAGTGTGTGAGCCTATAACCCCAGCACTCAGGAGAGAGGAGGAGAAGCAGGAGTTCAAGGTCATTGTTGACTCCCTGGTGAGTTGGGTACATGAGACCCTGACTTAAAAAGGAAGGGGGAGGGTCTTTGCAAAAGTAATTAAGTATCTTGACACAGGACCATGCTGGAAACTCAAAAAGATATGCCACACAGAGTAAAGATGACATGTGGTAGAGCCAGGCATGGTGGTACATCCTATCACTAGAAAGACAGAAGCAGGAAGATTTTGAGTTCAAAGCCAGCCTGGGCTATACAGTGAGACTCAAAAAGCAACGGAGCACCAGCACTCAGAAGGTAGCTCAGTGGTGGAACACTTGCCCACCATGTGGGAGGGCTGGGCTCTAGCCTCAGCACTAAAAAAAGGCTGTAGCTCAATGGGTAGAGGGCTTGCCCGCCATGCACAAAGCCCTGGGTCCCACCCCACGCACCGCATCACACCGGATGTGGTGGTGTAGGGCTGTGATCCCAACAGGAGGATCAGGAGTTCAAGGACATCCTTGGGTACACTGTGACTTCAAGGCCAGCCTGAGGTACACTAGACCCTATATAAAAGAGGGAGGAGAAGGATGGAGAGGAAGAGGGGGAGGAGGGAGAGGAGGGTTGGCAAACTGCTTTGTAAAGGGCCGCAGTCCACGTATTGGACACGTTAGACGGCCACATGGCCTGTGTTTCGCCTGCTCGGCAGCCCTCCTGGTAGCATGACCGTGAAGAACCAACAAACGAGGCTGGCAGCATCCAAACAGGGGTGGGCTGAGTTTTGCCTGGGGACAAAGTTGTCTTCAGGGTCCCAGTGACCAGGGAATCTATTTCCCCACACGACCCCTCCTAAGAGCCACCTTCTGCACGCAGATGGGACTTCCTACAGCCCCGACCCATGGTGGGGACACTGACTGCTGCCGCCCGCTCACTCCTCTCACTGTGAGCTCCCTGTGACCCCAGATACACTGACCTCATCCTCACCACACCCCCAGGAGACAGATGTGGGCACTCAAACACAGAGAAGGGAAGTCATCTGTCTTGAGGGGATCTGATTCATAGTGAGACCACGTCTCCAAATAATTAAAAAGTTGGGAAATAAAAGAGGCAGAGAGCCAGCTTCCACTTCAGCAGTTGGCTCAGGTGAGGCTGACCTTGTGCCCCATCCCAGTTTCAAAGACAAAAGTTAGTTTTAATACAAATATCTCAAAGCAGTGAAAACAGGGTCTCATATAGCCCACATTAGGCTCAAACTCCCTATGTGCTGGGGGCTGGCCTCAAACTACTGATCCTCCTGCCTCAGCCTCGGCATGCTGGGAGCGCAGGTGTGCGCCACGATGCACGGCTTTCTTTTTGTTTTGTGGACAGTCTCACTCGGGTGCCCAGGCAGAGTCTGAGCTTGTGATCCTCCTGCCTCACACCTAAGTGCTGGGATGGCAGAGCTGGTTATCGATGAACTTTTATTTAAGCCTAGTCTGCCCAGAGGGTGGATGTTAGAGTCCACAATGGAGCCGCACAATCAAGACAGAGAAGGATGGGTGGACAGGCCTGCGTACGCTTGAGGGCTCCCTTTGAAATAAAGAACAACGCTTTCTTCTCCACCTAAAGTCACAAGCAGACAGTGAGGTGGGCCAGTCACCTAGCAGCTGAGGTACCTGCTCTTCCAGGAAAATGCACGCAGCAGTGGCTTCCTAAGTGGACACAGGCCAGAAAGGGTGAGGCTCCTGCTATTACCTGCTTTAGGAAAAACATGCCATTGCTTTTGCTCAGCTTTCTCTCCCGGAGCGGAGACAGCATCTCTTTCAGGGCAGACATAAATATTTATGTAATCCCCTGCACAGGCAACGGGAAAATAGCAGGGTTTTAAGGGAGAAGCATGGCTGAGGAAAGGCCTATAACGTGTGTTAGTGTACAGAGTGTTTGAAGTTTCCCTCGGGGTCATGCAAAAATTATTATTTAGGTCATGAAATTCTAGAAGGAAAAGAAGCCCGAGGATCCCACCCTCTGCAGATGTGAACAGCTGCTCCGTGGGCCTCTACATGAACATGCCCAGTGATTTCCACATGTGTTTGAGCGGAGTTCCCACCTGGAGGCACCCTGCAGATCCAGGGTGGTTTTTGGTGGCTGCCCTGTGGGGAGGGGGCCGTATGAACGTCTAGAAAGCCAAGACCAGGGGTGTTGCTCCAGACTTTCATTTTTAATTTTCATATTCATTCATTCATTCATTCATTCATTCATTGTGTAGATGTGAATACCTATGTGTCACAGCACAAATGTGGAAGTTGGGGGACAACTTTTGGGAGTCAGGTCTCTCTGTGTGGGTTCTGGGGATCAAACCCAGATTGTGAGGCTTGGTGACAAGCGCCCTTAGCTGCTGGGCCATCTTGCTAGTGCTGTTTTGTGTTTTATTGAGACAAGGTCTCACTCTGTAACCCAGGCTGCCCTCCGATTTTCACTCCCCTGCCTTCACCTCCTGTTAGTGCTGAAATTACAGGAGCATGCCACCATGCTCAGCCGTCAGCATCCTCCACAGGCTGAGGGTGTATAGACAGGGAGCTAGCCTAGCATGCAGGTCCTGAGTGCCGCTGGGCCCAGTAGCATAAAACAGAAGAAAAACAATTCCTACAGGAATCTGGGGCATAGCACAGCCAGTAAGGAGCTTGCCTTGCAGGCATGAGGACCTGAGTTCAAGTCCCCTGAACCACACGGTGGAAGCGAACTGACCACTGAACGTTGTCCTCTGACTTGACATGTGCACCATGGTACATGTCCATGAACACACAAGAAAGAAGGACAAGGGAAGTCATTTTAAAACTGTCTGTGAGAGAGTAAGGAACCAGACATGATGGAACCAGCTTGTAATCCTGGGGTTGGAAGTCAGAGGGCTCTCCAGGGCTCACTGTTCAGCCACCCTAACCCACTTGGCAGGACTAAGAGCAGTGAGCGCTTGTCTCAAGAGAAAAGACAAAGAGCTAACCTCGGCCTCCAGGCTCAGACACACACACTGAATATCAATCACCGCATAGTGGGAACCCTCCAGAGGCTAAGGGGGTACACTCACCCCAGCAGACACAGACTGCCACAGGACAGCCAGGTGAGGGCGCCGGCGTTGTAGGACAGCTGGGTCACGATCATCTTGCTGCAGGACGGGCAGCACATCTGGACAGGGCGGTCATAAAAGGAGACGGGCTGCTGCACATACACAGTCTGTACGGCAACTGTCGGTGGAAGACAAGACTGGTCAGTGAACAGGGACAGGAGCGCTCGCTTGTCCACACACCAGAACCCAAGCTCATAACGCTGTCACTAAATCACCTGTGGCTCCCAAGGATGAAAGGATAAGTAAACTGTAGTTGCCTGGACAACCACAGCTCAGCCTTAAAGGGACACTGTGCTGAGTGAAATAAGCCAGTCACCAAAGGACAAGCACCGGTTACTCCAGAGATGCCTACAGGAGCCCATTGCAGTCAGCGCCTGGGGGTGAGGGGGTGGGGGCGGGGTGAAGGGGGTGAGGGGGTGGGGGCGGGGTGAAGGGGGTGGGGGAGGGGTGAAGGGGGTGAGGGGGTGAGGGGGGCGGGGTGAAGGGGGTGGGGACGGGGTGAAGGGGTGAGGGGGTGGGGGCGGGGTGAAGGGGGGTGGGGGCGTGGGGGCGGGGTGAAGGGGGTGAGGGGGTGGGGGCGGGGTGAAGGGGGTGGGGGCGGGGTGAAGGGGGTGGGGGAGGGGTGAAGGGGGTGAGGGGGTGGGGAGGGGTGAAGGGGGTGAGGGGGTGGGGGAGGGGTGAAGGGGGTGAGGGGGGCGGGGTGAAGGGGGTGGGGACGGGGTGAAGGGGTGAGGGGGTGGGGGCGGGGTGAAGGGGGTGAGGGGGTGGGGGCGGGGTGAAGGGGGTGAGGGGGTGGGAAGACGGACAGAAGGTTCAGAGACTAAGAGCGGAGGTGGACAGTGTGTTTACCTGACACCACTGAGCTGCACTCTCAGGTGTTTCAAGAGGTAGGAAGGACTTGAAGTTGGGAAGAGGACAGCGAGGGGAGGGTGGAGGGAGGCAGAGAGGAATGGATGTGGATATGATCAAGACTATAAGTATATATGTGTGTAATATATACATATATATACTATAAACATACATACATATGCATGAAATGTTCTAAACACAAGTATTATTTTTTAAATGAAATATTTAAAATGGTTGATTTTTTTTTCCCATTTTTTTGTGATCATAAGACTCTCATCATATAGCCCATACTATCTTTCAGTTTGTGATCCTCCTGCCTCAGCAGCCTCCTCAGTTCTGGACTTACCATGTAGTCAAACGGTAGATTTTATGCCGTGTTGAATCTGTGTGTACACACTGTTTAGGAAGGGGTGGGGTGGAACATGGCCTCCCTATGTAGTCCTGGCTAGCCTGGAACTTACTACATGGACCAGGCTGACCTTGAATCTGTGGCAATTCTCCTGCCTCTGCCTCCTAAGTATCATGCACATTTAAAACACCCACTCAGAGAAAAGAAAGAATAAAAAAGGAGATAGAAAACAGTGGCAGATTTTCAGAGTTTTTAAAGTCTATAGAAAGACTTTGTGTCCTGCTGGCGGACCCTGGCTCTCCTGCAGCACCTGTCCTGTGGGGTTCTTACTGAAGACACCAGTTCCCAGGCTCTGGGCCTCGGGGTCGGACTCAAGCGTGAGCAGCAGGGTCCCCAAACTACTTCTTGAGCTCTGCAGATGGCTCTGCTGAGGTGGTTGGCAGAAGGGGTTAGAGAAGCAGGGACACGATGGGTGTGAGCCAAGCGCGGCTGCCAGAAGCTAAGAGGAGGGAGGGACACGCACCACGACTCCTGGTTGGCCTCGGACACCTGATGATAAAGGTATGAAGTTTGCCAACTGGGAAACACAAGCCCACAGCCAGCAAACACTGCTAAGAGAGCCATGAGCCAAGGAGAAGACACTCATGGAGGTCAGGAGACAATCTCCATGACAGAGGTGCTGAGGCCGCTTCAGCTGTATCCCCGTCAGTGACCCCCCTCCACTGCTAGGTCCTTGGGATGTCATTTACACAACCTGGAGCTGGGGGACCAGAGACTACCTACCGGGAATTCACTCGCCAGCACCAAGACTGCTTCCAGGAAGCAGGAAGAAGCATACTTCAGTTATACAGAAGTTTTTTTTTTTTTGGTTTTTCGAAACAGGGTTTCTCTGTGCAGCTTTGCGCCTTTCCTGGGACTCACTTGGTAGCCCAGGCTGGCCTCGAACTCACAGAGATCCGCCTGACTCTGCCTCCCGAGTGCTGGGATTAAAGGCGTGCGCCACCACTGCCCGGCTCAGTTATACAGAAGTTTTGTTTTGGTTCAAGAATAAGTAATTTCTTGACCACAGGATGGTCTAAGAGACTAAAGTAGCAGGCTACTGACATGGGCAGTTGGTTGAGTGGTTGTCTAGGATGTGCAACCCCCAGGATTTCAAAAACTGGGCATGGTGACACACTCAGGAGTTAGAGATAATAAAACCAGAAGTCTGAGGCTACCCTGGTCTACATACTGAATTCCAGACCAACCAGGGCTACATAGTAATACCCCGTCTCAAAAAAGCTATTAGCTCACTCTCCACCCCAAGAAGTCAGAACTGGACACAATGACCAGTTTCTTCTTATCAGGTGATGACCCAGGAAGTTAATTTTAACAGAATGACCCACTAACTCAGGGACGTGCTGATGAGGAAACCGAGCCATTAGAAAGGTGAGTCAGGGGGCTGGAGAGATGTGTCAGCCATTAAGAGCACTGGCTGCTCTTCCAGAGCTCGGGCTCTGTTCCCACACCCACATGATGGCTCACAAGCACCTGCAAGTCCATTCCCAGCGGATACAAGGCTCCTTCGGGCCCTCTTGTGTGTAAGGCACGCAACACTGTGCACATACATGTGTGCGCATTTTTACGGAACAAGGTGGACAGCTCTTGGGGTTGACCTCTGGCCTCCACAGGTACACACACAAACAAAACTGAAAACAGAAGGGCAGGGCACCAGCTCTGCGGGTCTGCGTCACACACAGGCTTGCTCTCTCAGGTGGCTGTCATCAGCTCACGATGCTGAGGAGTGCACACTCGCACACCTGGCCTTCGAGGACTCTCCCGACAAGAGCTCTGGGGAAACCTTCCAAGGGTCCGGGTGAGACCCTGGCCCAACAGAGGGGCAGCAGCTTTGGCTCCTTTTCTCACTCAGCACTGTTTCCTGCTCCTGTCCCCACCGCAGCTGGCCTCAGGACAGGAGTTCTCTGTCCACCCTGGCTCTGAACTCATAAACTCCCACTCCCAAGTTCTCTGGGTGGTGAGGTGCTGGGAGCCCAGCCGGCATGTGGAGGATCCCACATATTTTGCTGGGGATTTTTGTTATCGTTGTTTATTTTTATTACATTTATTGTTAATGTCTGTGCATGTGAATGTGGAGATCAAAGGGCAACTTTGGGGAGCCATTCTTTCCACCATTCGAGTCCTGGGGAGCAAACTCAGGCTTAGCAGCCAGCACCTTTAACCCACTGAGCCACCTTGCTGGCCACTGAATGTGTTCTATGATAGGGGAATTTCAGGCCTCAACAACGGAACGCCTGAAATATCCATGAGAAACCAGGGTGGGGTGGACGTCACAGTGCTTGTCACTTGGCTTTGACACTTTGGCACCTTACTGTGGTCCTCTACCTCTCAGGGTCCACAGGCTTGGTGACTAAGGAGTTGCAAAGAGGACGGGGGACATACGTACTTGCGTTGGCATTGGGAACAGGCACGGGCTGGGTGTAGTACGAAGGTGGATTCATGCCCTTCCCATCTGGGCCTGTGATGAGCCCTGTGGCTGGCCCCGGAACAGGTGCTGGGGGCACTGGGTAGTAGCTGTTGACACCCACTGTCTCTTCATAGGTTGGGGGTGCAGTGGGCATTGCAGAAGGGCCTGCAGCCGCCTGGTAAGGTCCTGGAGCCGACATTTTACCTAAAGCAAAGGCAGAAGACACCGTAAGGAGGTCACCTGACCTGGGGGTGGCGCATGCCCGAGACCCCAGTGCTGGGGAGGTGCAGCAGACATTCAAGATCATCCCCCACTGTCAACAAGTGTTGGCGACCAGCCTGGGCTACTTAAGACTGTCTCAAAACCAACTCTAAAGGGAGCAGGGAGAAAGAAGGTGTTCCCGTGCCCCCTGCCCATCCCCCACAGAACAAGTTTTCAATCTCTGATCTGGCAAACAGAACAACCAAGGAGGCTATCACCTTCACAAGGGCCTTTCAAGCATAGACAAAAAGTAAGTTATTGGCCCGGACGACTGGACCCTCACAAGCCACCTCTGAGGAGCTCCCTCAGGCCACACACTCCAAACCAGTATTTCTTCTGTTAAACCAACGTGTCATGAGTGACGGAAGTGACAGCAGCCGAGACTTGACCGTTTATGTTGTGTCGTTGTGTTTGTTTTCAAAGTGAATGTGTGCAGGTCCACACTGTAACCTCAGCATTGGGGAGGAAGAGGCAAGTTCAAGGACAGCCTCAGCGACATAACAAAGTGCCCAATGAATCTGTGTCTTTTTTATTCACTCTTAAAAATCTTTCTTTTTAATTGTGCGTGTTTCTGTACATGTGTGAGTGCAGTACCAGAAAAGGCCATCAGACGCCCTGGAGCTGGAGTGACAGACAGTTTTCAGCCACTTGCCATGGATGCTGGGGCCTGAACTCAGGTCCTCTGGGAGAGCAATGTATGCTCTTCAAACCACTGAGCCATCACTCCAGTCCTAGGCTGCCTCCTTGTAAAGGAGGACTGCTCTTTCAGGAGCCACATGAGGCTCACAATCACCGGAAACTCCAGTTCTAGGGGACTGGTGTTTTCTTCCTGGCCTCTGCAGACAGGGCACATATGTGATGCATAGACATGTGTACTGGCAAAACAAACAAACACATCATTTTTTTATCTTAAAATTTAGCATATTAGCTGGGGCTCTGTTGGTAAAGCACTTGCCTGGCATGCATGAGGCCAGGGCTTGATCCCCCAACATTTCAAAAACCTGATAGGGCAGCAAATATTTGTAATCTCGGTACTTGAGAGGCAGAGAGACAGGCAGGAGGATCAGAAGTTTAAGGCCATCATTGGCTGTATACATAGCAACCTGGGATACATAGCAAGATCCTGTCTCAAAACAGCCCCAGAGTAACCGCCATCACTACTTCTTGTTTGGAAAGTGGAACCCCAGGGCAGCTAGGGATACAGTGCCTTCAGTGAGGGAGAAGGTTTCTGCCCCTGGCAGAAGAACTGTTACCTGCCTGGACTGCTGCCTGCCCAGAATCATATTCCGGGACCCAGGCTGTGCCCCGGCCTGCTGATGCTCGGCAATCATGGAGCAGCTTTGGTGGGACACAGGGCCGTCCTTTGTGTGGCTGTTTCCCAACCAGGCAGGACAGGCTCTACAGCTTTGTTATTCAAGCCTGTCTCAGGAGACATGGGCAGCCGGGACTGAGGGCGGTGTGCTGCGGCATCAGGGCTGGGCAGTCCTGACACCTCCATCCACAGAAACCAGTTCCTGTTGCAGAATGTGTGGGAAGCAAAGAGATGAGCCATGCTACAGGAAGAAGTTCTAAAGGGCATTTCAAAGTGGGCAAGAAGCAAGGACTGGGGGTGGGGTGCTTGGTAAAACAGCCAGCAGTAAGGTGGCCCAGTGGGTAAAGGTGCTTCACGCTGAGCATGACGATCCAAGTTCAGTCCTCAAGACCCACACGGTGAAGAAAAAGACCCAGTTCCTGCAAACTGTGCTCTCCTGCCTCCCTCCACAGACATGTCCTGCCACGTGTGCCGGACAGACAGATAGATACGTACGTACGTACATACATACATACATACATACATACATACATACATACATACATACATAGATGTGTGTCCACTCCCAATAAATAAATAAATATGCATTTAAAAATTAACATCTGCTGGGCAGTGGTGGCACACGCCTTTAATCTCAGCACTTGGGAGGCAGAGACAGGAAGATCTCTGAGTTCAAAGCCAGCCTGGTCTACAGAGTGAGATCCAGGACAGCCTAGGTTACACAGAGAAACCCTGTCTCAAAAAACAAAATAAAAAAAAAAAAATTAACATCCAATATCAGGTAGGATGTCGAAGTAAAGTACAGCCTAGATTTTAAAAACTTACTACACAAGACTAATGCAAGACAGCCCATCAGAACTTAAACACTGGTGACATGTTCAATGCTGGTTACATATGGGATTAAGTTAATTTCAGCTCCATCGGTGTCTTTTCAAGAGCAAAGCTCTGGAAGAACTTGAAGTGAGCTACATGGTTCAAGATGACGTCTTACACGAAGCAAACCAGAAGCCCCGCGTGTAGGTGGCAGGGAGACGGAGGCACCAAGTTCTCCACGAGGGAAGGAAGGGGGATTCAGAAGATCACAGCAGCATGCTGTGAAAACCACTTCAGAGCTAGAAATAAAAAGACAAAGAATGAGACAGGGCCCACAAGCAGTTTGAGGTGCTCTGTGGGTTTCCTCTGACAGGAAAAGAAATGCAGAGAGGCAAGGCGACAGGCTGATCATCTGGAAGATGACCTACCCCACCCCATCTGCTTCTAGCACTGACGCCGCAGCCTGCAGAAACTCCTGACAGAGAGGCAATGCAGTTCCTGCTTGGCAGCAGCAGACATGATCCTGCCATGGGAGGGACGGATGTGAGGGACGCGCTGTCCTTCCCTGGTTCAAGAACAGCCAGCTGCAAACCCGCTTCACAGACTCACTATGAAAATTAGGACACGTAAAAAATTACAAGATGGTGTGTTCAGAAATCCTAAAATTGCCCCTGGCAGGGGCGTGAGGCATGGGGGTCAATGTGCTTCCCCAGGAGGGGAAGAAAGGGCATACAGCTATGAAGCTGGCCTGGGACCACCAGCTGAGCTGACTCCACGCAGCTGGAGAGCCATCCTGGTACCCACATTTGATTTTGATTATCCTGAGACAAGACTTGTATGTTGACCAGGCTGGTCTAGAACCGTGACTTGCCACTTCCTCAGCTCCCCGGGGTGGGATTACAGCCCTGGATCACCATGCCTGGCTTTATACTGCATTGTAAAAGAACTGACCTCCAGGTTTGGGATGAGGAGGGTGGGGGTCTCACCATCACCTTCAAAGGAAGAAAGGGGATGGACTTCTTGGCCTGGAGAGTAAGGCCTTGACCTCCCCGACCCCTCACACACTCTCATGAACTGAGTCACATTCACGTGCTCAGACTGAACCTTCCAGAAAATGCAGACAAACAGTCTCTCCAGGGCACTGCTTTTGGATCCAACAGATGCATAAACACATTTATAATTCTACCAAAAGAAAGAAAAGCAAAGGCCAGCAAAGGGCTGAGACAGAAAGGGCACTTGCCCCAAGGCTGGTTCCTCCACCCACATGTGGGGAAAAAGAGCCGATTCCTGCAAGTGGCCTCTGACCGCCACACCAAAGCTAGCCATGACGTAAGTGTGCCTCGTCACCCGCAAAATAAATTAACTTTGTTTGTCTGAAGAGAGTCCAGCCTTGTAACATCTCTTTGGTGGCCCTGGGCCATCGAGTGGCCACACTAGTAAAGTCAGGTGATCCTGGCAGAATCTGGTTGCCATAGTTACTGGGAGCTGTGTGGAGGAAATCCGGCTGTACCTTTCCTTCCTCCCCATTGTTTAACTGTCACTAAGATCTTTCAGACTCACCTTCTCCCAGCATTCACCAAGAAATCACAGGGAGCTGGAGCGGCTGTCCCACCAAGTCCAGAAGGACTCGTCTGTCCTTACCAAGTCCCAAACTTGGACGGAGGCATTCCTGTACAAACCTGTCAAGTCCAAATCTTGCTTGTTTGGTTGTTTTTTGTTTTGAAGACAGTCTCACTCTGTAGCCCTGGCTGGCCTGAAACTCAGAGATCCACCTGTCTCCACCTCCCAAATGCTGAGGTTAAGGGGGGATACCACTATGCCTAACTCCACATCTACTTCGTAAAGGCAAGAGGTGGAATAGAGAGGCCGGCTTCAGGGGTGGCATGTGGGGCGTGGGGGATGACAAGGCCAGATGCCTAGACATTCCAGGTTCTGCTTTAGAAGGGCCCAGAGCAACAGTTCTCAACCTGTGGGATCTAAGGACACTTTCACAGGGGTCGCCTAAAACCATCAGAAAACACAGATATTCACAATTCATAACAGTAACAAAATTACAGTTATGAGGTAACAATGAAAATAATTTTAAGATTGGGGGTCACCACAACATGAGGAACTGTATTCAAGAGCAGCAGCATTAGGAAGGCTGAGAAACAGTGGCCCAGAGTCATGCTTGGCACAATGTCCCTGTGTGGCCACCCTAAATAAAATTCTTGCCACTTTTGCGGCCAGGCTCTGTGTTAACACGCTGTAGAGGGCCCGAGAATCGGGAAACCAACCCCCACCTCCTGCAGCAGCAAGGAGAACTGGAGACTGGGCCGGTTTTGAGAATGCCCCTGTCCTATCCAAACCCACCACTTAAAATCCCTCGTATCCGGGCCTCGGTGATCCGCTTTGGGGCAGATGGCATCCTAAATGACACCGGGGAGGACGGGGACACACAGGTGACAGTCATCTCTGGCCTGCAGGGCTGGGTCTAGGAGACTCAAGTGAACCTGTTACAGAGAAGGGCTTCTCACTCAGGCCTGTTTTCTTTAGTGCCACTCCATCCCAGGCAGAATAATTAAGTTATGGTTAACTCAATTAATTAATTAGATATAATTTAATTTCTGCCTAACAAGAGAAACTAAAATTAGGAAATAAGATTTTGTTGGGGAGAGTTGAGGGCCTCACACCACCGTCATATTTATTATGACTTTGTCTTCACCCTTTGTCACTCCCTAGTGAGTGCACTCTTGAGAAGGTCAGCCTGTCCCTCAGCTGGTGAGAGATGTCACAGAGCTGTCACGGATGTAAGCCTTCCGCCACTGACTGAACCTGGCTCTCCTTCCATCTGCCCAGTCCGGGCCCTCCAGGACAGTCGCAGCACACTTGTGGTGACAGACACACGGACCTGGGAACGCCCCTCCACTGCTCTGGGGCCAAGCACAGCTGAGCTGGCTGGTGTCCACCTCCACGTCACCACTCAGCGTCACCATCCAGTCTTCATCACTGAAAACACTCTGTGCTTGGCGCCAGGAGGAGGAAGGCAGTGCCAGGTGGCTCCCAACATTGCTATTGATTTTGTGTGTGCATGTGTGTGCACACACACGTGTGTGCTTGTGCCCACGGAGATCAGACGTCAGGGGTCTCTTCCTTGTCACTCTCAGCAAAGCCGATGCTCAGTGAGGTTGGCTAACTGGCTGGCCGGTGAGCCCTGGATCTTCCGGTCGCCGCCTCCCTGGTGCTGTGGACTACAGGCGTGCCTGGCTTTTATATGGACTGGGGATCTGAACTCAGGCCCTCACTCTCTGCGCAGCAGGCACTTTGCCAACTGAGCCCTACTAGGCATTTCCTTTGTGTGCTGAGATTCTGGCTTGGACAAATCGATTACAGTACTCATCTCTTTCGGTACCCATTCTTCTCCTGGATTCACACCAGGATGGGGGCTTGGGATGTGACTTAGTGGTAGAGTATGCATGTGTGCAGGCCCTGGGTTCCACCTCTAACACCATAAAACAAGACAAAACACCAAGATGAACCTCGCCTCCCTCTTGCGTTACCTAATAGACTAATTTGGCCCTTTACATGAGTCGGTGAGACAGAATATTATCATGATTACGATCATCCCAATTTGTACCTAAACAAACAGGCTCAGAAAGGTTAAACTGCTCATTGGAAGTCACACAGGGAGGAAGGTGAGAAGCTGGGGCTTGACACACATCCATTAGACTCCAGAGCTCTTTACACCTTACCGAAGCCCCTCCCAGCCCGGGAGAACATCAGAAACGGCAGCCTTACTTTGTACAAGTTGACCACACACCTAGGTGACAGCCCCAAATCTGGCTAGCAAGGGCACCGCTTTTTCCGCCATTCTAACACACAACATATTTTTAGTAAAGAAAGTTTTTTTGTATGGTAAAGTAAGATTTCCACACACCCATACACCAAGCATAAATTTCAACTATTTTATCACCAAGCACTTTTAATTGAAAATTATCTGCTTCTTCCGAATCAGGGGTCTGGATTGGTTGGGGGTGGGGAGATGCAAAATTCACAGGGCTGGTCCCTCTCCATCTGCTTCAGAGACAAAAAGCCAAAGGCTCTGGGGACCCTCCCCAAGAGCAAGCTGGTAATGCTGCTGAAGAGGAAAACACCCCCAAATCCTGGGCAGACGCTGCATTATCGGCCCCCGTGATCGTTAGTGTTCTCAACTATGCTCAGCAAACGTCAGGGTGTGGAGAGACACCCCGTGTTCACGCGGATTTGTTTCTAAGGAATTTGTCCTCAACAGCTCAGGAAACTGACTCAGTTACTCCCGGCGCTGCCTGTAAACCCAGACCTTCTGGGCCCGTGCCCACGGCAGACATGTCTTCCGTGTTGATTGAGCCAGACTGGCTGTCCCCACACAGGTCAGCCGAGCCCCCAATTTAAAGCTAAAGATGAGGCTGCCAAAGGCTGAGAAGCTGCCAGGCTCCTCACTAGTGGTTCGGGTTCCCAGCCCTGGCTGCTAATGACCCTCGAAATCATTCTGTTAAGAGTCCAGACACAAAAGGCTCTGACCCCGCAGTCCTATTGATGCCAAACGCCCAGAACAGGGAAGTCCGCAGACACGGGAAGCAAGTTGGCTGGGCCAGGGACTGGGGGTGGCACGGGAGGGAAATGGGGCACTTCTGGAGGTGATGAGATGTGATAGATGGAGGTGATAGTTACACAGCATGGTGAGGTATAAAAAGCCGCTGTTGCCTTTAAATGGTTAATTCTGCCAGGCGTGCTAGTACATGCCTATAACCTCAAATTCAGGTGGTAGAGACAAGAGAACCTTAACTCCAAGGCCAGATTGGGCTACACAGTGAGACCCTGTAGCAAAAGCACTAGCTAGGAGCAGGACCCATGGCTGTCTGTAAGTACCTGAGTTCTGATCGCCAGCACCCATACATCTGCAACCCCAGCACTGAGGAGGTGTGGAGAGGACAAAGAGCCTTGTGCCCTGGAGAAGCCCTGCACCGTTTAACACACAGCTCACCTCCTCAACAGAATGAGGCGCACACCTGCTCTTCCTGGAAGGCTGGGAATGATGTCCTTTTACAACCTGGTGATCCTCTGCAGTCCAGTGAGGCAGGCCCTGACCGTATCTCCCAGAATTTAGGTTTTTACTTATCCAAGACCTTTCCCCTAAATCTTGAGATCTAAAATGCTTTTAGACCATAAACCCACTCCTATGAGTGAGGTCACTTGTGCTTTACAGCAGCCTAAGTGACTTCTGTGTCATCTGAGGGCCAGGCCAATCCTGACACCCACAGGCATTGTGTTACCTCAGTCAAACTCCCTAGACCCTAAATCCTGGGCACTATCTGAGTCAACAGTGCCCATTCTTGTGAAAGAAGCCAGATGTCCTTGTAAGGAATCTCAATGTAAACATGTCTTAAATTGTTGTGCACTCGGGACTGAGTTAATTGTTATCTGAATACTTTTTTCAAAAATTGTGCTGTGCTTAATACGACTTAAGCAAAATGATCTTTTTTTGCCAACTGGAGGATCCAGTTACAACCGGGCAGTGAGGCTGGCCACCTTCACAGCTAGAAGTCCTGGTCCAGCACTGGTCACAATAAAATCAGGCTAAGCTGAATTTCATTCTTGTCTCTTCGAGGATCATTTTGTCCCTGCCTGCTGTAAAGCCTGCAGGGAGTCACCACAGAGGTGGAGACCGGAGCCCCAGAGAACCACAGCCAGCCAGTCTAGACAGCGGGCAGCTCTGAATTCAGTGAGACCCTATCTCAAAAGATAAAGTGGAGAGAGGTGAAGGAGGACTCCCAACATCACCCCACACACACAAAGAGGTCTTGTCTTGGAAAAATCAGGCGACTCTCCCCTGAGGAGCCAGTACCCAGTGTCTGTCTTACTTGCTGTGACTCTGTCTTTTGGGTGTGTTTTCCTTTCTTCTGAGCACTCCTGTTTTCCCCTAGCCCTTGTGCTTAAGCATATATTAAAATGTCTTTACTAAAATCTCCACCCCTGGGGGTAGCGGGAGCATGAAGACATTGCCAGAATGTTCCAGGCACAGCTTAATATTCAAGCCTGCATATCGGTCCTCAGGCCTTCCAAGGACTGAAGATCTGAAACCAAGCCAGTGACCACCCCCACCATGCCCTGACTAGGTGATCAATGTCCTGGCTTTTAAAGACCAAGAGGGTTTCCCTTCCTGCCCACTGGACCTCTTGTTCCATCGGTCATCACTGCAGATGTCTGCACTGGCACCCTTGCTTCCATGTCCCCACGCAGGCTTTCTCACTTCGCCTCCACAGACGCCCTGGATAGCTGGGCCAGCCCCTCCTCGTTCCCTGTGCCCAGGCCGGCACTGTGTGCCTTCTGAGAAGCCGCTCTGGCCGCCTCAGAGCGCAGCAAGGGCAGAGTTCCCACCCCAGCTCCCGTGCCCTGTGCGGGACGTTAGTGCAGGGTGCCGTAAAAGAGGCATATGGAGGTGCTTCCTCTCCTCTCAGAAGGAGCCCATTTGAGGAAAGCACCCCAGCACACGGGACAGGCGTCCTGCCTAAGCTGCCGCTGTCCCCATTTCTTCTGTAGCTGTCCAGGGCACTTTTTCTTCATCTGTCTTCCTGACTACCCCGTGGGTTCTGTAAGAGCAACAACAGAAACGTTTGGCTAGAACCACAGCCAAACATCACGGTGACGCACAGGTGAGCCATACCCCAGCTTCCCTGGGGCAGAGGGCTTCCCTGAAGAGGGAACATTTGGGGTACAAAATCCAGGAAAGTCTCAAGCAATGCAGGACAAGAGGGTCTCCCGGCAGTAGGTAGTTAACACTTGCAGAGAACAGTGGCCATGTTTAAATATCACCCAGCTCCATCAACATCAAGATTTGGGAGCAGAGAGCAAGGTGTGGTGGCACAGGCCTGTAATTCCTGAGGAGGCTGGGCAAGAGAATCAAGGCCATTCTGGGTTACACAGACTCTCTTCAAAAAAGGGGGTGGCATACATTGGGGAGATAGGTCAGTTGGTGATATGTCTGTCTTGAGTTTGATCCCCAGAAGCCATGTTTCAAAACAGCTAGGCACAGTTGTGATAAAGCCCTGGGGAGGTGGAGACAGGCAGATCTCCCTCCGGGTCACTGGCCAGCCAGCCTAACCTACTTGGTGACTTCTAGGTCAGTGAGGGACCCTGTTTCAAGAAACAAGGTGGATGACTCCCGGGGGACTACAGCCAAGGCTGACATCTGGCCTCCACATGCGAGCACACACAGACACATGGATGATCTGGACACATAAGCCATTAGGATCTAAGAAGAGGGAGGGTGCATTCACACAGGCACCCTCACACTTCCGTTCAGACACGAGGGTCCAGTTACAAGCACGCAGTGAGGCTGGCAGCCTTCAGAACTGAGCCAGCCCTTTGCATCCTCCAGATTCCGGAGGGTGGAATTCGCCTCAACAGGGTGCCCTGGAATGTCCAGGTAGGAGGTCAAGTCACGATGTGGGTGGACAGACGTGGAACAGGGAAGTGTGGAGGCGGTGGAGCAAGTTGAAACCAGAGGAAGAAAAAGGAAAATGCCAGTCTACCAGCCTCCAGGCTTGGTCATCCCTCATGAAAGGTTGCAGCGACACAAGTCTCCGGCTCTGTGGAAGGGGCTTCTCCCTAGGTTTTGTCTCCACCCACCCTCGGTTCTAGGAAGAATGGGAAGAATGTAGGGAGGGGTGGAAAGGCCTGACCCTTCCTCTCTACATGAGGGTCCAAGGGGCCAAAACCGGTCCAAAGGTACCAGAGAGCAGACAGGGGCTTCTGAGCCTCCCAATGTCCTAGGCTAAAGCCTTTCAACACACCGCAGTGTCACCCCCACAAGCAGCCTGTTCTGAGCCCCACAATGAGATCTCTTCAAAGCTAGACTCAAGAGTGGGCTCCTCCTGGTAGTTCCCTACTTGGCTCAGAAGTACCTGCCATTCTGAACCAACCCTGCCTTTTCCTGGGACGTAAGTAAATCCTGAAATTTTAGCTTGGTGTACCCCAGGATGCTACACGCCAAAGACTCCGGCAGGCAGTGTGTGGAGGGCTGCAGCTCATCACAAATGCCCTTATAAAGGGAAGGTATGTCAGAGGTTATAGGCAAAGGGAGAGCTCCCAGCCCCCACCCCAGAAGCCAGGGAAGCCCAAAAGACACTCCCACCGGATTAGAGCCAAGTGAGCACCTAACTTTGGCCCAAGGACACACCCGAGGATGTGTCTTGTCCCTGGCCATTCCCTAACTGTCAGTTATTTTTATTGTTGTTTTTAGGCAGGGTCTCATGTATCCCAGGCTAGCATCAAACTGACTATGAAGCTGAGGATGACCTTGAACTTCTGGCCCTCCTTGCTTCTACCTCTCTAGTACTGGAATAACAGGCCTGCACCACCACAACTGGGGCTTGAACTCAGGTCTTCATACATGCTAGGCAAGCACGCTGCCAACTGAGCTATGTTCTTAGCCCCTCCAGCTCCATTTTGAGCTGTGGTCTTCAGGCCTCACAGGGGCCCACCTCTTCTCTGTCACAGTGAAAAGTCCAGTCTTTGGCTCTGCCACCTGCCTCTCTCACAGGTCCACCTTCCACAAGGCTTCTTCTTTCCCTGGCCACATCCTCTTCCTGGTTTCTGTTTGCCTCAGGCTCTGAGCACAGGCTTGGAGACCACATCCTCCTAGCAAGATAATGCCACAGTGGCATGCCAGTTTAATGCCACACTGACCCAGACCTTTCAAAGTGGGTCTCCAAGGACTTGGGGTTCCTTCACTGCTCAACCTCAAACCCCACCAATGGAGCACAGTCCTTCTCTGGGCCCATGCATCCCTCTCCAACCTTCTAAGCAGGCTCCATCCCTCTCAAAACAGAGAGATTCCAGAAGACCAGAGTTCACAGGCAGGAGAAGCCAGGTGGGCTCCATGAACCTGTCATCACAGTGGGAGAGAATGCCACAGCTCCATTCTCCACACTCCTGGCACATTTGGATCATAAGAAAACCCGTCATGGGGAACACAGTCAGCACACCTCAGAACAGTCCAGATCACAGCCAATGAGCCAGAACAACCACTGTGGCTGTGAAGCGAGACATGACAGCTGAAGACAATGTGGAGTCCTGGACAGGACTCGGAACAGCAGAACTGGAGACATTCAAACGAAATATGGGGTTCAGCTGAAGGACGGAATGCCCATGTGAGCTCCTCCGTCAGGAGATGTCCCCTGGTGAGGTAAGGCCGAACAACAGACAACGCTGAGCACTGGGTCCAACCTGTCCTCAAAACAGTGTGTTCAAAACCTGCTCCCAACACTTCAGTTCTGGGAATCTGGGTCTAACGAACAGATCAATGTACTCTAGTGTGCGGGATCATTAAAAAGGCAAGTTAGGTTAGTGCCCTTTCCCCTACCTCAGGCCTCTGGCACGTGATAGGCAGAAGGCCCCCACCAGATACCATTTGCTAATGGACAACTGTGAACCAGTGTCTGTTCGTTATAAGTGTACCCTGTCCCAGGAGAAGGACAGGGCTCAATGGGTAGTGCTTGCCTAGCGTACATGTAAGCCTTGAGTCTGATCCCCAGCACCTAAACAAGAGGCAGGAGAATGGGAAGTTCAAGGTCATTTTCAGTTATACAGGGAGCTCAAGGCCAGCCAGAGAGTCATGGTGAGACGGTTTCTCGAAGAGAAAGACGGAGAAAGAGGGAAGAGGAATGGAAGGAGGAAAGAGAAGGGAAAAAGAAAGGAGAGAGAGATAGAGAGAAGAAAAAGCTTTTTTTTAAATCTAGGAATAGAAGAAGCCAGGTGGTGACGCACGCCTTTAACACCAGTCCTCAGAGGCAGGTGGATCTCTGTGAGCTCAAGGCCAGCCTGGTCTACACATCAAGTTCCAGGCCAGCCAAAGCTACATATAGAGGGACCCTGTCTCAAAAACAATTAGTAAATCAAGTAGGCTAGAGCTCAGCTGGTAGAACGCTTGGCCGGCATGCACAAAGCCCTGAGATGGAGCGTTTCAAAGACAGGAGTTCCAGGTATCCTCCTACTGTAGTAAACACCGGATGAGGACTGAGCGGGTGGGTGCTGCCCTAGTGGATGGCTGCAATGTACACATCTTTGGAACTGAGTGACAGGCAGAGGTGGGAGGCCAGCAGCCAGGAACAGGGAGAGGAAAGTGGCTTTAAGGGGACTTCTGAGTGAGACCTCAGACGGAGACCTCAGGCGGAGACTGCAGGGGGTGAGACCATCCTAAGTCACCAGAGCAGTCACAGCCAGGAGGCCTCAGAGGAAGACTAGAGAGCAGGCCCCGCCTGTCCTAAAGCAGTAAACGCTGGGCAGGACCATGGGCATACCCTGAGGAGCTACGGGAGGCAGAGTGGAAAAGCCACATTCGGCAGAAGATGTTGAAGCGCTATGGGACTGCTTTTAAACACATCTAGCTAAATGAAGAAAGAAATGACTTCGCGGAAGGGGAGCGCAGGCAGAGAGGAGCCTGGGAATCTCAGCCTGGCTAGATAAACACATGGCATCCCCAGAGGAACGAGGGTGTGGCCGGGAACCATCCTCTGAAGAGAAGAGCTTAGAGGGAGTCTGTGGACAATGACCGCCCGCAGGCAGGCATGTTGGAGATCCAGGCAAGCTGGGACCTCAAGGCCAGCTTTCCAGAAGAGCCTAGAAGACCTCAAGACAACCTCACCCCAACTCTAGTGAGGAACCCTCAATCCAGCAGGTGCTGAAGCAGATAAGGGGTAGGGTCGGCACACAGCTTCTTCCACCTACCTATACCTCAAGGATACACAGGCAAGCTGGGTGCTCCCAGGTGTCACAGGAGACACCACTGTGAGTCCCCATCAGGCTGACAACTGGTGGAACCACAGGGTGAAGCCACCAGACAGTGAGCCTGTGAGAGCTGCTCAGTGGGAGAAGCAGGGGACGTGGCTGCCCAGGACTTGAGGCGCTGGCACAGGGAAGGAAAGAATGTTCTGCCAGGTGTGGCAGGGCTTGCCTATAGAAAACAAAAACAAAAACAGGTGTGGCGGTGCATGCCTTTGGGAGGCAGAGGTAGGGGGCATCTCTGTGAGTGAGTTCAAGACCTGGTCTACAAATCGAGTTCCAGGACAGCTAGAGCTGTTACACAGAGAAAGCCAGTCTCAAAAACAACAACAATAAACAAACAGACGAATGAATGAATGAATGAATGAATGAATGAATGAATGAATGAATGAATGAATGCTGGGGGACCAGGAGTCCAAGGCCATTCTGGGGTACATAAGACCATGTCTCAAAAAGAGAAAGAAATGTATATTTAAAAAAAAAAACCTGGGGGTATGATCCTATGCTCATATCTTAATTTTCAAGGAGCAGAGGCAGAAAAATCACAAGTTCAAAGTCATCTTGATACAC
Source organism: Peromyscus maniculatus bairdii (assembly GCF_049852395.1). Taxonomy (NCBI): domain Eukaryota; kingdom Metazoa; phylum Chordata; class Mammalia; order Rodentia; family Cricetidae; genus Peromyscus; species Peromyscus maniculatus. Next base: position 4,362,691 of record NC_134859.1, on the reverse strand, counting down.
AGCAAGACCCTGTCTCTAAAAGGGGGTTGGGGGCTAGAAAGACGGCAGAGTGGTTACGAGCACTTACTGCTCTTGCAGAGGACCCAAGTTCAAGTCCCAGCACCCACGTTAAGTAGCTCACAGGTGCCTGTAACTAGCTCTGGATGATCCAACACCTCTAGCTTCCACAGGCTCTGGCACTAGGATTCTCATACGTGCCCAAAATTTAAAAATAAATAAATCATTTAAAAAAGCAAAAACAAACAAACAAACCCACAACTTCTGGCTTGGGAGAAGGTTCGTCAGAGCTCAACTTGCAAGCACAGGGACCCGAGTCCCTGTGACGTCAGAACTGGAGGGTGGAGTGGGATGGGTGGTGGAGCCGGCGGACAGTTCAGTTACCTCGGATCATGAGGAGCAGGCTCAAGCGAGAGGCACTTTCTCAAATGCACACCCGCAGGTTTAACACTCTGTCCTATCAGAGCTGGCTCCTTTCTTCTTACCCGGTCCTCTCTAAGGGAATGTCCTCCACCCACAACTTTTTTCACAGGCTTTTAGCTGAGAGAAAATTGCCGAGTTTGTGTCCGAAGTCTCATCCATATCTGACTTCAGGGAGATATGGACCGTGGACTAGAGCTGGGCTGAACAAGCCTTTGACACGATGGGACTTCACATGTGACAGGGACATGTGAGAGGCCAGGAGCAGAACACTGTGTTCTGAATGTATTTTATAACCCCCCAGTCCCCACAGGGACCCTGAGAGGGCACAGCAAAGAAAACCCTCCCTCACTGGGTACCAATCAGAATCTTGTAGTTCAGCCTCTTGACCCAAGCAGACATGTTTCTATTGTTCCAATTCACTCAGCCTCTTACTGTAGTGAAGTGCACTAGAGGTGCACAGGAACTTTCTGGGCTAATTTGACAGCTTTTCTGTAAATCTGAAGCTACTATAAGTAAAATGTTTATTTAGGGCTGGAGAGACAGCTGAACAGGTAAAGCGATGGCCTTGTAACTGTAGGGACTTGAGTTTAACGGGTGTGGGGGGTGGAGGTGGAGGGTGGGAGGGGAAGGGAGGGGGGAGGGGGGGGCAGACAAGCACAGATAAAGTGTGGCAACATTCACTTGTAATTCCGGAGCTGGGGGGACAGAAGCGGGTGGGTCCCTGGAGCTGCTGGGTAGTTCTGTTAACCCGGATCACTGAGAGACCCTGCCTCAAACGCACACATGTAAGCCCAGCACTGGACTCTCTGGCAAGCTGCGGTACCCATTTGGTGAGCCCCGGCTAGTGAAAGACGCTATTGCAAAAGAAAGATGTCAGCAGTGCCTGAGGAATAACATCCAGGTTGTCCTCTGGCCTTCACATGCACACACTTGTGCATACACAAACATGAACACACACACACACACACACACACACACACACACACACACACACACACAAATAAAAAGCTTATCTGGGAGGGAAAAACCCCAGCTGGTTAAATCTCATGTGGAGCTGGCTGGGGTGCAGATACACAGGCCTCCACTGACAGCAAACTGAGGCTCATGGCTGAGAGTGAACGTACATGAGTCTGTGGCCATGGATTTCCCCACCTGTGTGGTGAACCTGGCATGGCTCTGACCACCAGAACCTAGAGCTCTCTCTGTGGACCGCCCAGTCACCCTGCCACACAAGGACGTGGATACAGCCTTCAAAGAAGAAGCAGGACATTTGGTGTGCAGAAACACATCTCTGAGAAAGGCTGTGTTGTGAACAAGCCAGAACGGCAACAAGGTGCCAACACCTCCATCATCCACAGGTCCTTCTCGCACACGCATAACACACCTGGGACACAAGGAATGTTGCGGGGTCATTCTGAATGAAGCAGAGGAGGGCAGAGGAGGGAGGGACCAACCTTTGTCACAGCCAGAATCACATCCAACAAATAAATCCTTTTCTTAGGCGAATACAATGTCCTCGGCCAACCTGTCTCTACCTGCCCCCACTCCCAGGCATCTCTCTTAGGCTAAAGTAACATGACCACAGCCCTTTGTCCTGTGAACTGTGTCTCAGGTCCCTCCTGTTTGCAGAGTGCCGTAGGCTCTAATTACAGGCTGAGGAAAGAACCTATCTGTGGTGACCACATCCGCAGCCAACCGACCATGGACTAAAGACATTTGGAAAAAACCAAACCAGCTGCACTAAAAGTATGCACACACTTCTTATTATTCCCGAGACAATACAGTAGAGTAATTATTTACCTACTGTTACACTGTTTTAGCATTTTTTCTTTTGGATTTAAAAAAAAGGATTTTTTACACACACACAAATACATATATATTCACACATGAGAATAGTTGCCCACAGAAGGCAGAAAAAGGCCATTGATCCCTGGAGGCTGGAGTTACAGACACTTATGAGTCACCTAATGTGGTTTCTGAGAACTGAACCTTGATCCTTGGCAAGGTGGTAAGGCCTCTTAACCACTGAGCCACCTCTCCAAACTCCTTCTTTTGGATTGAGACAGCCTTGAACCTGGTCCTTTTGCCTCAGCCTCCCCAAGTGCTGGGATTATGGGCAGGTGACACCACATCTGGTTTTGTTTTAGGTCTTGTAAGTAGTTATTAGAGAGGTTTCTGGGGTGATTAGCAGTGTGTAGTGAGAATCTGTAGGTTCAACACAAATACCATACCTTTTTTTTTTTTTTTTTTTTTTTTGGTTAGAGGCCAGAGCACCCATAAATTGTGATGTCCAAGGAGTTGTACAATTAAAGAGCAGTTTTATCATTCAGCAAGAGGACTCTTATCCTATCATTCTCCTACTTTGTAGTTTCTTTGCTGGTTTTGTTGTTGTTGTTGTTGTTGTGTTTGTTTTCGAGACAGGGTTTCTCTGTGTAGCCCAGCATGTCCTAGAACTCACTCTGTAGCCCAGGCTGGCCTCGAACTCACAGAGATCCGCCTGCCTCTGCCGCCCGAGTGCTGGGATTACAGGTGTGCTCCGCCACTGCCTCTGCTGTATTTTGTGCTATGGCCCGTTCTCATGCCGAGACTTCAGAGGGTCGAGGGTGAGTGAGGCACGGGAAGCTGAGACCCTTCCTTGCCGGCCTACGGAGTCTGCAGGGAGGCAAACGCTGACAACCAGCAGGCCCCAGGAGACACAGGAGGAGGGGGCAGGGATGGCAAAGGCAAGAAGCAGGGGTGACATCTGCCCAGAGGCAGCACATCTGTGTCCTGGGGTGAGGGGCAGCAGGGAGGTGCGTCAGGCAGGTACAGGCCAGTTTCCAGGGCCTTCGCATCAGGGAGGTACCAGTCTGGGCCTCTGGAGGATCCAGCAGTTCCCCAAGTCACTTAACCCTTATCAAGAAGGGAGTTCAGATCCTCAAAATAACCCTCCAACCCCAGAATGTCAGGAGCCCCCCAGCAACTCACGACAACACAAAACATATCAAAAGCTAAGGGCGCCACTCACAAATGCAAGAGTCCCAGGCTCCAGAACTCTGTACCACCCTTTCAGTCCTGCCCTCAAGCTCTTCAAATGTTTCCATGAACCAGGATCTTTTCTTTGGGGGGGGGGGGGGGGCGGTGTTGAGACAAGGTTTCTCTGTGTAGCTTTTGGAGCCTATCCTGGAACTCGCTCTGTAGACCAGGCTGGCCTCAAATTCACAGAGATCTGCCTGCCTCTGCCCGCCGAGTGCTGGGATTAAAGGCATGTGCCACCACCGCCCAGTGAAACAGTATCTTTTCAAAACACTCATTTATTTTTATTTTATGTGTGGATGTTTTGCCCGCATGTAATGTATGTACACCAGATGTACGCCTGGTGCCTGCAGAGACCAGAAGGCGGCACTGGGTACCCTAGATCTGGGGCTACAGAGACAGACATCAAACGTGGGTCATCTGCAAGAGTAGCCAGCGCTCTTAATCTCTGAGCCATCTCTCCCTCCCCGAAACAGTATCTTAACTTTTCTTCTAAAATTGACCCCATATTTCTCTCTGCTTTCTTTAAGTCTGGGAGAAGATGGGAAATGAAAAGATGGGGAGAAGGGAGAGAGAGGGTCTGTCTACACTTTTTGGTTCTGATTCATCCCTGGCTACATCAGGGGCCATGGCAGTACACCACCACCACCACCTTCAACATGCTGCTGTGAAGTTTTGAGGACTTGGACCCCATCAGAACCAAGTGTGTAAGAACTCCATACAAACAGTTACCAGTGTTGTGACTCAAAACACTGGTGGGTCGGGGCTAGGGTGTGACTTGGTTGGTAGGGTGATTGCCCTGCATGCATGAATCCCTGGGTTCAATCCCCACAAACCCTAGTGGTGCAGGTCTGCAATCCCAATACTCAGGAGGTGGAACCAGGAGAATCAGAAGTTCAAGGTCACTCTCAGCTACACAAAGGGTTTGAGTCCATTCTGGGCTACATAGATCCTGTCTCAAAGGCAAAGGGGCAGGAGAGAAGACTGCTGTTAGAACACCAGCTGCCCCTGTGAAAAGACCCTGACTGCTGTTCCCCGCACACATCTGGCAGCTCAAAACCCCTGTAATTCCAGTTCCAGGGGACTCCAAGTCCTCTTGAAGCCCTTAAGAGCACTGTATGCAACACACACACACACACACACACACACACACACACACACACACACACACACACACACTTACAGAAAAAATTACCCCCAAAGCCCAGCTCTTTGTTTGACCTACAGGAGTTTCAGGACTCAGCCTTTTCCATGAAAACAGGAGTGTTCTGACCAACTCCATCATCTGACAGACTCCATCAATCTGGCCCTCTGCCAGGAAGGCTCCTCACCAGACAGGCTCATACGTACAGCTTAGGAAAGATGACCAAAAGTCAATACCACGTGTGGCTGGACTTTGTCACAGGCTAGCTGTCACCTGTTACACAGACTGTCCCACAGTCACGTCTGGAGGGCGTGGCTAGATGTTGCCTGCTTCTCTTTCTTGTGATGCATATCCCAACAGTGTAAGTTATCTGTAAACATTTCCTCCTGCCAGAGAAGAGCTGTTCCTGCGCTGTAGTACTTCCTGGGAGTGACGAAGCCAGATGGCCATCTGCTCTGTCACTGGGATCTCTAGTCCCCCAGGGTCCCAAGATCTCCCTTGACCTCATTCAGCTGCGAGCCCAACATGATGGCGCACACAGGTAATCTGACCATCAAGGGCTACACAATGACTCAAGGCTGAGGCACATGCGTGCTCACACACATACATACATGAGAGATAAATACCTTAAAAATGAAAAGGAGCCCAGACAAGCGGAAGCTCTCGGACAGCGTAAACTGGACAAGCACGAGCTGACAGCGGCCCAGGGGAATCCGCGCCCACCTCTGCAGGCCTTACTTTTTCCTTGTTTAAAAATATTTTATTTTGAAATGGTCTTGCTAAGTAGGCCTGGCTTGAACTTGCAGTGATCCTCCTGCCTCTGCTTCCCAATACTGGGATTACAGGTATGCACCACCACACCTAGCTTATTCTGAACTCTCTAGAACAGTTTTTAAAATGTATCTTTTATTATTATGGGGGTGGGGAGGAGCTGGTGTGGAAGTCAGAGGACTACTTTCTGGAGTCAGTTCTCTCCTTCCACCTTAGGTGGGTGTCAGGGATTGAATTCAGGTCGACAGGCTTGCACACAAACACACTGACCTGATGGGCCACCTCACCTGACCGAGAACCAGCGGCTTTTCCTGAGGCACTGTCCTGTCCAGGTGACTGACAGGCGCATTTGGAGTATCATGTAGTGCTCAGTTCTCAGCCCCCTAGCTAGTCTTCAACCCCAGACCTCAGTAGATGGAGGCATCAGGCCATCTTGGAATACATTAGACCTTGTCAAGAAAGGAGGAGGGAGGGAAGGAGGGAGGGAGGGAGGGAGGGAGGGAGGGAGGGAGGGAGGGAGGGAGGGAGGGAGGAAGGGAGGGAGGGGAAGAAATAAAGAAAGGAAGGAAGGAAAGCCAGCTAGTGATCCAAGGGGTTTGGAGTCCTGGGACCGGGTTTAGGTAGTTATCTAGTACGGCCTTCCAGGGCCAGAGATAGGACTCAGGCCCATTCTTCCACCGGGAGGGAGGGGTCCAGCTACAATGTCCCACAAGCCTGTAAACGTCTAACAGCTCCCTAATATTTGAGGTGCTGTGGAGTCTGACGTCTACTTCCTAGCCCAGTGTTGACAGACTCCAATGGCTGCAGGCGACCAGCTTAGGTGGCTTTGGGAAGGATGCCTTTAGTAAGACTTAGGATCATGTGAAAACACCTATGCATCCAGCATTCTCTTCAGGCCCACCCTGCTTCCCAGGGCCACCCACACACAACCAGTCCTGATGGCACATGACTGCCTCCTGGGCCCTAACTGCTTCTTACTCTAGGCAGGCTCTGTTTCTGTAACTGGACTATACTATGCTCCTCTGGGGCAAGAGCCCACTTGAATTGGATTCCCAGCACCAACATGGCCGCTCACAACAGTCTGTAACTCCATTTCCAGGGGATCTGATCCCATCTTCTGACTTGTGTGGGCACCAGGCATGCAAGCAACACAGAGACAAACACGCAAGCATATCACTCATACACAAAAAATAAAATTAAGCCAGGCATGGCGGCGCACACCTTTAATCCCAGCACTCAGAGGCAGAGGCAGGGGTATCCCTGTGAGTTCCAGAATAGCCAGGGCTGTTGTTACACAGAGAAACCCTGTCTCAAAATAAATAAATAAATAAATAAATAAATAAATAAATAAATAAATAAATAAATAAATAAAAATTAAGTTAATTTTTTAAAGCCATTTTCTTTAGGCCAAGCAGGAGGGCCAAGATCTATAATCACAGCTCTTAGGAGACTGAGGCAGGAGGTTAATGAATTTAAATCTGACCTGGGATATTCAGGGAGACTGGAGTAGTCTGAATATAATTGGCCCCCATAGTTCATAGGGAGTGGTACTATTAGAAGTTGTGGCTTTTTTGGAGTGGGTGTGGCCTTATTGAAGGAAGTGTGTCATAGGGGGTGGGTTTTGAGGTCTTCTTTAATCAAAACACTCAGGGTACTCAGTTCACTTCCTGTTGACTGCAGATCAAGATGTAGGACCCTCAGCTACTTCTCCAGCACCATGTCTGCCTGCACACTGCCATGTCCATGATGGTAATGGACTGAACCTCTGAACTGTAAGCCACCCCAGTTAAATGTTTTCCTTCATAAGAGTTTCTGTGGTCATGGAGTCTCTTCACAGAAATAGAAACTCTAACTAAGACAGAGACCCTGTCTCAAACAAATAGATATAAATTTTTAAAACTGTATGCATCTTTTTTTTTTTAATCTAGGTGTACTGATGAATGCATGTCTTTAATCCCAGCACTTCTGAGGCAGAGGCAGGTGGATCTCTGTGAGCTGAGGCCAGGCTGGGCTACAGAGTAAGTTCTAGAACAGACAGAGCTACATAACAGAGACCTTGTTTCAAAAGAAAGAAAGGAAGAAAGAAGGAAAGGAAGAGAAGGACTGGAGGGATGTCTCAGTGGAAAGAGACTTGCCCTACAAGTGTGAGGACCAGAGTTCAGATCCTGGAACCCATGTAAAAAAGGCAGGCATTGCAGCTGCCTGTAATTCCAGCATTCCAGAGTCAGACACAGGGGTTGAGGGTGGGGGTGGAGCAGCTGGCTAGCTAGTCAATGGGGAGCTCTAGGTTCAGCACAAGACCCTGCCTAAACAGTTAAAGTAGAAGTCAAGTGAGGAAGAAGTCTGACATCAACTTTTGGTGTCCACACTCACCCACACAGATGTACACACACACACACACACACACACACACACACACACCACACACACATACACACCACACACACCACACACATACCACACACACCACACACACACACACACACAAATATGCACATGCATATTATAAATATATATGTATGTATATATATGTATATATATATATATATATTTGTATGTATAATATACACCACACATACACACACTTAAAAGAAGAAAAGTAGCCATGTCTAGTGGTATATCCCTGTAATTTCAGAACTTAGGAAATGGGGGCAGGAGGATCAGGAGTTCAAACTTAGCCAGACCTGGGGAGTTAGTGGCCAACCTGAGCTATATGAGACCATCTCAAAGAGAGAGAGGGGAAAAAAGTTTAAAACAAATTTAAAAGAGACGAGACTAGGGATTTAGCAGAAGGAAGGCCTGCCAAGCTGAACAGCCTCCTGAACCTCCTGCTCTCCATTTTCAGCCAGGCTTGGGTAGCACATGCTGTGGGAAATACAGGCTCCCGGGTAGAGAATGGCTTCCTAGATTTAGGTATCAGATCAACACACAAAGGGCAAGGCCTTCACAGAGATGAATCGGCTTTCAACTACCAATGTAATCCCCTACAACCAATTCTTCCAGAAAGAAAAACAATTCTTCTCTCCACGCCGTGCCCACTGCCCACCGCCCCAGCCCTAGAAAGGATGCACAAGGCTGGGTGGTATTAATATGGAGATCACAGAAATGACCGCATTAAGGGAAAGGAGCTGGCACGCAGATGTATGTGAGCCTTAGAAAAGGGCATAGTTTGTAAACAAGACAGAAACCAGCTGAGAGGGCCAACCGGTCTGGTCTTCGAGATCTTGGAAGAAGGAACAAAGTATTCCTTAGGGCAGTGTGTGTGTAACAGAGCAGGACTGAACTAAACCTGGGACTGTATGTCCATGAGAGCAAACATTGCTTAACAATTCTCACGTGCAGAGCACCGGCCATTCAAGGAGGATGAACGGGGCTTCTCACATGCCACAGAATGAGGGGGAGCAGACTGAGACAGCGGTGCGACCCAGGACCCTCTGTGGTTTAGAGGGCTAAGCCTCTTTGGGGAAGGAAGAAGAAACAGCTTTTGTAGGGTGGTGTCTAACCGCCCTGACAAACTTGATTCCATACACCTTGGAGAGGAACTCAGAAGCTCTTAGTAAAATATTTCAGAGAAATGTTTTCAAATTCCATCTTCTGAATTTCAGTGGTTTCTACAGGGTCATATGTCCCACAAGTCAAAGATAAAGTTACCACAAGCTTAAAGTCAGGTTCAAATACGGCATAACTACAAATTACATTGATTTGTGGAATGGAAGAATGTTCCACGGCAAGCAGAGCTGCACCCTACAATCAGTGTGGACCACTTCCCTGGGGACCCCGGGTGAAACCGCACCCCAGGCTCCCCCATGAATGCCAGCTTTTGATGAAATGGTACCAAAAGCACCAATCAGCCTGCGCCAGGCTATCAGATCCTGTGTGTCCTGATTAGTGACGGGGCGGGGGGTGGGGACGGCTCAATGACAAAAGATGGGGCCACCGACACAGAAAGCGGGTACCAGCCTCAAACTGCCGCTCAAATTATGTCTGATTTCATCTTCCACATTTCCTGAAATCCTGCTGGGTTTTGTTATTTATTTAATTCTTAAATTGCATTTCTTTAGTTTGTGTGTATGCGTGCTTGTGCGTATGTGCGCCACAGTGCAAGTGTGGAGGTCAAAAAACAGCTTATGCAAGTCAGTTCTGTCCTTCCACTACACGGACTGCGAGGCTGGGACTCAGAGGACAGGACTGGGTGGCAAGTGTCTTTACCTGCTGGGACATCTTGCCAGTCCTACTGCTGGTTTTTTTTTTTTTTTTTTTTTTTTTTTTGGTTTTTCAAGACAGGGTTTCTCTGCGTAGCTTTGCGCCTTTCCTGGAGCTCACTCTGTAGACCAGGCTGGCCTCAAACTCACAGAGATCCGCCTGGCTCTGTCTTTTGTTTTTATTTTTGCCAGTTTGGTTTCCGGAGACAGGGTCTCCCTGTGCAGCAGTCCAGACTTGCCATGCAACAATCCTCTGGCCTCAGCCTCCTGAGGGCGAATGAGCGCTGTGTAGCCTCGTGTCCACTAACACTAAAATCTTAAACTCCAAGATCACACACTCAAGAGGCTCCATAGGTCAAATGGCTTACATTTTTCTCAAGTCTTCCAGGTGTGTCCAACCTGTGTCCTGTAGGCCATTTGCACCCCAGGGAGAATAAGACCTGACATAATTCTCTTTTGTAACCTGACTGCAGGGTTCTCCCATGTGAGCTCTGTAGATGGTATCTGTAATGATGCCAGACACGCTTGCTAGGCTTTGGACCCTGGGGAGTTAGCGCTCTACATGGCGTAGGGCTGAGTGGAGAGCTGTTGCCCACTATGTGCCAACGCGCAGACAACAAAGTTGTCAAGAATAACACACAGCATGTTGGTGACTGACCAGAAAGGGAACTGGCTGGGCCTTGGAAGCACAGCCTCCCTCTGAGTGCTACCTGCCTTCCCTCCCCACCGGCAGGGCAAGGAACCAGGGTTTCTCTCCGAGGCTGTCATAGAACCTGGGGCTATTAATCTAACTCTGCAGGAGCCACCTGGCTACAATGCTGCTGTGCTGGACTGGAGATGTGGTTCAATATCCAGGACCTACAGAAAAAAACAGGCACTGGGGAGACAGCCTTCACAGTCTCTGATACTCACTAACCAGGCAGTGAGTTCAGCTAATCTACATGGTAAGCTCCAGGCCCATGAAACATCCTGTTTCAAAGGAGGCAGGCAGTATTCCAGAAGATGACTCAAAGTCCCCAAGTTGTCCTCTAGTCTCTGTACACATGGTTACATGAACCTACCTGCACTTAAAGACGTATTTAAGGTTTTTTTTTTATTTTCAATTATGTATATATTATGTGTCCAGATGTGGGTATGTGTATATGAGTGCAGTGTCCGCAGAGGCCAGAAGAGGGCACAAGATCCTCTGGAGCTAGAGTTTCAGGCAGTTGTGACCTGCCTAACATGGATGGTGGAAACTGAACTCAGGTCTTCTGGAATAGCAGCAAGCTATTGCTCCAGACCCCATGCACATGAATTTAAAGAAAGAGAAGAGGAAAAGGAAGAAGAAAAAACTCCTCTCTTGCCTGATGATAGTTGTTAAAAATGTGAGGTCCTACCCTACCCCAGGAGAAAGAAATCCACAGAGTACCGGAAAGGACTGAGCAGACTTGCTTCAGCCCATCATCTACCATCCCTGTAGCAATAAACATCTACCTCAGGGTCTTTGGTCTTCATACATGAAAACTCTTGGACTTGTTATACTTTTCTGTAGTTAATTTCTCTTTGGTTGAAGGCATTTTGGACGTGACTCTTAGACTGTTGAGACAGGGGCCATACCTTTCTGTGTCTGCAAACCTAATGAAATGACACATAAATCTCCAAAGACCTGTAGCCAAGTGACAACTTCAGCGGGTCTAACGTTGTCATTACTGTGTCTATCCAGAATGTCAATGAATGCTCAACAATAAAATGAAGTTATGAGGACCCCTGGAAAGCAGCACTTGACCTCACACACCAGTTCCACGGTAAGTAAACACCAGTCATGTTCAGAGTCAGCCGCGGTGGCCAATGGGCTGCAAGACAGAAGCAGAGAGCAGAGTCTGTTTACCTGTGGACACAGGCCACCTGGCTCCGCGGGCTATTTTCATGGCAGCAGAAAGCCAAAACAAACAGAACAGGAGAGACTGGTGCCAGCACTCCAGGGCTTCCTCTTCCCAGTTCCCTTCAGGGAAATCCGGGAGAGAGGTGGAGGAAGGAAGGGGTCCTGCCCATTCTCACAGTGGCACTGGGCCATGCCCCATCAGCGGGGACGACGGGATTAGATTAAGGTAGAAAAGCAGGAACAGCTTATCCTCTCAGTTTAGGCTGGGAATGCCTGCCGACTCCTTCCGTCTCTGACCCTGGACTTACCTGCACCTCTACCACAGCTTAGCTGGGATTCTGCTTGTGCGCAGTGTGCTCAGACCTCAGCTTTTCCATACAACCTTCCCTGTCTAGGAATGCCTCCCGACTTTAGTGGATTCGGAGCTGAGCTCTGCACTTTCAACAGCATGCCTGATTTCCACCCATAGCATAAGCCACTCAGGACCAGGAGCCATTTTTTTCAGCACCTTTACAGGACAAGGTGTAGTCCTCCACCCTCCCGTGGCCAGTCCATAAGGAAGGACAAAGGGAACGTATGTGCCAAAGACATGAGAGCTACTTCAATCTAGTATTTTAGAGACTCAAGAAACTGATGAGAGATTTTAGAGCAATCACTGGGTCACTTAATCCAGAAAAACATCACACAGGGTTTGTTTTGTTTTTTTTTTTTTCCAGGCAGGAATAAAACTATTCATTATTAATGCTTTTAGTGCAACAGGAAAGAGAGAACAATGGGCCTCTCCCACAGTAAACCTAACAGCAAATGTTTCTTAGATGGCCTGTACACTTGTATAAAGCAAGGACTGGCTGAGACCAGAGCCAGGTGAAGTATGGGTGCACTCTAGGCCAGGCAGAGCAAGCGATACATCCTCTGGATCCTGATCCGGCTGACAAGGCCAAACACAGGAGGAACTCCTGACACCACCCAGTGCCTTTCTTTACAGCCACCTACATTAGTGGTTTTAAAGAGCCAATCTGGGAAGGCTGGAGTGGAGAGCAGAACGGCAGGCCAGCACCTACTGGTGGAAATCATTTTCCTTCAAAGGACTCCAATATGGAGTCCAGGAGTCCCTGAACCAGCTCCCGCTCACCATGCCAAGGGGAGGGCGGTTAGATTTTGAAAAGGCTGGAGGAGCCGGCAGGATCGCACAACGCTGTACTCTCACACTGAAGGCAGAAAGTCCAGGAGTTCAAGACCAACCTCGGCTACATATGGAGTTGGGATTCCAGCCTGGACTACATAAGACCCTGTCTCACTCAAAACAACAAAAAGCTGATGGGAGTTCAGAACGCCTGTGACTCCCACAAATTATTTCCCAACAACTACCGCTCAATCAACAGTGAATGACATCAGCTCCACTATCCGGAAGCACAAAACTCGACAATATTAGGGAAGGTCCAAGCGGCCTGATGACTGTAGCTCCGCCTTTCTAGAACACACCCATGCCCCTCTAACCCCTTCCTCTTAAGCTTGAACGCAAGGTATGGGCACAACACCAAATGACGATTGAGCGCACCGTCCTGACCCACGCTGACTGGAAACCCCTCGGGAAGCAAGAACTGGGCCGGCTGGGCAGTCAGGGCCACGTCCACCGTCATTACCGGTGGACGTTGGGCTAGGAGCCCCGCGATCACACCGGATCCCCTGCGCACCGGCACGCCCGCACCCTGCGGGGAACCCGCGTGAAACCCACAGGGATAAGAGCAAAAATGCCGACGCGTGGACCCGGAGCAGCTACGGAGCATCTGGAAAGTTGTCCTACTTTTTGTCTGTTCACTTTTGGTTTCAGACTCCGCAAGCGATCGTTCTCCAAATCGCAACTAGTCTAGAGGCTACTAGAGAAAACCGCGCCGTTTCCTATAAGCCCTCCAGGGGCATCATCCGGAGAGATTCAGATGGGAGCTGAGCACTCCGGGCCTGCGGACCAAAGACTACCAGAGCACGGCTGGAACCCCTAACCCTGAATCCCGCCCAGAGCGCGCCACCCGGGTCCCGCGACATCGCCACCCGCGGAGAGCGCGGTGTCCCGGGGCTCTAGGCAGGTGCCAGAGCGCGGCCCCCGCCTCCGAAGCCGCCCCGCGCCCCGCGCCCGGCGTTCCCCATGCAGCACCCAGCAGCGCCACACTCACCGCCGCCCGCGCCGCCTGTCGAGCCGGGAGGTCTGCACTAGCCGCGCGCGCGGGCCGGGAGGGATCCAGGGAGGCAGGGCGAGCCCGGGGCGGGGATGTTTCGGGGCGTGGCTTGGAGGGGGCGGGAGGCCACCTGGGGCGGGGCCTGGGAGGGGCGGGGCGGCAGCCTGGTTGCAGGCGGGGTGGGAAGAAAACTGCGACCAGAGGGGCTCACAAAAGGCGGGGCGCGGGGAGGCGGGGCCCAGAGGGGCCGGCGCGAGGCGGACTAGAGGAGCCGCCGAGGCCTGGGAGAGGGCGGAGCGAAGAGGTTACTCTTTGTTTCTAACACCCCAACTACACATCCGCCCTCAAAAAGGCATAAAGACAACTACAGAACGGGAGACAATATTTGTAGGTCATGTAGCTGATGAAGGTCTAGTATTCAAGTTATATAAAAAACTGTAGAGGAGATAGAGGCATATGTTTGAGGTCAGCCTGATCTACAACAGTGAGTTCCAGGCAAGCTAAGGCTCCATAGTGTCTCAAGACACCAAAAACCAGCCAGAGCTGCAGCCCAGCTGTTAAGGGGCTGGTATGTCGTGCGTGAAAATCTCGGTTCGTCTCCAGTGCCTCATAAAGTATCGTGACACATACTGTGACCCCAACACTCGGGAAGGCTGAGACACAGTTTATCCAGAAGTTGAGGCTAAGCAGGGAGACAGGAAGTTTGAAGCCAGCCTAGGATACACAGTGAGACACACACACACACAAAGAAAACTACTCTTACAACATACATGTCTGAATTCGTGTGTGTGTGTGTGTGTGTGTGTGTGTGTGTGTGTGTGTGTGTGTGTGTGTTAGAATCTGCCAGAGTGCTGGATTTAAAGGCATGCACCACCGCCACCCAGCCCAAGAGACAATTCAGTTTTAAAATGGGCAGTGGGATCTGGTGTACTGGTGGACATTTGTAATCTCAGCAATGGAGAAAATGAGGCGGGCCCTGGAGTTCAAGGCCAGCCTGTTCTGCCTAGTAAGACCCTATCTCAGGAAACCAAAGGGGCTGGGGTAGGGGCCTAGAACCAAGGAGATGTCTCAGTGGGTGAAAGTTCAGATCCTCACAACTCATATTTTTAAAAATAGGCTGGATTCAGGGCATGCATCTGTATCCTAGGACTCATGCTATGAGAGGAGAGAGGCAGAACAGCCCGGCCAGGGAGCTCTCAGGCCACCCCTTACAGTAGGCAGCAGAAGAGCCAGGAGAGATTCTGCTCAACAAGGCAGACAGTGAGAAAAGGACCCAAAGCTGTCCCCTGACCTCCACATGTGCCTTTCCCGTGACACTCACCTATACCATGACTCTCACATGCCCAAACTCACACGCACAAATACATACATATTTTAAATTATATTTAAAAATAAGTTTAAACCAGGCAGTGGTGACGCACACCTTTAATCCCAGTACTAGGGAGGCGGGGGCAGGCGGATCTCTGTGAGTTTGAGGGCAGCGTTGTAGTCTACAGAGTGAGTTCCAGAACAGGCTCCAAAGCTACACAGAGAAATCCTGTCTCAGAAAACAAAAACAAACAGACAAACCCTTTCCTCCCGAGTCGATTTTGGAGAGTGTTTTATCATAAGCTAGAGACAAGCAAACCGAGGTGTGTGTGCAAAAGCCTACAGGCTCCTCAGTCATCAGGAAATGTGATGGAAGCCACAGTGAGAAGCCACATCACCCTGTGAGAGCTGTAGAATGTTCTGATAAGAGAAAATAAATGGGGGGCGGGGAGTGTGAGCATGAGGACCTGAGTTCAGTCCTTAGCACACTTAAAAACTGGGTGAGGCAGAGTGAGTCTGTAACCTCAGTGCTAGGACTGCAGAGGCAGGAGGATGCCTGGGTTCATTGGCAGCCAGCCTAGCAGACCTAGAGAGCATCAGGTTCAGTGAGACATTCTACAAAAAAAAAAAAAGTAGGGTGTACTTTCCTGGAAGGGGAGATAGCATACCATGGTCATGTGACTGCTTTCCCAAGGGGAGGCTCGTCCATTGTAGTCCCCATGTGCTGATCATAGGATTTCCCCAAATATGGAGACCGCAACTGTTTAATTTATGGTGTGGGGCTAGTGGGGAGGATACAGACTATATTCAAGCTCTCCCTTAAAATAAGATGGAGGGCAACTGAGGAAATCATGTGACACTGGCTCCTGGCCAATGCATCTACATGCATCTGTGCATGTGTACATATGTGTGCTCACACACAGTAAATAAATAAATGTGTGCTGAAGTCAGGCAGTAGTGGTGAATGCCTTTAATCCCAGCACTCAGGAGGCAGAAGCAGACGGATCTCTGTGAGTTTGAGGCCAGCCTGGTCTACAGAGTGAGATCCAGAACAGCCAGTCCAGAACGGTGAGAGAGTGCAGCTGCTGCCCTGTTTCTAGGTAGCACACAGAACCGAAAACAACTTGTACATTGTTGAGAGCAGCACTGTGCAAAGCCAAAGTGGGTAAAACCAAAACAGCCAACCGATCAATGGATAAACAAATGTGGCGTAGCCACACCAGGAAGTACTACTCAGGCCTCACAAGGGAATGAAGCACGGGTTCCCACCACAGCCAGAGAGACCTCGAAACACTGTGTAACCTGAAAGAAAGCAGACACAAATCATCACCTAGCCTATGGTCTCATTATATAAAATATGCCCAGAACAGGTAAATCGGTGGACAAAGCTGATTAGTGGCTGCTCAGACCGGAAAGATCAGGACGGGGAGGATGAGACCACTGACAGGATGATAATAAAATTGTTCTGGAAGTAGTGGTGATGGGCGCACAGTACTGAATACTTTAGGTGACACCGGTGTACAGTTCAAAAGTGGTTCAAGTGTTAAACTCTATGTTAGGCGAAATAACTTCCTTATTTCTTTCTTTCCTCTCTTCTCCAGACAGGGTATTGGTTTGTAGCCCAGGCTGGCTTCTACCTCACAGCAATCCTCTGCCTTAGATGCCCAGAGCATCTGCTACCACATCTGGCTTTATCTCACTGTGTGTTGGTGGAGTGTATACGTGTGTTTATTTGTCTGTATGGCTGTGTATGAAAGTAAGTGCGTGCGTGTGTGTGTGTGTGTGTGTGTGTGTGTGTGTGTGTGTGTAGAAGCCAGAGGCTGACTTAAGGTGGGGGACAGTCAAGGAAGACACCTGATGTTTTTAGCAGGCTCTCTCACTGGATCAGGAGCTCGCTGACTCATCCAGGGTGGCTGGTCCATGAGTGTCAGGGACCTACCTATCTCTGCCTCTCCCAGCCCTGCATTTGGCTTTTATGTGGGCTGGGCATCCAAACAGAGGTCCTCAAGCTTGAGTAGCAGGCACTTTTACCACTAGGCCTCGTCCCCAGCCTCTCAATTCTTTAAAAAACACAATCAGGCCAAGCGAGTGCCTTTAATCCCAGCACTCAGGAGGCAGAGGCAGGCAGATCTCTGTGAGTTCGAGGCCAGCCTGGTCTACAGATTGAGATCCAGGACAGGCACCAAAACTACACAGAGAAACCCTGTCTTGAAAAACCAAAAAAGAAAACAAAAACACAGCAGGTCCTCTGGACAGGCCCCAACTGGGATTAGACAAGAGAACAGAGCAGTTGGCTGATGTGGGAAAGACACAAACCACGCCCTTCAGAAGTGAGTTTTATTAAGAGACGGGGACTAGAAGTCATGACAGCGTGTCAGACCTTGGTGTGGGTGGACAAGCACTGGAAAGGGACAGCACATCTTATCAGTGACAGCCCGCCAACTGTAAAAGGAAGACAGGCTTCTCTTTAGAACCCGGAAAGGCATGCCATAGGGAGCTGTCGATGAAGAGGATGATGAGAAAAAGGTAGGGGAACACAGGAGAGCCTTCAGAGAGAAATCCTCTGCCATGGTGTGACTGAGAATGGCCCCCAGAAACTCATACATCTGAATGCTTAGTCACCAGGGAGTGCCATTATTTGAAAGGATTAAAAGAATTAGGAGGTGTGGCCTTGTTGGCGGAAGTGTGCCACTGAGGGTGGGCTTTAAAGTTTCAAAAGTCCACGGCCGACCCAGTCTCTGTCTCTACCTATGGATCACGATGAATCTCTCAGCTACTGCTCCAATGCCTGCCGCATGCTGCCATGCTCCCTGCCGTGATGACGACGGACTAAACCTCTGAACTGTAAGAGCTACCTTGGTCATGGTGTCTCTCTCCACAGCAATAGAACAGTGACTGAGACATCCCCTAAACCAAAGACAATCCTCTGGCCTCAGCCTCCTGAGGGCGGAAACCAAAGAAACATCTGACCCTTACGTCTTTTCAGGGGGTGGTAGGAAGTCCCACACCACATGGTTTATTTCAACATAGCAGAGGCCATGTGACAAAAAGACAGAGAAACCAGGTCCTGGGTAGGATCGTAAACTAGGGGCTGTGAAGCCACAGAGCATGTCTTAACTCTGTCCTGGCCTGTGGAGAGACAGGATTTCTCTGTGTAGCCCTGGATTTCCTGGAACTTGCTCTGTAGACCAGGCTGGCCTTGAACACAGAGATCTACCTGCCTCTGCCTCCCAAGTGCTGGAATTAAAGACGTGCACCACTGCTGCCCGGCCAAGTGACCAGTCTCTTAACAGAGCAGGCCCATGATCCCACATGGTAGAGCCGGAGAGGCCAAGACACAGCAGGTGCCGGAGCCTCAAGATCCACGTGGCTGAGGAAGAGGCACGTCTGTCTCCTCTGGGCCTGCAGAAATGGCGGCAGTCGGGAGAGAAACATGGCGACTGACAGAATGCGGAACAATCCTGCCTTGCCTTTCGTGGCCTAAATAAAAATTACATGTATACGTGTCTGCGAGGGGGAAGTACACAGACACATCTGGAAAGTTCTCAAACTTTCCAAGGATAACGGAGACTACAAATAGTGATATCTGTGTAATAGAATCAAAGAATTTTTTTTATTTTCGGATGTTTTATACGAAAACCCAAATTGTTTGTCTAAAAATAACAAAAGCAGGGTTGATGAGATGACTCATTGATAAAGGACTTGTGCCAAGCCTGACGATGTGAGTTCAGTCCCAGGCCCAAGAGGCAGGAGGGTCTCTGTGATTTGAAGCCAGCCTGGTCCACAGAGTGGGTTCCAGGACAGCCAGGACTACAGAGAGAAACTCTGTCTCAGGGTGAGGGTGGCGTGGGAGGACACAACTTCCGGAAACAATCTGCAAAGGGGTCTGTGTCACCACCAAAGCCTGGGCACCAATGTTTCCATAACACCTTTCCATCTCTAAGCACCGGCCTCAAGAGCCAGAAAGAAAGACAAAAACACATCAGAGGACAGCATGCAGGACTAGCCAGAGGGCACTTACCCCACCCTGACAACCTGAATTCAGTGCCCGGGACTCACACCAGCCGGAAGAGAACCAGCTCCTGAAAGTTCTCCTCTCACTTCCCTGTGTATGAATGCATGTGTGTGTGTGTGCGCGTGCGTGCGTGCGTGCGTGCGTGCGTGCGTGCGTGCGTGTGTGTGTGTGTGTGTGTGTGTGTGTGTGTGTGTGTGTATGGGGGGTGCAGCTCTGGAGAGAGAAAGAGAAAGAATGGTAATGAAGAGAAATGTTTTGTAATAGCCTGGGGGCTGGGAAGGTGGCCCCGTTGTAAAAAGCACTTACTCTGCCAGAGAATCCAAGTTCAGTTCCCTGCACCAGTGTCAGGCAGGTGCAGGGGATCTGACACCCTCTTCTGACCCTGCAGGTACCCACATGTGGGTACACAAACACATACATAGATAAAAATAAATTAAATTAAAAATAGCTTGGCATAATGTTGCACACTTCAGTCTCCACTACATAGAAGTATGAGGCTAGCCTGGGCTACATGAGCGCCTGCTTAAAACATTCAAAACAATAGAGCTGTTGGGTCTAAAGAGCATTAGGAGTGACAGCTTAAAGCGGAAGAGAAAACAGACAGCAATCATGGGCGGCCTCACAGGGGACCTGGGAGGAAAGCAGACCAGAGAAACCTCTCAAATAAAGGGATCTCTGAGTTTTATAAGTTTCCTGGGGTTGGTGGGAAATTCCGTACCATGTGATTTAGTCCAACAAAACCTGCCTGACAAGAAGCCAGACACTGGATAGGACCTTCAAGGGGGAGGGCTGAGGGCCACAGTACAGCATGGGGGGGAGAGACTCGGAGGGGGGGAGCACTTCAGGGGTTTGTGGGCCTGATTTTTGGAAGCGGGGGAGGGGCAGCCGGTGTGCATCTGACGTTTTGAACCCTGCCCTGTACCTCTCTGGTGTGAAAGGTGAGTAGATTCTCATCTCCCCACTGCACATGGCCTTTATCACAGGCAAAGAGGCTGAGCTGGTTGCACAAAACCCAGAAAAGTTCTTGAGGCTTTTAGCCCCGGACCCACCCGGCATCAGCAAGACATTAAACCATAAATTCCTCTCCCTCCCTCTCCTCCTCCCCCTCTCTCTCTCCTCCTCTCCCTCTCTCTCTCCCTCCAACCTAAGCCAGACCAAGCCCCTGAAGCCCTGTCCATCTCTCTGGGACAGAGAATTGATTAAGAGCAACAACAGAAGATGCTGTGGCCTTGTACTCACAGGTTTATGGTCCTACCCATTGTTTGCCTCACTGCCCTTGGCATGTAGGCCAGGCTAGGTCCAATGGTATGAAGCTTGCCAAGTCCTCTGAAACATGCAAGAGTCAGAAACCCCCTTCGTTCTCTAGATTTGAGGGGACTGCGCCCTCTCTCCTCTGGGAACCCACTGTGGCTGCCGATTCTGGAAGCTGGGTCTGTCCTAATGAAGCCTGCTCTGCCCCTTCCAGGTCCCGCGTCTATATGTCATCCTGAAGGGTGCGTGATCCCACGACAGCTCCTTTCTGTGAACTGCAACTTTCTCTAAGCAGAGGCCAGCTGAAGAGTTCCGAGGGGCTGGGGAGTGGAAGGAGGGCCCTGAGGCCTAGAGCCACAGCATTTCAGTGGCAAGAGTCCCTGAGAACCAAGACCCAGCGCCTGGAGCTGTGGCACAAGCCTGGAGCAGCCTCCCTTCCCAGAGCCTAGACGCAGACGCCTCAGGCTGGAAGAGCAGCACTTCCTCCACTGTATGCACACAGAACCCTGGCTCTGAAAGACAGGCTCCAGTCCGTCCTTAGGGCCTAGAGCTATAAGCCGCTGTGTTTGAAAGCCCATGGAGAAGCCTGTGACACTTAGAGGTTAGGGAAGCCATCTATGGTTTCATAGGAGAGCAGAAGGACCCTCTGGCCGTAGGCCCTGGGCAGCCTCTGCCCCTAATGCAGACAGGGCTGAAGCTAGGTAGGAGGGCCAGAGGAAGGCAGCGGCACCCAGGGGTCCTTCCCTGGCCACAGAGGTTATGGGAGTGCCTCTGTTTGTATTTAAAACACACACACACACACACACACACACACACACACACACACACACCATGGCACAGGATACAGTGTGAGCCCCAAACAAGAGGAAAAGCAATGTGGGGAGGGCACAAGAGGAAGGAGGTGTGAGCTCTCCTGGCAACAGCCCCCTTTATCCAAGTGAGGAGGGAGAAGGAGGCCCAGGGAAGTTAAGTGCCATACCTGGGACTCACAACAAGGAGGTGGCTGGAGATCAGGCTTGAGCCAGGTTGGGTGGGCTGCTTCTTCAGATTCTCATTCTCTCTCTCTCTCTCTCTCTCTCTCTCTCTCTCTCCTGACCCCGCCCCCAACTGCTTATGTGTCTCGGGCCCTGGGCTCTATGTCAGGGACTGGCGGGACACACACACACACACACACTACAAATCCCTCTGTCCCCGTTAGCTTTCTACACCTGTCACAGGCACCGTGACCAAAGGCAGCTTGGGGAGGAAAGGGTTGTTACAGCTTGAGTCAGGGCAGGAACTCAAGGCAGGAACTCGAGGCAGGAACCTGGAGGCAGGAGCAAAGGCCGCGGAGAATTGCTGCAGACTGACTTGCTCTCATGGTTGACTCAGCCTGCTTTCCTATACAGCCCAGGACCACCTGCCCAGGGACAGCATTGCCCTCAGTGGCCTGGGTCCCACATCAGTCCAGAAAATGCCCCCACAGGCTTCCCCATAGGGACAATCTGATGGGAACATTTTCTCAGTGGAGATTCCCTCTTTTTCAGATGACTCTGGAATGTGTCAAGTTGACTGAAAATCAACACAATGTCCAACTGACCTAACGAGTTTATATTCTGGTTTGCATGAGGGGGGACAATCCCAACAATCCCAAAGGAGGGCTGGGGTGCAGTTCAGCAGGGACCACTTGCCTTGCATGTATGAGGCCCTGGCTTGCACCTCCAACACAGCAAAACATGAGCAAATAAGTAAATGAGTACTGTGTGACTTTGAGGTCATCAGCTGGCTCCCCCTGTAGCTTCCAGGAACCATGCATCACATGGTCCAGCTGAACTTCATCCTCTGAGTTCCAATCTAGAGGGGAGCAAGTTTGAGGGGGTGGGGGTGGCTGAAGCATGACTCATGGAACCATGTTTATTTCATAAACAGTCACATGTTCCACCACACACTGCTGTCTCAACAGCCCTACAAGGGAAATAGGTCTCTTTTACAGGGTTAGCAGTTGAAGCCCAGAGAGTTCTGGCAAATTGTCAAGGGCCACACAGCTACTGCATGCTAGCAGTGGGATTTGAACCCAGGCTATCTGTCTCCACACCGATACCAGCTTGTGGAGGGCTTGCTTATCAGAGCTTATGGGTGGTCCAGACCTGTGGCTGTTGGGGCATGTGACCTTAGGACCTTTCCCCGCAATACCATCTCATCCATGGTTCCAACCTACAGAGCAGAAGGGAGCAGTTTGGCATATAAGAACCAGCTAACCCAGCTTCATTGCTTTACAGCTGGGGCCCAGAAAATGGCAGGTCTTGTGCCCCACGGCCAGTGCAGGAGTTGAGAGCACACCTCAGCACCCTTGGGGCTTCATGGGCCCACAGTCTCTCCACAGCCTTGGCATCCCCAAGCCAGGCTTACAGAGGGACATCCATTCTAGGGCTGTCTCTGGGATATAACTGGCTGGGCCATGTCACTGCCATGCTTCTTGGAATTTGACCCTAAATGTCAGTGAATGTCCTTTAACCCTGGGGCACCTGCAGCTGGAGGTTCAAGACCAGGTTCTATTTCAGAGGCCAGGAGAAGCTCAGGTGGGGACAGGCAGTGGGAAGC
The DNA here is from genome assembly GCF_049852395.1 of Peromyscus maniculatus bairdii. Lineage (NCBI taxonomy): Eukaryota > Metazoa > Chordata > Mammalia > Rodentia > Cricetidae > Peromyscus > Peromyscus maniculatus. The sequence goes on along the minus strand of NC_134859.1, from coordinate 4,339,947 downwards.
CTCAGGTTGTCCCGTCTCCTAGGGCAAGGCCAGGGTCCTGGGGAGTTAGGAAGTGGCCTAGAAGAAACAGTGGGGGGCCACTGAAGATGGTCCCTAGCTGTTGCTCAGGCCAGTCTCCCCGCAGGCCAGTTTCTCAGTGGTCCTGGAATCTCTGCTGTGAAGGGACAGGGGGTCCTGGCAGCACAAAGCTTGCACTCCAAGGCACTTCTGTGACTTTCTCTTTGAAGATGTCCTTCTACAACAAAAGCCTCGGATTACAAGCATGTGCCACCATGTCCAGCTGTACTGATAGATCCCAGGGCTTCATGCAGATTTAGGAAGGAATCTACCAGCTAAGCACAGCCTTGGCCCCAGGGACATTTTCTTATTAAATGACTTTTATAATCCCACCTCAAAGAAGAAAATGATCCCAGGCAAGGAAGTCACCCACCCACTCACCCACTCACCCACCCACCCACCCACCCCACCCACCCACTAGTTTTTCCACAGTGGGAGAGCTATGAACCAGTATCCTGTTTCCTCACTCCCGTCATCACCCTAGACATAGTCACTCTACTCTGTTGTGGGATATTGTGATTGCACTCTGACACTCCCAAGACTACCAATAAAGTCTACTTTGACTCAGAGGGTGGAGCTAGCTACTAGCTGACCCAAATTAGCCATAGAGGTTTTGGAGGACCAAGGACATATAGAGAGACATAGGAAGTTTTAGGGAAGGGCTTAGAAAGATTCTCAGCCCTTTTGGATAGAGGACAGAGAGAAAGAGGTCACTGGTCGCTTCTCTGCCACTTCCCTAATCAATCACTGCCTGCTTTACAGCCCCAAATGTCACTGGAGTTAGCTGCTCACTGCTGGTGGGCTTGTCATTCAGGTGCCCCTGGGCCCTTGCTTCCTGCCATGTGGGCTTCTGCATGTCCCCTGTGGCTGTTTTTCAGGTGGCTCGCTGCCTCTCCCTGTGGGTTGTGGGCTTCCTCTGGACCCCTCTTCAGACCACTGCCACACCAGGTCGGCTGCCATGGATGGTGATATTTTACTTGTACTGAAATGTGATTTTATTTGTATGTTAATAAATAAAGTTACCTGGGGGTTAGAGCTAATAGCAAGCCATAGCAGAAGTCTGGCAGTGGTAGCACACCTTTAACCCCAATCACATGACAGCAGATCTCTGTGTGTTCAAGAACACCACCAACATGGAGACACAAGCCTTTAATCTCAATGCCAACCATAGAAGACCTGGAGGTCTGTATAAATGGGCAGTGAGGAGGAGGTCATGTGGTTGGGTTTACAACCAATGAGAAGGCAGAATAGAAAGTCAATAAAAAGGACAAACACACAGGAAGTAGGTCTCTTGCTGAGGAGGACAGCAGCAGCAGTGAAGGATAAGGTTTTTAGCACTAAGCTATTCCTCTGGCCTCTTGGGCTTTCATCTCTGCATTGGTTCTGTGTTTCTTATTTAACAGGACAGTTACATCTACAGCCATGACCCTGGCTCAGGCTTTCACTGCTGCTGCCATGCCATGCACTTTCAGCCCCCAGCTGCACTCAAGCAGCTGCAACAGCTCTCGGCCAGGCCATGCACCACCTGAGTTCTCTGCCCACTTGTGAGGCACAGTGGCAGCCAGCCTCACACTTCACTGTCATTGTCAGCAGATCTGATGAGACACCCGGGAATTCTTAAGGGGAATTAGTTAAAAAAAAAAAAAAGTTTTTCCCATGTTAAGAATTGAGAACAATATTACAATGCAGAGAGTTGGGTCTTTGTATGGTTCCACAATGGATGATTTAAAATTGGAAAAATTATATGAAGGGATAATCAATTTAGTTGAGATTGACATAATGTCAATTATATCATTATCAATATGGTAATTCATGTTTTATCCTTTAAAAAGTGGTTTGAGCCAGGCGGTGGTGATATGCCCCTTTAATCCCAGCCCTTGGGAAGAAGAGGCAGGTGGATGTCTGTGAGTTTGAGGCCAACCTGGTCTATAGAGCAAGATCCAGGACAGGTACCAAAACAACACAGAGAAACCCTGTCTCAAGAAAAAAAAAAAAAAAAAAAAAAAAAAAACAAGCAAACAAACCAATAAAGTTGTTTGATACCAGTATCAAAGACCTACTAATGAAACTAAGAAAAATATTCACACACAGAGAGAGAAATTTAGAGCAGAACCTACCACACCATTACAAAACTAAAGAGGAGTGGCTCAAGGTTATTAGAAAAACCAGCCTTAATTTATCCAGTTACCATTCAAGAATGATCACCAAATGATAGGCTATTCAGAAAGTTGACTGGGATCCTACAGAAATATTAGATTTGAAGAGATTTAAGGAAGCAATAGTTTTATATGGTTTGCATTCACCTTTTGTAAAGCACTTGTTAAATTCATGGGCCATTCATAACACAATTATTTCATAGGACTGGAAAGGTTTAGATATAGAAGTGTTGGAAGCTGGTCCTCAGTTACAAGGGAAGACATGGTGGAGAGAGGAAGCTAGGGCCATAGAACAATGAAGTAGGGCTATAGGTATGGAAAGTTCCCAAGACCAGCTTCTCAATGAAAGCCAGTATGCTGATTTGTAAAGACAGTTTAGGTTTGATGAGCACACCTTGGCCCTATGCCATATAGCAGCTTTGAACGCCTGGGATAGGGTAGAAGAATCAGGAAAGAGGACTGAGTCATTTACTAAAATTATGCAAGACCCAAAAGAAGCCTTCACTGATTTTTTTTTTACAAGATTGACTTCAGCTGTAAATAGAGTGCTATCAGATTCAGAAGTTAGACAAATATTAACTGAATCTTGGGCTTTTGAAAATGCTAAATCAGAATGTAAAAGGGTGATTAGGCCTTTAAAGACAAGATAAGTACCCATAGATGAATGGATTAGAATATAGCTGACAATGGATCTCACACTTATGATGATACTTGGATAGAAGAAGTGATTTCTAGAAATTTTAGGAAAAAAAATCAAAGGTTAGATGTTTTAATTGTTATAAACCAGGTCGTCTAAAAAGGGATTGTAGGCAAGGCATTCCTAGGAATAATGTTTTTCTAGAGATAATCCAAACAGAAGACCCCAGCCTTCTGGCATATGCTGAAGGTGTGGCAAAGGCCGGCATTGGACCAATGCATGCAGATCAATGTGAGACAGCAAGGTAACCCTTTACCATTGGAAAACACCTTATAGGGTCTCTTGTAGGCCTCCATGTCAAATTTGGTTCAATCATTCCCTGTCAGCATTGAGTTAACTCCTCCACAGAGCAATTGAAAGACTTAATGCCTATTGTTAAAAGCCATACTGTTCTGGATGACAGAACAGCTTCATTACATAAAACAAAATTTTCAGGAGAGACCATAAAACAAATATTTTGGCAAACTGCTATGAATGATCAGAGATCAAGGCTAAAAATAAAAATAAATAGCATTGAAATTGAGGGCTTGGTAGACACAAGTGCAGATTAACAATAATTTCACCAGAATCTTGTCATCCAAATTGGCCTCTTCAGGAGGTAAATATTCAACATCTAAGGATTGGACTTTTATCTCAGGTAAAACAAAGTACAAGGTGGGTTGAGTATATAGGACCAGAAGGACAGAGAGGAAAATTAAAGCCATATGTGGCTAACATAGCAATGAATTTATAGGGATATGATTAGTTACAACGATGGAAAACCCAGATTAACATTCCTCCAATCTCAGAAACAAATTGTAAAATAAAGAATGCTCTGGGAGAAATATTAAAAGATATTGTCAAGAACAGTCAACAACAATTCAGGTTGTACATAAGCAGGGCACAACAGCTGCTGATCTTTCAGAGGTACCAACTGCCCTACCTTTAAAATTGTTAACTGACAAACCTGTCTGGGTGGAACAATGGCCTTTGACATCAGAAAAATTACAGGTATTAGAACAGCTGGAACAGAAGCAGCTAAATGCTCAACATATTGAAGAATCAACCAGTCCTTGGAATTCTCCTATGTTTATCATTAAAAAGAAGTCAGGAAAATGGAGACTGTTAACGGATTTAAGAGCTGTTAATAAGGTGATTCAGCCAATGGGCTCTTTACAGCCTAGAATTCCCTTGCCTTCTCTGTTACCTAAAGAATGGTCTGTTATACTGATTGACTTAAAAGACTGCTTTATACTATACCTTTACAAGAATAGTATAGAGAAAAATTTGCCTTCACAGTGCCCATTTATAATAATTCTCAGCCTGTTAAAGAATATCAATGGAAAGTTCTTTCACAAGGAAAGTTAAACAGCCCCATCTTATGTCAATATTTTGTACAACCACCATTGGAAATAATTTGTAAATAATGTCCTCAATCTATAATTTATCATTATATGGATGATATCTTACTAGCTGATTCAGACTCAGATACCTTAGAAAAAGATGTTTTAAGAGGTAAGGAAAATTTTGCCTTGTTTGGGGATTACAAATTGCTTTTGAAAAGATACAAAGAGGAGATTTTATTAATTACCTAGGGTGTAAGATAGGCTTATAAAAAGTTCAACCACAGAAAGTACAAATCAGGAGAGATCAATTACGAACTCTTAATGATTTTAAAAAATTGCTTGGAGATATTAACTGGTTATGGTCCACAACTGGATTGGCTACTCAAGAATTAAGTAATTTATTTCAAAGTTTACAAAGTGATAAGAACTTAAATAGTACAAGAAAATTATCAGCTGAGGATGAGAGAGAATTGGCTTTGGTAAAAAAGAAATTATAAGATGCACATGTGGATCACTTGGATCCAGAGCCTGACTGTATTCTGGTTATTTTACCTTCTATGCATTCTCCCACAGTAATTCTTATGTAGAGAGAAGATAATGATCTGGAATGGATATTTTTGCCACACAAACAGAGTAAAAAAGTAAAGACCTATGTAGAAAAGGTTTCTGAATTGATTCTGAAAGGAAAATTAAGACTTCATCAATTAGCAGGAAAAGACCCAGAAGAAATTATGGTGCCTTTTACTAATGTGGAAATTGCTTCATTATGGACAGGAAATGAACATCTCTCATTTGGAGAGATTAGTGACAAGTGTTACAAAAGCAAGAGATTTCAGTTTATAAAGAGAACTGACTGGGTCCTCCTTCACATTGTACAGGGCACGCACAATGGAGACCCTACATTCTATATTGATGCAAATAAATTAAGAAAGGCAAGTTGTAAGTCAGGAAATTTAAGTAAAGTGGCTCAAAACCCTTATGATTCTGTTCATAAATCAGGATTGTATGCTACTCTCATGGTATTACATTTTCCAGAACCTCTTAATATAGTAACTAACTTTCAATATGCAGACTTGTTTTACACATTGAAACTACTGAAGTTATTCCAGATGATTCAGAATTAACATTGTTATTTATTCAATTACAAGAAATAATCAGAAATAGAAATCATCCCTTGTATATAACACATCAGATCCCTTACAGGTCTACCAGGCCCTCTAGCACAAGGTTAGGATGAAATTGATCAGCTATGGGTAGGAAATGTGCTAGAAGCCTCAGAATTTCATAAGAAACACCTTATTAATAGAAAAGCTTTGAAGAAAGATTTTTCTATCACTTGGCAACAAGCCAAGGATATTATACAGAACTGTCCTACTTGTTCTTTGTGTAACCAGACTCTACCACCTGCAGGAAATAACCCAATAGGTACTCAAAGAAATAAAATTAGGCAAATGGATGTGTTTCATTTTGTGGAGTTTGGAAAATTAAAGTATGTGCATCACACCATAGATACATATTCAGCATTTCAATGAGCAACTGCTTTGAGTTCTGAAAAGGCTGATTCTGTAATTACACATTTATTAGAACTTATGGCCATTATAGGAATACCTGTACAAATTAAGACTGACAATGCTCCAGCATATTTCCAAAATCTCTGTCTCATGTCAGAAGAGCCACTCAGTATGGGACAGAATAATAACCAAAATTAAGGGACTATTTTATTGCCACTAATCTCATAATCCTTTGGTTTTATTTTGACTCCTTAAATCTTTTCTTAAGGTATAAATATTATCTCAAAATGTATAAGATTAATAAATGTATATATACATACATTTTCTGTCATTATATTAATGGTCATATAGAGCACTATTTCTAGAAAAAGGCTTCATCTAGCTTCCTGTACATGATTTCTGGCTTGAGTCTGAAGCAGATAACTAGGAATTAAGTTTGTGTATCCCGGATGTATTTAACAAATTGTGGTCCTTTAACCACTCCGAGATCTGCTGCATATAATATTTACAATGTTTAAGTTTTCTACAGTGAACTGTAACCATTCCTAACAGTGACCTTGATTGTGGTAATGTCATTAAGCTGACTAACACCACCCAAAGATCAGTTTTGGACTACCAACTGCTCAGGACAACTTCAAAGTTGCCCGCTGAGAGGGTCCAGCCTCACAGACTACTCCAGCCAAGGACTTCAGAAAAGCCCTGCACTTTCCCATTACACAGAGACTGGACAGCAAGTGTTACAGCTAGTTTTCCAGGGACTTGACCATGATCTCAGTTTTCTCAGGGTCCCCTAGAGATGCTGTTGCCCCACACAAAAGGAAGTAATTTTAAGAACAAAACGCCCACATTCCCAAAAGATGGGGTGGGTGTTTTTTGGTCATTCACTGGATAATGGATGTTTGTCATCATTTTAGGGTGGTTGATTGCAACTTGTTACTGGTCATGGTCACAGAAAACACTGAGCAAAGGAGATATCTGACTCCTGAGTTTATTTATTTTATTTTATTTTTTTAAATTGTTAATTGTTTATTGAGGTAACCCACTCCTTAGCCCACATATTCATGTTTCATAGTTCAGGAACACAGTCAGCAGTGAACTTCTATCGAGTGCAATCCAAATATTCTGTACATTCTGAAGTCACTTCGCACTCTGGAAGATACCAGCCCTCCTCATCAAAGTCCTTCATGGAGTCATAATGCCTGTAGAAATCTGCATATGCCTTCTTTCTGGGTTCAGCCACGCCAAACTTATAGGAAGCGGCAACTCCCAGGGCCATAACGAACGCGCCAACAATGTGAACCCGCAGGCGCTTGGCCAGAAGACCACGCATCTGAGGTTTCGGCAAAGTACCGGAACTCATGGTGGCGGATGTCCCAGGTGCAGCACCAGGCCGCACAGGTCAAACGACCCAGTCAAGGTCACCCTGGCCTCGGCAAAATACAATGGAAAACAGGCCCAGCGGCCACCAGGGAAGCTGTGGGGCTCCGCAAAGCCCCTCCAAGGCCCCGACGGCGCAGAGCGGTGGGCGGCGGTATTTTATTTTATTTATTTATTATTATTTTTTGTTTTTGTTTTTGTTTTGAGACTGGACTTCTCTGTGTAGTTTTGGTGCCTGTTTTGGATCTCTCTCTGTAGACCAGGCTGGCCTCAAACTCACAGAGATCCACCTGGCTTTGCCTCCCAAATGCTGAGATTAAAGGCGTGCACCACAACCGCACAGTGACTCCTGCGTTTTTATCAATAAAGAATAATTAGATAAATGCTTCACTACTCCAGCCACATAGAGTCCTTGTGCTAGTTTGGCTTACCACAGGACCTTTGCGCCTTGCTCCTGCTTCCCGGCCTGCTGGCATCCAGGTGCCACACTCTTTGTTCTTCCCTCAAGCATTGGTTCAGCATCACCTTCTCACCCAGACCCTCCCTAAGCATCTCACCCGAAGTTACAGCCCACTCTTGGCCTCCTGAGAGCTGCCCCTTTTTCTGTTGCTCTAACGACCTGCTCACAGACCACATCATAATTCTCATTCCTGCCTGCAGCTGATTGTAAGCCAGAGCGGCAGCCCTGGCTACATGGGTTCACTGATAAGTCCCAAGGACGGGCATTTGCCTGGCACACACATGAGTGGATGGAGAGCAGCCTGAGCATTAATGTAAGGGGCGTGAAACCTCACTCCTTTCTCCAAAACTCTTGCTGTTCCCCCTCCCTCCTTCATTTAAGAAAAGGTCTTATGTAGCCTACGCTAGCGTAAAGCTTACAGCAGAGGGTGATTTTGAACATTTGATTCTCTGCTTTACCTCTCACTGCTAGGATTACATGTTACAGGATATTTGTTTACACTGTATGTAAATGTGTCATTTTGATTGGTTTAATGAAAGGCTGAATGGCCAATAGCTAGATGGGAGAGAATAGGTAGGACTTCTGGGGAGAGAGAGGAACTCTGGGAAGAAGTGAAGTGGAAGGACACCAGTGAGATGCAGAACATGCCAGATATACAGAATTGGAGAGAAGTAAAAGCCACATGGCAGAACATAGATGAATAGAAACAGGTTAATTTAAGTTATCAGAGCAAGTAGGACAAGCCTAAGCTGAAGGCCAAGCTTTCATAATTAATAATAAGCTCTGTGCCCTTCTTGGGGAGCTGGCGGTCCCCCAAAGGAAAGTCCGACTACAGATGTGTGTCACCACATTTGGTTTTGTTCATGCTGGGTGAGCATCTACCCACTAAGCAACTTCTAACCCCCTTGGGGTTTGCTTCGTTTGTTTGGTTTGGTTTTTTGAGACAGGATTTCTCTGTGTAATCCTGGCAGTCCTGGAACTCACTGTGTAGACCAGGCTAGCCTCAAATTCAGAGATCCACCTGCCTCTGTCTCCCAAGTGCTGAGATTAAAGGTATGCACCATCACCACCCAGTATCCCCTTGTTTTTATTGAAGCAAGTATCACTATGTAGCTCAGGCTCCCTGCCTCCGCCTCTCAAGTGCTGGGATTACAGGTGCACATCACATCTGGCTTCCACTGCCTCATTCGCAGGTGCTTCAACCTGATGGGGTGGGCTCTTTGGGAGGTCTCTTTGGGCTGAGGTGTAGTACAGTGGCAGAGAGATTGCCACATGCACAGAGCCCTGATTTCCATCCTCAGCACTGAAAAAAATAAAAAAATAATTACACAAGGGGCAGAGAGATGGCTCAGCGGTTAAGAGCACTGGCTGTCTTCCAGAGGACCAGGGTTCAATTCCCAGGGTGCACATGGTGGCTCATACCATCTGTAACTCCAGTCTCAGGGGATCTAACGCCCTCTTCTGGCCGCATAGGCACTGCACACACCTGGTACACAGATGTGCATGCAGGCAAAACACTCATACACATTAAAAAAATGTAGCTGGGTGGTGATGGCTCACATCTTTAATCCCAGCACTTGGGAGGCATAAGCAGGTGGATCTCTGTGAGTTTAAGGCCAGCCTGCTCTGCAGAATGGGTTCCAGGACAGCCAGAGCTGTTACACGGAGAAACCCTGTTTCAAATAAACCGAAAGAAAGAAAGAAAGAGAGACAGAGAGAGAGAGAGAGAGAGAGAGAGAGAGAGAGAGAGAGAGAGAGAGAGAGAGAGAGGAGAGGAGAGGAGAGGAGAGGAGAGGAGAGGAGAGGAGAGGAGAGGAGAGGAGAGGAGAGGAGAGGAGAGGAGAGGAAGGAAGAAGTTAAAAATTTTTAATAAATAAAATTTTATTTATAAATGGTCCTTGGGCTGTATATTGCTCCAAATGCTTATTTTAAAAATAATGCTATGGGCTAGAGAGAGGGCTTGACAGTTAAGAGCAGTTAAGAGCAGATCATGCAGAGGACCTAGGTTTGACTCCCAACACTCACAGGGTGGCTAATAACCATCTATAACTCCAGTTCCTGAGGATCTGATAGCATCTTCTGACCCACCTTGGTGCACATGCACACATGCAGGCAAACACTCATATACATAAATAAAAAGAAATTAAACGTTTAAAATAACAATGGCTACAAACACAAGCCAATGGTCATCCTCGTGCCCTACCAACTTGCTTAGTCCCTGGGAGAGAGCATGCGGCATCAGCTATCATTACCTGTCCGAGGCAACGAAAACTCAGAGAAGTCAGGCGCTTGCCCACAGTCACACAGCTGGTAGTTCAAAGGCAAGGCCAGAGCCCAGATGGGCTTCCCTGAGCAGGAAACAAACATTCTGCTCACATATAAGGACAGGCTTTGGAGCTGAGGACCCCAGGGGAGGTGTCCACTCATTTCCTGTAGCCTCTGGGCTCCTGCCGGTGTGGTGCATGAGGATCAGAAGCCACTTCCGCTCCCTGATGGGGAGGTTCTATTACCAAGGGTCGCTTCCCCGAAGCCCTAAAGGACAAAAGAGGAAATGAGAGGAGGAAGGGAGGAATGACCTCTGTCAGTCCAAAACCAGCGTAGGTGAGTCTCGGCGCCATAGCAGGGTCCTGGGGCCAGCCTGGAGGCCCTGGGATCTGTGAGCTAAAGAGGCCCAGCTGACTGGAGATGGGCCAGAGCTCCCTTGAGCTATGCGTGTGTGGGTTGAAGACCTGAGTTTGGTGTGTAACTAAGGATGACCTTGAACTTCTGTCCTTCTCTCAAGCTTCCTTCTTCTGAATGCTGGGATTATAGGAGTGTGCTACCATGCCTGGTTCACATGGTATTGGGAATTGAACCCAGGGCCTTGTGCATGCTAGGCAACTGTTCTACCAGCTGAGCCACATCCATCGCCCTGTGTGCGATGTGGATATTTGTATGTATGTGTGTTACAGGTCAAATCAAGGGGAAGTCCGTAGACAATTTGTGGAGGGAGAAGAGACAGGTGGAGAAAGGAGGCTGCTCCCCACCCTCAGTTCCCCACCCCCACCCCTGCTGCCCTGCTCCCCATGAGATGCTCTACCACCTTGGGAGGAGGAAAGGGCCTGCCCAGGCCGTCCATGGAAATGCTAGGAAAAGTGGCTGCCTGCTAAGTCCCACATGCAAAGCCTAGTTGCAGAAAAGGGAACAGAGCCAACCTGGTGACTCAGCATCCAGCAGCTATCTCTGCAAGGCACACAGTGATGAGCCGTGACATCACCAGGTCAGCGCCCTGGAACTCACTCTATAGACCAGGATAGCCTTGAACTCACAGACCCTTCTGCCTCTGCCACCTTGTGATTAAGGGCCTGTGCCACCACTGCCCGGTGCAGCGCCCTTCTTTGTAAACGGAAAAAAAACAACAGAATGGGAGCTGGGCACTGACGCCCCGACTATCACCACTGACTAAAACTTCTGCTTTAGTTATATGCAAAGTGTGCGTACTGGATTACAATGTAAAATTTGTTCTTTATTGTGTGGCGTGTAGCTAAAGAAAACAAATTTAGTTTGGAAAATTTGAATGCAAAATATCTAAAAGAGAAAACACAAATAGCCCAGGGTTGGCTCCCTGGGATGGGAAGAAGGTGTCAGGCCCATGGACTTCACAGAATTGTGTACAGCTTTGTTTTCAAGCCATGAGCGTGCATTGCTTGCGCAGGGGAGAAAGCCTGTTTTTAAGGATTTTAGGACAAATGAACCTCCTCGCCTCATTTCTGGAAAGGACTGTGTGCTGGGCTGTGAGAAAGGCTGACTGCACCCCTAGCCAGCACTGCCCCCAAGGGCTGCACAGTCTCCTGGCTTCTCCTCTACATCCTCTGCTCCTTCTCCAGGAATCACTCTGAGAAAATCCTCCTTCATTTCCAAAAACAGACCAGGTCTGGAAGTGCCACCAGGGTCCCAGCCGGCCTTCCCCACCATCTGGAGCAATGTGACAGAATCCTTCTGAATGCTGGGATTATAGGGGTGTGCTACCATGCCTGGTTCACATGGTATTGGGAATTGAACCCAGGACAGACCTCCCAGCTCACAGGCGGCTCAGCACCAGAGCAACTGTTATCCACACAGCATTGCCCTGAACATCACCGTCCTGCAGTCACATGTGGGCTGCTGGGTTTTGTTCTCTCTGCTTATTTTGCTTTGGTTTGTTGGTTTTGAGACTTGGTCTCATGAAGCCCAGGCTACCCTCAAACTGCATATGTAGCTGAGGATAGCAAAGGTGACCTCCTAATCCCCCTGCTTTCACCTCATGAGTGTTGGTGTAGCATGCCATACCACACCTGCTTTATGAGGTACTAGGGATTCCACTGAGCTTTGTGCACACGAGACAAGTGATCTCCTAACCAAGCTCCAGCCTCAGCCCCACTTTTAAAGAAGTGTGTTGTTGTTTTGGGTTTTTTGTTTTTTTGTTTTTGTTTTTGTTTTGTTTTTTGTTTTTTTGAGAAAATCTCATTGTATAGCCCAGGCTGGCCTTGAATTTGAGATCCTCCTGCTTCAACTTCCCAACTGCTGGGTTCACAAGTGTGTGCCACCACAAACACACACTCACACACACATGTGCGCGCACGCACACACACACACACACACACACACACACACACACACACCTTTTCTTCCCTCTCTTCTTTTCTTTCTACATTTGTAGTGTTTGTTTTTTGTTTTGTTCAGACAAGGTCTCATTCTGCAACTCAAGATGGTGCAAAATTCAGATTGTATCCCAGGCTGGCCTAGAGTTCATATCAATCCTCTGCCTCAGCCTCCCAGCTTCCAGGACTGCAGTGTGCCTCATACCTGACTTACTGTTTTCAGGACCCTTTCTAAATTTAGGCAAATTCCCAGAAATGTAACTGCTGAGAAGCCTTTGTTTCCTAGCTGAAACTCAGGCAGACTGCTGGGAAAGGGGCCAGGCATTTGCCTTTCCAAGGGACTGCCACGCCCTCACAGCAGGGACAAGATCTCTGTCCAGGGATCTAAGACATCTGTTCTCTGTGTCAGGAACCGGAGTGGAGCAGGAAACCCGAGAGACTTTCCCTCCCTCTCCAGGAACTGGCCTCCAGACATGAAGGACTGCAGTGGGACCTCAGCTGGAGCTGGCCAAAGGCCCCTAGAGAGGAGGAACCCCACCCCCACCCCACCCCCACCCCACCCCACCCCCACCGTGCGCGCCACGGATCCTGACCTTGGCCCTCCACAGCCACCCAGCTTGTGGGAAGATCCGTGTTCCTTCCTGTACTGACTGGTCCGTGAACTTCGGAGGAATTCTGTTAACGTCACTGGCTGCCCATGTTCCCTTAATAACGTAGCCACAGCTTCTGGAATGTGCTCTAAAGGTGGGTGGGGCTGGGCTGGTGTCTTTCTTCTCTCTGAGATCTTAGGGACACCCTCCCCACCCCACTCCCCACCCCAGGCCAGGTTCCTGGGCAATTGCACTGCTTCCCACTGGCAGGCAGGACCTTGCCCATTTCCTGGAGGAGGGCAAGAGAGGGAAGTCGTCAACTTCCTGTGTCCCCGGCCCAAAGTGTGTCCTGACTTCTTCTCAGCCCTGGGTCCCTACAGTTCAGCGGGCCAGGAAGCAGGTCCAGGAGTTAAAAGAGAGTGAGAGAGACAGCTGAGGAAGGAAGGGGAGATGAGACAGACAGACAGACAGAACAAAGGGGAACCAAGGAGGGCCAGACGTGATAGAGGGGGAGGCTGAGAGAGAGGAAAGCCATTGCAGGCGTCACTGAGCACCCCAGAGGGTAGGCAGTGGAATGCCCAGATCTGAGGGCTTCCAACACATCTCAGCTCACCGAGCAGATGCCCTTGTCCCCACAGCAAGCCACCAGCAGCCACTCCTTAAGGATAAAGTCATAGACTGTGGCCCCACTCCTTCCCAGGCACCAGCTTTCCAGGGCATTGATCACATGGGATCCACCTAGTTGATAATCTTGTGTTTTGTTTGCTGTGGAGTGTCACAGATACATAGAGGACAGTGCACCTGCCCTCTACTCACTGTCCATTTCCCAAACATCTCATAGTTTATCCCATGCAGTTACAAACCCCAAGTATTAGGGTTTAGTGGCAGAAGGGTACCTTGGCTGATGGGTCCAAGGATGCTGCAGAAATCATACCATGCAACAGAACAGTGATGGGGGGTGGGGTGAAAGGCCACCTCTGGGCAAGGATGAGAGAGAGAGAGAGCATTCGGCTGCTGGTGCTGAGTGGCTGAAGGTGCTGAGTGGCTGAAGGTGGGCTAGGAGCAGGTGCCTGGTTCCTAACATTCCTCCCTTTTGTTTATTATAAAAAGTGAGGAAATAGGAAGGGGTGAGGGGGAGGAGGTAATGGGGGCATCATGCTCTTTAGACTGCTGGGGGCATTGACATCTGTGGGGACTCAAGAAAACTGGGATACTTGCCAAGTCATGGAAGAGCAGGCTGTTGAACTTGCTGTCCAGGCTCTGTGGGACCATCTAGGGCTAGGGATGTACAGGCAGCAGCTGGAACAGTGTGTGAAGCTGGACCACCTGGGGCTAGTCGAATTGAGCTGTCTGGGATGCAGACTTTGAGGGACTACCTGGAGCTAGTGCTGGAGCTGTCTGTAGTTGATTTGAATCTGGGACAGACAGACTAGGGACAGAAGATAAAGTGAAGGAGTTTAGCAATTTTTTTTCCTTAGGTGTACATTTGAAACTTTCAGGCCCATAGTCCTAAAAGTTGGGGGAAGGGGTCCCAAGACTAGGGAAACAGGTTGTTTATTGACAATACTTATCTGGAGTTTGTTTGACCCACAAGAGGTGGATTCAAGCCAATTTCCTGAAGCTTGTGAGATTTTTTTTAAGTTTACAAAAAGAGGTAAGTTTTACATATGTCAACACTGCCATTGTTTGTAATCTGTACTGAAATCCACATTGTAGAAAGGCAGTAGACTCATGCCTTTGAGTCATGGGAGAAGCTTGGGGACCCAAATGATTTGGGGTTAAAAAACATGAACACCCTTTCCTCTATCTAGAAGACTGGGTATATACAGATTGGACAGATGTTTTTAGCATAATGAGAAGCACTTTTAAGCCTGCACTTAGAAGATGACCAAAGGAAATTTAAAATCTTAAGCTTGTGACTATGATAGCAGTAGTCAGCACTTAACCAGAGTTAGATCAATAGTTCTTAAATCGCTTTCTTATGTCTTTAGAAATAGCATTACACACCTTAAACTTTACACTTTTTTTTATTTTTATTTTTTATTTATTTTTTTTTCGAGACAGGGTTTCTCTGTGTAGCTTTGCGCCTTTTCCTGGAACTCACTTGGTAGCCCAGGCTGGCCTCGAACCCACAGAGATCCGCCTGGCTCTGCCTCCCGAGTGCTGGGATTAAAGGCATGTGCCACCACCGCCCGGCCACTTTTTTTTTTTTAATCCAATCATTTACCATGAGACACAGAAGACTGGTTACTGAGAAAAATCATTGTAAAGCAAGTTCCTTTAAATAACGGAATAGTAAAAAGTTATATTGAAATCTGTTTTGGGTGTTTATCTCTTTTTAGAGTCTGACAGCAAGGTAAACTGTGTCTAGACCTAGCAGTAGCTGTAGGAGAGTGGGGCCTGTGGCCTGATTTTTACATATGAAGAGAGCTAAGAAGGCAGCTGAGCCTTGGTTGCTGCTGTTAACCTGACAAAGCTGTCACTAACCTAGTTGTCGTCACACCACCAGAGACCCGAGAAGATTAAATTTCACCTGAGTGAGCGGGAAGCACAGACCAAGCAGCTTCCAAATCTATTAAAAATGAGAGACTTACCGCCTACCTGGACAATCACCCTAGCCTCCCCTGTGGCCGTTGGGGGCAGAGGTCCTAGGGCAGCATCAGTCTTTGGCTGCCAGGTCGGAAGATCCAAGAGACTTTCCTGTGGAGGAGGAATTTGGGGAGACCAGCCTACCTTGTGTAGGCAAAGTGGGGCAATCCATTCCCTAGTGTCCTGCTTGTCCACAATCTGGACAGGGTTCTGACAGCAGACAAGATGAAGGGCAGTTTTCCACCTAGTGGCCAGATTTGCCACATTTACGGCAGGCTCTAGGTGGGGTTCGTCTGTGCCCCATCATCTTTGGAGGAGATCTTAGAGCTGCTGCTAGGAGCTGGCACTTCTCTCTATCACAGATTCACAAAAGCCTTTTTATTAAACATTTTAAATGCCATATTCAGCAGATCTCTGAAGAGTTTGGGGACCTTCTACCTATTAAGTGTATCAGTTTTTCTTAATCTGAGTAGACCTCTATAACCTTAAGATTTTTATCATCATATACAGTATATTCTAAACCAGAGTTGAATCACATATATATGTTACAGCAAATATAACCTTAAATTTTTATTGAACTTCTTCCCAATATTGTAAAAAGCCATGAGAGTGCAGAGAAGTTGCAGGACTTAGCAGGCAGCTCCTAGGGGAGCTAGGAAATTTGTGAATGAAGGCCCGGGAAAGCACATAAAGAGACAGAGTAGGTAGCTCTGAGTGGGAAGAAGCGAAAGAAAGAGTCCTAGGCTGCCACAGGTGGGCTGCAGCTCTTGGGGGAGGGGAGAGAGCAGGAGAGGAGGGAGATGTCCACGTGGGTGCTGCAGGCCAGAGGTGCGGCAGGCTGCAGGAGCCAGAGGAGCACATGGGTGCCCACATGGAGGGCGCAGCAGGCCAGAGGGAAGCATCAGCTGAAGAACCAGACTGTAGAATTTGGAATCAAATTCAGAAGCAAACGATCCGTACATACCTTAGGAGAGTTAGACCAGCAGCTTGCTTCAGAGCCGACACTGCAGAGGAGAACAGGTGTGTGCTGGGTGTGTGCGCGTTGCAGCTGGCCTGCTTCCTTGCTTTTTCCCTTCCTGCTAGCTCTGGGCTCCCACTTTGCAATACACTTACAGACCCATCATCAGTAACTTAAGCCAATAAATCTGGAGCCCTTCAGGTCAGGTGTCAGGAGAGGCTGGAGGTTTTCCGCAACCATTTCCCATGGTTGAGGAAGAGGGGAAAGTCCAAGGCCTGAAGTCCAAGGCATCCCCAGGACTCAGGGGATGGAAAGAGGAAGACACAAGCCATTCAGTGGGTGAACACCTCACTAGACAGGGGTCAGGGCTAAAAGCCCAAGGAGACATGGTACCTGGTACCAGGACTTTCGAAAGAAACCAAAAGACAAAAACCAAGCTCAAAAACAAAGCCTCACTCAAGGGAAAAGGTCAGAGGTGGCTACCTCTCCTCCAAGAGTACCAGAGACTCAAGGAAGCATTTACGCGTCACTGAGAGGGATCGCTCACAGATTGCTGGTGATGGAGGGAGGGCCAAGCGATCCATGGGCAGGTGGATCTTTTGTGGGTGAACTGGAGATAAGGATAGGGTCCTAGTGTGGCTTAGACCCCCAGTGGGGAGCACAGGCACCAGGGTGTCTGATCCAGGTCACACAGCGCCATAGTAAGTGGTCGGGAGCAGAGTACTTTGGAGGATCAGAGCCAAGGAATGCAGCAGAAATCACACCCCAAAACAGATCTCACGCCAGAGATTTATTGGGGGTACTGGGGGGGGCAAGGATGAGAGGAGGGGAGGGACAGAGGGAGAGAGGGAAAGAAAGGGAGGGGAGGGAGGGGGAGAGAGGGTGGCCATGATGGCAGGGAGCTTTTAAAGGGTAGGAGTGTCACACTGTGCAGCTGGTGAAGGTGTGCCGGCAGGGCAGAGGGTGGCTGGGGCGGGAGGGCGCCTGGTTCCTAACGCCAAGGGACCTCCCAGCCACTGGATGGATCTTGGTTTTGTTTTGTTTATTTTTATTTGTTTTGTTTTTGAGACATGGTCTCACTATTTAGCCCTGACTAGCTTGGAACTTTCTATGTAAACCAGGCAGGCTTTTAACTCACAGACAGAGCCACCTGCCTCTGCCTGCAAGTGCTGGAATTACAGGGATGTGCCACCACACCAGCCCTGTTTTTAAATTTCTCTTGATTTACTATTATTATTATTATTATTAGTGTGTGTGTGAGAGAGAGAGTGTGTGTGTGTTGTTTTTAAGAATGATAAGTGTGATGCCGGGCGTTGGTGGCGCACGCCTTTAATCCCAGCACTCGGGAGGCAGAGCCAGGCGGATCTCTGTGAGTTCGAGGCCAGCCTGGGCTACCAAGTGAGCTCCAGGAAAGGCGCAAAGCTACGCAGAGAAACCCTGTCTCGGAAAAACCAAAAAAAAAAAAAAAAAAAAAAAAGAATGATAAGTGTTACTGTTACTGGGTGGAAAGGTCATGAGACACGAGAAAACCCAGTATCAGAGCTTTATTGGGAGGAAGGGGGGAACCAGGCCTAGGGAAGAAGCACGAGCAGAGAGCAGAGACAGTGGGGGAGGAGCGAACAGAGGGGAGAGAGGAGGAGTCTGCGTCCGGCTTTTTAAGGATTCCCCTGTACATGCGCAGGTGGGCCTACGGAGCTGCACCACACATGCTCTGATTGCATGACCACCCTGTGCATTTGCCAATCATGCAGCACACTGATGACGTAAGACGTAAGACCCCTTACTTGGCTACTGAACTGCGCATGTGTGGTCATGCAGCTGGAAGAGCAGAGAATCCTAACCCAGTCCCCTGGTGCCACACTGCATGTGGAGAGGCTAGAGACAGCTTTCAGGAGTCAGTTCTCCCTACTATTGTGAGATCCGGGGACTGAACTTGGGATGTCAGCCCATCATTTGAGATAAGATCTTGATCCCCCAGCCTCTACTTCCCTAGTGCTGGTGTGACAGCTCTGTGGCGCTCAGGACCGAACCCAGAGCTTTGTGCATGCTAGGCAAGCACTCGACCAGCTGAGCACTTAGACTCTCCGTTAATCTTTACATACACAATGGGTGGGCACCATGATCAGTTACATTATATGGATGAAGGAACTGAGCTCAGAGAAGTTTCTGGGACAGTCCCAAACACACAGCTACTAGAGAGTAAGCCCAGGTCTTGGCCTGGGCATCTGGCTCCAGAGCCCCTGCTCAGTCACTCTTCTGAGCTGCCCATAGTGTGACCTGCTTCCTGTAATCAGCTGGGACAGTGGCCTGCCTAGAGCAGGTGATCCATGGACAACCCCCTTAGCCACCGCAGGCTCAGCTTGTCACGTCCTGCTATGTCCCCTGCATAGCGGCTGACGAGGACGGTGACGTCGGCTCCAGCCTGTTATTCTGACCCGCAGGAGAATTCAGGCCCGAGTCCTTTAGCCCTTGAGAGCTCTGACTGTTTCTAACATTAAGCTGATGAAAACAAATCTCAAAATTGATTGCACTGTTCTTTTTGCTCTGGCTGCTAGGACGCTCACAGCACATCTCACTTCTGCACATCCCAGTGTGTCTTAACCAGGGTATCATCTGTGTTCGGTTTAATGTCCTTGCCTTGTGTTTTAACCACAATTTCCTATTTCCCATTGATTTTGTTGGTACCTCAAATCCATGCCAGGAAGTGGCAGGAGTATAGACGCACATGCCTTGTAACGGACACATTGCAAGCTCTCCACTTGCACACGGGCACACTTCCGGGTTGGGGTCAGGTTCTTCCTCATTGTCAGGTGGCCTGTGTGACGTGGAGTGTTTGCCCTGGCCTCTAATCTTGCGGGTCACAAGAATATGTTATAGAGATTCAGCTGTGTATTAAAGCTATACTTTGACCGGCCAAGGGTCTGTCAAAAGGCAAGCCATTTAGTATGAATATTTGGTGTTATTTAGTTTTTAATATTTCAGCCGTCTTCTGCTACAAAATTCTTGTGTGCCCAAATACTTCCCAACCATTTTGGTAAACACCTAAGCTTCTCAGAAACTGTTCCACTAGGTACTAACTCCCCCGCTGAGCTGAGGAGACTAACAGGCCACTAGGTGCATAGCTTTGTTTCTTGTGAAAATCAAGTTCAGATCTTCCACTGCCCCAGAGCAACTTCTTAGGTCAAAGGGGTTTCCTCTCCCCAGGTGCTTCCAGCTGGGATGCAGACTGACTGGCTCTCAGTCCTCCTCCCGCCCTGTCAGAAAGCTGGTGCAGAGAACAACAGTGGCGGCTTTATTTTTAGTGACTTACAGATTTCTTTACCCTGTCACCTGTGAGTTTATAGTTTGAGCACATTTATGATAGACCCATAACGTTTTCACCTAACCACAGTAAGGATAGATTCCTTCTCTGATTTATTCCAGCTCCTAACTCCACCTTTATTCTCTTCCCCTTCTGGGGTTGCAAAAGAAGTTGCCAGGAAGCTTCTGGTGGGGACCTTGCAATTCATATGTTGCATTGTAAACATGAAGGTGTTGCTGTCTTGGGAAAGATATGGACCAGTCTGGAGAGAAGCGGGAGGAGTTATGATGGCAGAATGATGGCGGCGGACGAATAAACGAGCTGGACGAAAGAGCTCCGTGTATCTAGATTCATTCCCACGCCGCTGGTGGTGTCACTTCCGGGCCCCTGGGACAGTATAATATTAAGGCTGGACCTATAATATTATACAAAACTCTACCTAATAGTTGCCATGAATATACACAGCACACACTGCCATGGTGACCCGAGATGTTTCTGGGTGATGCCAAGGGACCTCTGGAGGCAAAAGCCTAGGCTCCTTGGAGCTAAGGGACTTAACCACTGTACCGGTGGGGCCCAGCACGGGTGGATCCTGAGCAGGGGACCTCCCGCTGAAGCCACATCCCCTCCAGGTTTCTCAGTCGCAGAGCTCTTGCCGTCATGACTCTCACTACAACTCCGGGGGACAGAACAGGTCCTTGCTTCTTAACTGTTCTTCAGTAGAGTTCACAGGGGTCAAACCGATGGCTAACATCACTCTGCAAGAAGAGAACACAAAGGAAGGAAGAAAACGTTGATTCAGGGCAGTAACCTAAGCCAGATTTGTCCTGCTTCAACCTTCCAAGTGCTACCTAGGATGGTAGGCGTGTGTGATCCCATCCAGCAGCAGCCAGATTTACCTAGAGCATCCTGCATAGGATGGCGCAGCATGAACAGGAAGCTGAGCAGCCCACTGGAGTGGAGAGTCCAGAGATAGTGAAGACACTGCCATTCACTGGAGAACCTGTGCTCAGAGCTCCTGAGTGCATTCCCCACAGCAGCCTGACCGCCAAACGCCCCGGCTTCAGTCGCCACAGAGACACATGACGTGAAGTACTGATGTATCTCTGAAACCCTAGAACACCACACACCTTGGAAGGAAGAACAGACCCAGAAGGCTTAGGGCAGAGTACCCACGGAGGACCACAGGGGCCAGAGGGGGTCAGCTAAGAGAATCAAGGGTCTTTAGAGAGATGGAATTTTTGGAATGGACCAGGGGGCTAGCTGTGCTATCCTCAGTATAAGAAAAACTATTGGCTGCCTATTTATCTTTGCAAAAGAAGCAAGACAATTTGTATTTAGAGCAAAGCAATAATGGTACAGATTAAAGAAAGATTGACAGCAGACCATTTGAATGAGGACACTCAAAGGCTGGCTGTCATTTTAAATGGATGAATGTATCTCAATAAAGCTATAGATTTTTAAAATAAGGTAGGGAGGGCAAAGATTCATTCAAAGCACTGGCTGAGTGGTCATAGGTGAGTTACTTTAATGGAGCCTTGACTTTCCTGTCTGTAAATGGGCATGAAGTGGTCCCACTGGCTGGGGTAGGAAATGAGGAAAGAGAAAGATGTCCTGCCAGAGCCAGCCTGAGATGCTGTTGCTAGAACTAAGACCCAGCTTCTGAGTTTGTCTCCTTTCCACTACACGCTTTGCCAGAAGTCTGCCAAGATTGGCTCCAGGAAGGGGGCGAGCCCCTGAAATCAGCAGACCCCACTAGAAAGGACACTAAAGCCTTTCCTGTCCAAGTGCCATGCTCTGATCCATGCCCAATCTGCCCTCCCCAAATATGAGTGTGACCTCCCATTTCTGGTATTAAGACAACAAAGTGTTCAGGAATTGTGAGGCATGCCTGTAAATCCAGCACTCAGGAAACTGAGACAGAAGGATTGCTGTGAGTTTGAGGGTAGCTTGAGCTACAAACTGAGTTCTAAGCCAGCCAGGGCTACCAAGCCAGACCTTGTCTCTAACAAACTACCTAATTAACTGACTAGATAAATTGAATGAATGAATGAATGAATGAATGAATGAATGGTGGCAAGTGGTCCCATGGCCATCAACATCTTGGTCCTCCAAGTCTATTTCCATTGCTACTGTTGGCTTTGGGGAGAGGACCGCTAACAACTGCCACTAATCCTGCATGGTCATCCAGGCTGACAGGGCAGTGTGGTGGGGACCCACAAAGAGGCGAGTGTGTAAAAAGCTGTCCTCATACAATGGCCCTTCAGAAGCCGGTCCCTGGGGAAGACAGAGGATCTCAATCAACAAGGCTGAAGAAAGAAATGTCTGTCTCCTTTTGGGACCCACCCCCACAGGCACAGGGCCAAGAATGCAGCCAACATCTATTAAGTTTCTAAAATTATGCCTAGGCTGGGGGTGGACACGGGTGAGGGTTGGAAGAGGATGTAGTGGACGGGTGGGCAGGCAGGAAGTTTGCAGCCCAGTCCCTCTGCGTTAGCTGGGTAGTGGGCAGGGAGCACCCGGCTGCAGATGTCACATAGGCACAGAGAATCAAAAGCCCTTCTGTGCATGGCTGCCTGGGTGCTGAACTCTGTTCAGACATTGCCACTGTGTCGTCTCAGGTTACTAGGCTTTCCATAGAATGAAAGAGGAATGGAATGGTGACCTTTGGCTGCTCTGTTTAAGAAATATTTGTAAGAGAAAACTCAGTGTCCAAACCAGCAAGTGGAACCAGGGTCACTGTGTTAGCTTGTACAGGTTGTATATTGTACCACTGTGGGGACACTCTTCTGAAATAGAGTCCCATGGGGTAAAAACCTACAGACCTGTTCAAGGTGGCCCATAATATCCCAGAAGGTACCAGGTGCCCTGTGTGGCTGGGTCCTCACTCTTCCATGGGTCTGTGAGCAGTGGCCAACAGGCATGTGGAAGACAGAACAAAGCCTAATCACAAACAAGAGCCCTCATCAAGTACCCTGACCCTCTGCATCTAAGGTGGGGGTGGGTGAGTTCAGGGGAGTCCTCAAAATGCAGGGCAGTCCTGCTCTTTGGGCATGTTGCCCAATTCAGTTTGTCTGGTGGTGCTGCTGTGTATGCAACCATTCTTTCCTTCAGTTCATTTTTAGGGTGCATTCGGAACAAGGGGCTGCACCATCATGGCTCACGTCTGAGTGTCTTCACAGTTTCCTCTCATTTGTTCCCTTCCTTCACTGCCCAGCCGAGGCCCTTCTTTCTCCCACTTAGTGCCTTCTCTACCCTCCCGCAAAATGAGTTCCGCTACCCTGCCACCTCCTTCCTGAGATCGCCTCCTCCCTCAAGACCCTCTTTTCCACTTCTCAGTCAGCAAATACACATGTAGAGACATACGTGCACATATACAGATAGGCATATGTACACTCATATATAGATAAATATATGCATACATATATAGATATATACATACACACATATACAAATAGAGACATACATGTATAATTTGCACACACACACATATATAGATATACATGCACACATATAAAAATATGCATGTTCATATATAGATAGATGTATATGCACACATATATAAATAGAGGCATATACACACCTAAATACAAATAGAGGCATACATGCATACATATATAATTTAAAATTTAGGTTCAGTATATAAGAGAAAACAAGGAGTATTTGTCACTCTGAGTCTGGCTTATGATTTCCAACTCCATCCATCCTTCTGCACATACCGTAATTTCATTTCTCTTTGCAGAAACACGAAATTCCATTGTGTGCATGTGCCACATGTTGTTTGTTTATTCCTGTGTTGATGGGTATCTTAGCTGCTTCTGTCTCCTAACAGTTGTGGATAGAGTAGCCATAAACATTGATAAGAGGGCATCTCTTTGGTACAGTCCTTCCAGAATCCACCCAGGAGAAGTACAGCAGGCCATGAGGTTGTGTACCACCCCCCACTGGTGTGTGAGTGTGTGTGTGTGTGTGTGTGTGTGTGTGTGTGTGTGTGTGTGTAGACAGAGTCCTGTTAGAGCAGCAATAAAGGCCAATAACTGCTCTGGTCAGAGAATAGAATCTCTGGCCTGAGTGGAGAAATTCCAACAGGGCCATGTCAATCATTTGGCTAAGAGACCATGTTAATCCCACTGAATAAGACCACTACCACAGTTTAGAGTCAAATTTGAAGCAAGCTTGTAGATGTAAGTCTTATTAAATAAGAAACACGGAACCAAATACAGAGTTAAAAGCTCAAGAGGTCAGAGCAGTAGCTAAGAGCTGATACTAAAAACCCTTTCTTACCCTTTGCTGCTGCAGTCATTCTTCCCCTCAGAAAGAGAACTACTTCCTGTGTATCTGTCTTTTTATTGACTTTCTGTTCTGCCTTCTCATTGGTTGTAAACCCAACCACATGACCTCCTCAACACTGCCTGTCTATACAGACCTCCAGGTCTTCTATGGTTGGTATTGAGATTAAAGGCGTGTGTCTCCATACTGGCTGTATCCTTGAACACACAGAGATATGTCTGTCATGTGATCAGGATTAAAGGTGTGCGCCACCACCACCACCACCACCACCATCACCCGGCTTCTGCTATGGCTTGCTATTAGCTCTAAGCCCTAGGCAACTTTATTTATTAACATACAAATAAAATCACATTTCAGTACAAATAAAATATCACCATACAAGCTCTAATTAAATACTGGCCAGGTGGATGGGCTCTGGCCAGATTCATACCCAGGTTCCTGGGAAATGGCCCAGAATCAAATATGGCAAGGGCTTAAGAAGGAAAACCCATAATTCATTGCATTTCCCATCAGTTCCAATCAGGGGCAAGTGTATATCCTGACGTATTTCCTGCTTATGTACCTCCCACCCACATGTGATCAAGCACATCGGTGCAGGTGGGTCAAACACACTTGTTTAGGGGAGTGAAAACATGTGGCTTGTTCTCTCCCATAAACAGTAGCCTCCAGCATTTCAGGAACTAACTGTCCTTGGGCAAGGGACTTGCAGATCAGGGGCATTTTTGCTTCATGGGTCTCTAAGGCACAGTAACTAAAACTTAAAAAGTAACTTTGGCTCTCACAACCACCCCTCAGGAAGGTGGACTCACTCCTCACCTTAGCCATGCTGAAGAGACAGGTGTGCTTTCTTCTTCTTTGGAAGAACACCAAATGGCAGATGATACCAGTGCAGTGGGAGAGCCCAGAGGACCTGGGGACCTGGGCTTCTGTGGAGGTTGGCAGCAGTTTGGTTGTGGTTGTGTAGATGGGTGTTTCCTGTCTCAACTGCCTGGTCCCAAATAACCAACTCAGAGGCTGAATATGAATTACACTTAAATTAACCCATATTTCTATTTATGTTTTGCCACTTACTTAGCTCATAGGTTGCTACTTCATTTTTACATGTCCTGCTAGCTCAGTGGCTGGCTGGTGTCTCTCCTGACTCCACCCTCCTTCTTCCCATCATCCTCAGTTTGGTTTTCCCGTCTAACTTCCTGCCTAGCTACCAGCCTGCTAGCTTTTTATTAACCAATGAGAGTAAGACATATTCATAGTATAGAAAAGGATTGTTCCACAGCATGGTTGAGGCTGAGACCATGGTTAAGGCCATGGGGCTCATGGAGGTAAAGTCAAAGACAAGGAGTGGAAGCTTGTCACCACGCTGGGCCACCTGGTTGAGGACACAAGGATCAACCCCTGGAGGAGACCTACCTGTTCTCCCTGCCCATTAAGGAATCAGAGATTATTGATTTTTTTCCTGTGTGCATCCCTGAAGGATGAAGTTCTAAAGATCATGCCAGTACAGAAGCAGGGCTGGCCAGCGGACCAGGTTCAAGCTTTTGTCACTATTGGGGACTACAGTGGTCACATTGGTCTTCATGTTAGGTGCTCCAAGGAGGTAGCCACTACCATCCAAGAGGCCATCATCTTGGCCAAGTTTTCCATCACCCCCCTGGAGAGGCTACTGGGGAAACAAGATTGGCCAGCCCCACACTGTCCCGTGCAAAGTGACAGGCCGCTGTGGCTCTGTGTTGGTGGTCTCATCGCTGCCCCCAGGGGCACTGGCATCGTCTCTGCTCCTGTTCCCAAGAAGCTGCTGCTGATGGCCGGTATTGATGACCGCTACTTATCAGCCAGGGGCTGCACTGCCACCCTGGGCACCTTTGCCAAGGCCACCTTTGATGCCATCTCCAAAACCTACAGCTACCTGACCCCTGACCTCTGGAAAGAGACTGTGTTCACAAAGTCTCCCCATCAGGAATTCAGTGACCATTTTGTGAAAACCCACACCAGAATCTCTATTCACAGACCCAGGCTCCAGCTGTGGCTACCACATAAGGGTTTTGTTGTTGTTGTTGTTGTTTGTTTGTTTTTGTTTTTGTTTTTTTGAGACAGGGTTTCTCTGTGTAGCTTTGTGCCTTTCCTGGGACTCACTTGGTAGCCCAGGCTGGCCTCGAACTCACTGAGATCCGCCTGGCTCTGCCTCCCGAGTGCTGGGATTAAAGGCGTGCGTGTGTGCCACCACCGCCCAGCGTAGGGTTTTTATACTAGAAAAACAAAGTGAATTAAGTCTAAAAAGAGAGAAGGGGTGAAATATTATCCTTCAATGGGATAAGGTAATTTTATTTTGTCCCTTTAATATCATCAGTTCAATGAGATAAGGTAATTTCCCTTCCCAGAACCCCTGCCTCCCAGCACTCTTACACAGCACAGCCATGCAGCTTTGTGGAACGACTTGCTTTTCTGAATTATTCAGGAAAGTGTAATTTCCTTCTCCGGTCTGCTCTCTAAGCACGCCTTCCCTAGCACTCCAGGCTTCCTCATGTTTTGTCAACTTGACACAAGTTCAGATGATCTGGGAAAAGGAACCTCAACTGAGGCAATGCCTCCCTTAGATTGGCCTGTGGCCGAGTGAGTCTGGGGGCGTTTTCATAATGACAGATGTGGGCAGGGCCAGCCCAATGTGAGTGAGCCACTACAGGGCAGCAGATGGAGTGAGCCATGGGAGCAAGTCCTGTGGCCTCTGCGTCAGTTCCCGGCCCCAGGTTCCTGCCGGGCTTCCTGCCCTGACTGCCCTCGGTGGTGGGATGTGACCTGAGAGCTGTAAGAAGAACTAAACCTGTTCCTTCAGAGCTGCTTTAGGCCGGTGCTTTACCACAGCAACAGGAAGCTAACCGGGAATATACAGTCTTTCTCGAAAGCTCCCTCCCCGATGTGAGTCTGTGGCTGACCCCTGCCAGTGTAACTCAAACAGGAAGGCCCCCCCCCCCTCCGCCCTTCTGGCAGCTGCTGAGGTTTGCGGAGCGTGCCCTGGAGGCTTTTCTTCATACTCTAATAAAATCTTCCTCAAGCTTCCTTTTGAGTCCATTCTTAAATTCTCTCATTAATGAGACTAGGCACCCCAAAGCCCCCCTGCTATATAGCCCAGACTGGCCTGGAACTCACTATATAGCCAAGGCTG
This sequence comes from Peromyscus maniculatus bairdii, assembly GCF_049852395.1. Lineage (NCBI taxonomy): Eukaryota > Metazoa > Chordata > Mammalia > Rodentia > Cricetidae > Peromyscus > Peromyscus maniculatus. The sequence goes on along the minus strand of NC_134859.1, from coordinate 4,312,857 downwards.
GCTTTGAACTCATGACAATCCTGCTTTGACCTCCCAAGTGCTTGGATTACAGGATGTAACAGGGTCTCACATATGATACCTAGCTCAATTTGAATGCCAGGTAAACAATGATCAATTTCTAGTACCACGGTTGCCTCACTGTGACATATGATACACTTAAAAAGCCATTTATGGGGCTGAAGAGATGGCTCAGCAGTTAGGAGCACTTGGCTGCTCTCCCAGAGGACCCAGGTTCAATTCCCAGCACCCACATGGCAGCTCACAACTGTCTGTAATTCCTGTTTCAGGGGGATCCGACACCCTCACACAGACATACATGCATATAAAACACCAATGTATATAAAATATAAATAAATAAATTACACACACACACACACACACACACACACACACACATATATATATATATATATATGCCAGTTGCTGCTCATCAGACATTCAGGCATAGCTGGAGGTCCTCTGTTTTTATTAATCCAGCACCCACCAGGGCCAGGCCTGTGAGGAGTCTACCACCTATCATTGCCGGGAAATACCAGTAAACCTGCAACTACTTAAGAGCAAAACCTCCCCTACCTCGGGAACAGCAACTCTCTCTCTCTCTCTCTCTCTCTCTCTCACACACACACACACACACACACACACACCTCTGTGGGCTCTTTCTCTCCCTGGTAGCTGTGGAATCACCACCTGGTATCACAAAAGGTTGTTGATGCCTGGCACCAACAGGTTCATGGGGACTACTGTGTTCCCAAACCAATCTGTAAGTCCTGCCCAGACTTCCACCCAGGGCTGTTTCTGAAAGTCAGGTCAGGTGACCTTCCAGGACAGTGACAGGAGCATTCTGGGGCCTCTGTGACAGGGCGATGAGGATCCACTGGGGAGGGCAGGCTCCTCCCTCTCTGGACTTGTGGGATAGAAAAGGAGGAAAGCACCCAGGTAACTCTGGGGCTGTTTCCATGGCAACGGCTGCTGACTTAGGTGGGGACACCAGTGCTCAGAGGACACTGCATACTTGTGGCCAGGTAGCCCAGCCCAGCACCCACACACAGGGTTATTTCCTGGATGGAAATAACCCCCGCCCTGCCCTCCCCCACCCACAGCCTCCGGGGAACACCCACCTGCTCCAGCTCCAGCACAGACTGGCTTCCCTATGCACCACTCCCACATCTCTCCGAGCTTGACCCTGAGAGGACAGAGGGACAGAGGACTGCTTAGGGCATGAGTCAGCTGCTCCAGGATTCCACTGGAGGCCAGGCTGGACCCAAGTGAGCACTTAGCTGATACCTCTGACCTAGTGGCTTCCTATCACCCCAGAGTTCTGATCTCTGGAGACACACTGGGGCACTTTGTAGCAACAAAAGCGACTGTCAAAGCCTAAGGTGCTCCCTCCAGGAGATGCTGTGCTGTCCCCACAGGAGCCTCGCAGGACACTGTGTCCCTCCAGCCTCCCTCTCGCTGTCAGACTGTTGAAACAGTGGTCCCCAAGAAACTGCAGTTCCCCAGGATCTCATGCTGGAGGAAGGAAGGGCAGCCAGAGGAAATTGTTCGCAGGAAGAGATTTTACATGGTCCTGAACTTGTCAGGCCACCTTCAGGAGGGTCTGGGGCCCAGACAACGAAAATGGGTGGGACCGGACCTTGATTAGGCCGCTCAGCCATGCAGGCCTCTGGCCCTGTATTTAAACCTGAACTTTATATCAGGATCCTGAAGATGGACTTGGGGACTGAGGACCCCAAATTGTCACCGGACCTCTCTGTCCCTCTTCCTGGCATGGTCTCATTGGATAAATCTCCTCCTGTCTCCTCAATGTCACTTGTCTGTTTAATTGAGGATGGGTAGCCCAGCAGTCAGGGATGCCCTGGCCCAGGCTCTGACCCTGACAACCCCAATACCTACAGCAGCCGATCAAGGGCTTAGCTGTTTGGGGTTTTGCAGCTAAGGGGATGGAACCCAGGGCCTTCTCCAGGCCAGGCATCAGCCCTGCAGAGAGCAAGTCCTGGGGAAGGAGCAGTCTAGCTGTAGGGTGGGCCCCGGCACACTCTCCTGAGGTGGAGCTCCGGAAGCTCCTGGGGGCTGGCTGTCAGCGTGTCTGGAGGAGGCTACTGTTGAAGTTTCAACCTTTGTGAGCAGCTGAGGAACAGCAAGGTTGCTGCCACTGGGGACACGGCATCTGAGGTGACATTCCCTGCAGCAGTCTATGAGGTCCGTCACAGAGTGGTGGCCACGGGACAGAACAGGCTCTCAGAAGCCAAGATCTGCCAACAGAGCTGGCCCTGCCCATGCTGGCCCCGACAGGCAGCCACTTCCTGACCTTCAGCTCCTCATCTTCTTCACTGTCACCACTAGCAAGTGGATGGGATGATTGATTGGACAGACTGATGAGAAGGGCAGAGGTTCAGAAACCTGCCTGGTGAAGGTGCCAGCTGCCCACCTGTCCAGGAGACAAGCAGCTGCTCCCTGGACCGCCCACGGGCCCAGCTGCAGGGACAAGTGGGCTGAGCGCTGGCTGTCAGCTTGCTGGCAGGCTGTGTGAGGTGGGACACTCCCATCATCCAGCACTTGGAGGCTGTGAGGTGTGGGCCAGCCTGGGCTGCAAAGTGAGACCCTGTGGTGGTTTGAAAGAAAATGGCCCCCATAGGGAGTGGCACTATTAGGAGGCATGGCCTTGTTGGAGGAAGTGTGTCACTGTGGGGGCGGGCTTTGAGGTCTTATATATGCTCAAGCCACACCCAATATCTGAGTTCACTTCCTGTTGCCTGTGGGATCAAGATGTAGCTTCTTCTCTGCTCTCAACTCCTCCAGCACCAAGTGTGCCTGCACGCCACCATGTCCCGCCATGATGATAATGGACTAAACCTCAATTAAATGTTTTCCTTTATAAGAGTTGCTGTGGTCATGGTGTCTCTTCACGGCAATAGAAACTCTAACTAAGACAGACCCTATCTCAAAAGTCACAGGCCAGGGCTGAAGGGAGGGCTTAGGGCTTGCTGCATAACTATGAGAGCTCAGGTTCGGATCCCAGCAGCCACTTAACAAGCCAGGTGTGTCTCCTGCTCACGTGCAACCCGGGGCTGTGAAGGCAGAGACGAGAGCATCGCTAGGGCTCGCTGCTTACCATTCTAGCCAGGGAGAACCAAGAGGTGAGCTGGGTATTCAGGCAGAGACCCTGCCTCAAAGGAACAGGGCAGGGAGGGTGGCAAGGAGAACCCCAGACACTCTCCCCTGACCTCCACGAATACACAGGCACACACGCTTGCACACATATGTGCATACACCACACAAACACACACCAAAAACCATAACTGAAAAAATAAAAGCCGGATGTGCCACTTCAGAGGAAGAGGCAAGAGGATCAAGAGTTCAAGCCCAGCATGTGCTACATGAAGCCCTTTCTCAAAACAAAACAAACAAAGTATGTTGTGGAATATCCTTTTTGTACACAGTGAAGATGTGTCTCTTGGATTTGTTTAATAAAAAGCTGAACGGCCAATAGCTAGGCAAGATTTTCGGGGCAGAGAGGTTGCTGGGAAGAAGGGAGGAGTCATAGCTAGATGCAGAGGAAGCAGGACATGTAGAAGATGACCACAAGCCATGTGGCAGAAAATAAATTAATAGAAATGGCTTAATTTAAGTTATAAGAGCTAGTTAGGAACAAGCCTAAGCTATTGGCCAAGCTTTCATAATTAATAAGAAGTCTTCATGTGGTTATTTAGGAGCTGGCAGGCAGGACAGAAAAAGCCCATCCAGAGAAGTGACGGAGCAGAGGAAGTCCTGAGTAAATGACACTGACTCATGGGAAAATGGCAAAGCTTTCCTTCCTAGTCCACATACAAATGTTGATACTATGTGAAGAAAATGACCACCATAGCACCACCCCAGATGTTTACAGCCTGGAGACTGCTCCTCCTCTCCTTGATTCAGCTGTATAGCAAAAAGCCTGCCTCCTGTTTCCCTGTGTGTGATAGTCCTGCCTCCTGTTTCCCTGTGTGTGATAGCCCTGCCTCCTGTTTCCCTGTGTGTGATAGCCCTGCCTCCTGTTTCCCTGTGTGTGATAGCCCTGCCTCCCTTCACCCATCCCCAGCTTTCCTTTGTGTCTGCCTGTGTTTTTCATTTCTTCATATTCTCATGGAGCCCAGGCAGGCCAAGTCTCTGGAGCAGTGCATGGATGCAGCAACCAAAGGCTGGTGCTCTTCCAGAGGACCATGTCAGGCAGTTCATAGCCACCTTGTGACTTCAGCTCCACAGGACTTGGTGCCTCTAGGCCCAGCAAGCACCTGCACATGATTTAAAGTAATGAAAACAACCAAAGCCGTCAAAGGCAGAGGTGGTGGTGCACATCTGCAATCCCAGCACATGGGAGGCAGAGGCAGGTAGACTCCCGATTCTCCTGCCCCCACTCCTTGAGTGCTGGGGTGACAGGTGTGTGCCACCAGGCCTGGCTCGCTCTTGCCTCCCCTGCGTCTCTCCCCAGCCCTCCCTGGAGATTCCTAGGACCCTAGCCCTATAAACCAACTGTTCCAGATCCTGATATGTCCTCCTCTCAGGTTTAGAAGCGGAACTGAAGAGTCAGTGGCTTCAGATATAGCCTATTTATTCTGGGTAGGAAAGTTGGTGAGTCCCTCTGATTTTTTTTTCCAAGAGAGACCAAAAGGTGGAGAGAGGTTTCCTCTAATTTTTAAAATCTTTATGAACTAGGTGTGGTGGTATCCACTTTTAATACCGGCAGAGGCAGGTAGATCTCTGTAAGTTCCAGGCTAGCCAAGGGAGATCTTATCTCAAAAAAAAAAAAAAAAGACAGAAACAAAAATAAAAGAAAAAGAAAAAACAAGCAAACAGACCCAAAAGTATTTTATTCCTTTAGCATGTTTGTAGGTCACCTCTCTGTCTCTCTCTCTCTTTCTGTCTCTCTCTCTCTCTCTGATGGCGTACATGCGGCGATCAGGAGATCAGAGGACAACTTGTAGGAGTCAGTTCCCTCTTTCCCGTTAGTATTCTGACTCGCCCCTTGGAGACCCGCCCAGCATCATCTTACGTTAAAGCCCCCTTAAGAGGAAACCCCTCCCCCCTCCCTTCTCCCCTCTCGCCAGAGGTAGCACGAACCTCTCTGTTTCTCTTCTTCTTCTTCTTCTTCTTCTTCTTCTTCTTCTTCTTCTTCTTCTTCTTCTTCTTCTTCTTCTTCTCCTTCTCCTTCTCCTTCTCCTTCTCCTTCTCCTTCTCCTTCTCCTTCTCCTTCTCCTTCTCCTTCTCCTTCTCCTTCTCCTTCTCCTTCTCCTTCTCCTTCTCCTTCTCCTTCTCCTCCTCCTCCTCCTCCTCCTCCTTCTCCTTCTTCTCTTTCTTCTCTCTCTCTCCCCCCTTTTCCCTTCCTTCCATTCCCTCTACCCTCCCCCCAGATGAACTTACCCTGTGAGTAACTTTCCACCATCCGTGCAGTATAGTGAGTCTCACCCGCCATGGGGCACCTTGGCTCCAAAACCCACCTAGGCCTCCAGCGCTGTATCATTACATTGGTTCCGTGACTTGGATAGGCCCTCCCGGCAGCCCCTGGCATGCCAGGATCCGGGACCAGTCTACTCACAACAGGCTCCGGCTCACCCGATCGCTCACTACCCCATTCACTGGTGGCAATCGCGCAAGTTTCAGGTGGGTTGTCACACCTCCTCTGGAGCTGCCCACAGCTCCTTTAGGCTTTTCAGCTTTTGCTGACCTTTTCCTGTGGTTGAGATTCTCTCTCGGAGCTCGATTCTTGTTCTCGCCTGCTCAAAAATCCTAGTACTAGGTGCTGAGACTCCTGCTTAGCCAGGCTAAGCCGACCGCCTTTGAGTGTGGCGATGGCCCTCTTCGAAGGCTTGGTCCTCGGTCTGTTCCCCGCCAGCCCTGGGGACGCCCATGGCTGTAGTGACTCCCCCCCCCCACCATCCATGGGAACCGTACTGTATTTTTACATTTACGGCTAAGGTAAGTGATCAGGGCTTGCCCCTCCCAAGCCCTCACTCTGACCCGGGTCTTTCACTCTCCCTTTCCTCCCTCAAACCTCTTCCACTAACTGCTGCATGTGGCATGTCTGTTTGGTGGCATACCTTGGCAGGGCCTGCCAGAAGATACCCACTTACTTGCCTCCACCTGCGGCAGATCTGCTCCCTCCTGCCTGTAACAAGCCTGCTTTCTTGGTCACTGGCTGCTTCACCTTCCATTCAACACCACCACTCGGGTCTCTGGTGGAGATACCAGCCTCTGACCGTCCCCCTGGATGTGAAACTGGCCTCAGTATTTCTTAGGTCAGACAGTGGGGAAACTGAGAAAAAATCTCTCCTGCAGCTGCCTGTCCCTCTTGCCGGACCAGTGTGGGGGCCAGGAATGTCCCACCTTGGAGCACTCGAGCTCTCCTTGGTGAATGATGGCATGATGGCACACGGCCCTGAGCCCAGCCCCAGGCCAGCAAGTGAGCTGGGAGCCGGTGAATTGGGGGTCCCAGGCCCCTCCAGCTGCTGAGCAGAAGGGGTGGTGGATGAGCCACAGAAATGTATTTGGCTGTATTTCTACGTGATTTTTAAATGATTGAGGTTCTCTATTCCTTATCTGTTCATTTTGTCTTGGGAAAAAAAAAAAACCCACATGACCATGTGATCAGTTGCCATATTTGATAAGGGCAATCACGTGGTCAGAGGCCATCTTTACTAAGTGTGGCAAAAGGTCACTTCCTGTCAATGGCTCAGGCATGGCTGGGGCACCCAGTGCTCAGGTCATCTGTACAGAGGAGGTCAGGAAAGCTCCACCTTGAGGCCACGAATTGACTCGAGCCTCCAGTCAAGGCCTGCTTTCCTCTGCTACTGCTCTCGAGCTCCTATGTGTGGGGCCCAGTGACCCCCACAGTGGCTCCTTTAATAGAGTTCTGATGCAGTTTGGATCACAAACTCAGGATTTTGGACTTTCTTTGGTTGTCTTCCAAATATAAACATGTAGGTATGAGTCTACTGTTGTTTTTCAGATGACCCACCCCTGCTCCAGATAAAGGAGTTTTCCTTGGCTCTCTATTCCTGAGGATGGTATTTCTCTCTCTCCTTGTCTCCCTTTTCCAGTTACTTAAGACCATGGGACTAAAGGCTCCAAACAGGTTCATAAATTTTAACTTCTGTCTCTAGTCTACCTGCTTCAGCAGGTTTCCACTTGCTGGCAGGCACATCCAAACATCAATGGCTGCAACCTGCTCCAAAGGACCACAAGCTCTAGATGTGCTGAAGGATGATATGATGTGGACCAGTCCAGCCAAATGTAATTGTTCCCTCTCTCTACAACCAGGACAGATGACCATATGTTTCTGATAAATACCCTGTTGCCTGGGTTCCCTCCATGCCTTTGACTGGCCTTTTAGCCTCCCTGGGCTCTGACCACCTGCACCCCATTTTAGCTTGAAGTAGCTACAGAAGAGAGTATATCGCCGCCCCCTGCCCCTGCCTCAAATAGGCTGAAGGCCAAGTTAAAGATACAAAAAAACCTGGCATAGGGGACTAATTGGCTACCCAATGCCCACTGATTGATATACCAGGAAACTGGACCCAATATTGTCAATTAATAGATTTATTAACTAAAATGGTTCTGCAATAGAATAAGACACTTGACCTTCTCTATGCAGAACCAAAAAGGTATTATATGACCTTAAGAAATTATTATTTCTATATAAATCATTCAGGATTATAATCTGGCTATACTCAAAGATCAGAACTCAGGGCCTTAAAAATGGTAATAGATGCAGATATCTCTGCCAATGGCTTAAAAGTGTCTCTCCTTACTCAAGGTCTATTCAGGCATAAGAATGTAAGCTTTCTTGTCCTTGCCAAATTTATCTGTTTAGATTAACAAAAGCTAACTTAGAGATTTATACCTCTAGAGAATTTAAATAAATGATGGCATGTGCTTGATAAGATATTTGATAAACAAGATATATATCCTATGATGGAGTTTCTGCCCCCTCCACCCAGAGAGAGTCCCTTTCTCAGAATTGGGCCACACCCTGACTCATAAGCTCCTTTTCTCCTGTTCCCATTCGGCCCTGGGATCTTTCCCCTGTCACTCTTCTTTGCCTTCTCAGGAGACAGCAAGTCTTATGGAAGCTGCTGAAATATTGGAGACCACAAGCTGATAGTCAGCCATTCCTACCTAATAGACAGACAGTCCTCAGATGCTCAGAGAGCTGCAGAATATGGCATTTAAAATGTTGATCAAAAAGCTTATTATATCAGACAGAGACTCCCAGATCCTAGCAGTGACTCAAGGTCTCTGAAGAAGATTGTAAGGCACCACGCTGTTTCCACCTGGATGATGGCAATGCTGACCTCTGGGCAAGATGCCCCAATGTGACACCTGCCACCAACACCCAGGGCAGACTGGACAAACAGCAGGACATCAGAGAACTGATTGCACCCCTTTTGCCTAGACAAAGTAAGATCAGTCTTCTCTATGTCCCTCTTCCACAGAAAAAACTCCCACCTTATGGGCCTGGTGGCAAAAGATTGATGCTGTTCTGATACTTCTGCCTCCAACAATATGGAAACCTGGGTATGGCTAACTGGGTATGAACTGGTCCCTGTCATTTTTAACAGATTCTAAAGCTGCTTGGTCTGCACTCAGATATAATTTATCCTTCTCAATCTCTGATTCCATTTGATGACCAGGCTTTGCTTCAGTTGCCTTCTCAGTTCTCTATGTAAAACTCACATGCCTCCCTCTCCTAGGGCTACTACTAGACACAACTTACCTTGTTACCAGATCGGATAAACTCACAGAACAGAATTCAATGTAACTTTTTACTATTGACTGCTCTCAGTATCTCCTGGAGAATTAGATAAAAGAAACAGTTTTAAGGTTTGTTTATATGAGTATAGAAAAAGCTGTCTCACTTCTGTCACTTACATATCCTCCTCAGATCTGATGATGTTTAGGGAAGTCTTCCTCCTCCTTCACTCACTCAACCACTTTCATTCAGTAAATTTCCTCTGGTTACAGATTTAAAGACATGTTTCGCTGGGCTGAAGCCAGGCTCTAAAACAATTTCATGCCTTTTAACCCAAAGCCATAGCCTTTTGCTGTGTCACCAAGATGTAGGTCTGTTTCTGTTTTACACACTTACAGGTTCCTGCACAGGTCCACCCCTCCCGCCAGACTTGTGCCAAGACCAACCCTCAGGGGCTCTTCAGATACACCACCAGCCCCTGCACCAGCTCTGAGGATCCTAACCACCAGCCAAGGATGCCAACCAGGTGAATACTGACAGGTTAACTTCACCCACATGCCCACTCATAAAACCTGTTATCTCCTAATTCATTGACACTTTTACAGGGTGAATAGAGGCATTTCCACCTCCAGAGGAACAGCAGATGAGATGGCTCCTGTACTCCTGATTTGGTGTGCTGTTCCCCAAGCTCCTGGAACACCACTGCTGAAACCTGTCTCCTCAGCCCCCTCAGGGAACAGATGTCTGAGGTCTCCGTGATAATGCTTCTTCACTCACACCTCCTGACATGCGTGACTCCGACTCCCAACTCCCCCCCTCACTTCACCCCAAAATCAGCAGGAAGCACGGGCTTGGCAGCAAGCACTTTCAGCCACAGGAGACACTGGGCAGACCACTGCCTGCTCACTGGCCCCTGGAGACCTACAATAAACAGTCAGCTGCAAAGCTTTCCACACACGCACACTCCAGGCTGGGATGCCAAGCCTGCTTCCTGGGTGGGAGGCCCTGGTTCATCTGACTTCCAAGCTTAAGCCCAGGAAAAACAAACTTGGACAGCCAGGGCTCCAGGGGAGTACAAGGCATGAGAGTCACTGCCGCGCTGTCCCGCCTCCTGTGAGGATGGACATGACTGTCCCCACTTCTTTTCGTTGTTGTTGTTGTTTGGGGTTTCTGTTTGTTTGTTTGTTTTTCGAGACAGGGTTTCTCTGTGTTGTTTTGGTGCCTGTCCTAGCTCTCGCTCTGTAGACCAGGCTGGCCTTGAACTCACAGAGATCCTCCTGCCTCTGCCTCCCGAGTGCTGGGATTAAAGGTGTGCGCCGCCGCCGCCGCCGCCGCCGCCGCGCCCCCCCCCCCCCACTTCTTTAGCACACCATCTCCTCTCCTGTTAAATTTGACCTAGAGACCAATCAGACGCCCCTCCCTGCAGTACTACAGGTACTAGTACCCACTGGAGGAGGGATGCCCTGGAAGATTAAAGTTTTTGACTTTCGAGGTTTATGGGGAAGGCAGAGAATAAAGATGTATCTTAGTTGGGTTGCCTAGATAGATCTTTTTAAAGTAACTCCATTGTTTTGAGTACTAGTTACAATCATGTTGTGCAGTACCCAGAGGATGGTATTCGAAAAGCTATAATAGCCCACTATAATTTCACTTTGAACTGGCAACATTCTAACTCTCCACACTTGATGCTATCCATCCCAGAAACAAACAAAGCAGGCACAGCTTGCTGAAGGTCCAGCACAGATGTGGCTTCTTATTCAAAGCCTGAGCTTTGTGGTGGCCAATGTGCCCTGTGACTAGGAGTTTATCCTTGAATCTAAAAAGGCTGAGCTATCAGGAAGGTAGACCCACAGGAGAGAGAAATAGTTACCTAAAGCCACTAAGGAAGACATTTCTGGATTGTATTATCTATTAGCCACATAGTAATGAATGTTCTAGTAGCTGTAAGATTGCAGGGAAGTGTGGTCTGATCCTCCTAGCTCAAACTGAACCCTTCCTCCCCTCCCTTCCACTCCCCTCCCCTCCCCTCCCATTCCTCCTCCCCTCCCATCCCTGTCTTCTCCTCTCCCCTCCCTTCTCTCCTCCCCTCCCATTCCTCCTCCCCTCCCATCCCTGTCTTCTCCTCTCCCCTCCCTTCTCTCCTCCCCTCCCATTCCTCCTCCACTCCCATCCCTGTCTTCTCCTCTCTCCCCTCCCTTCTCTCCTCCCCTCCCATTCCTCTTCCCCTCCCATCCCTGTCTTCTCCTCTCTCCCCTCCCTTCTCTCCTCCCCTCCCATTCCTCCTCCCCTCCCATCCCTGTCTTCTCCTCTCTCCCCTCCTTTTCCCTCCCACTCCTCCTCTACTCCCATCCCTGTCTTCTCCTCCCTCCCCTCCCCTCCCTTCTCTCCTCCCCTCCCCCACTCCTCCTCTACTCCCATCCCTGTCTTCTCCTCTCTCCCCTCCCCTCCCCTCCCACTCCTCCTCCACTCCCATCCCTGTCTTCTCCTCTCTCTCCTTCCCTCCCCTCCCTTCTCTCTTCTCCCAAAGACAATAAAATAGGATCATCTTTCAGGATTGGTTACTTAAAACCATCACTTTCCTGTGGGCTTTTCAGAATGCCTAATCCAAAGGAGAAGTTGGACCCTCTATGGCGGCACACACCAGCACTCCCAGCTCTCTCCATCTCTTGGCTGTCTCATCCTTGGGCACGCCTTTCCCCTGTGACTGCCAAGACTGTCCCCAGCAACCCCAGGTATGCCCCTTGAGCTGGGCATTCTCATGGGAAGAACCTTTGTTTCCCAACTGTCCCAGCAAAGGTTTTATTGGTCCTATGTGGCCATGTGCCTATATCCCTGCTCAGTCGCTATAGAGACAGGGACCAGATTCCTGATCACATGCCACCCCTGAGTTTGAAAGGGCAGCCCACTATAATGCAAGGGGACACAGGTAGCTACTGTCCCAGAAAGGATGCTGGACATTCAAAAATAAGAGGTTGCAACAGAGTGGTAGTGGCCTATGCCTTTAATCCCAGCACCCAGGAGGCAGAGGCAGGTGGATCTCTGAGTTCAAGGCCAGCCTGGTCTACAGAGTGAGTTCCAGGACAGCCAGAGCTACGTAGTGAGACCCTGTCTTGAAAAACTAATAATAATAATAATAATAATAATAATAGATGGCTGCTACAGTGGGGCATTTGAGAGCAGATGGATTCACCACAGCGGGTGGAAATAGCACTTACCCAGGGCTTTTTTTTTTCTCTCACTACCACTGAACACTTACATCTTTATCACAACTGTTCCTCATATGACAGGATCTTTCTTAAGGAGGGAAACATGACAGATTGAAAAACATAACCACAGTATTTGGCAACCCTTCCCATCAAGGCCAGTGCCAATTTCCTCACACCTCACCTGGGCTGGCCTAGTGACCCACATGCAAACCTGTGCTTGTGGCACTGCAGATTAGCCTGAAGCAGCCAGTGGTGGCAGACACTGGTCATCTGAGCACTCAGAAAGCTGAAGCAGGAGGATTGGTGTGAGTTCAAAACTAGTTTAAGTAACAGTGAGGCTGTCTCAGAAAGCCAAAAGAGAGACGGGTGTGGCCATGGGTAGAGTGCTTGTCAGGCATGAGTAATACCCTAGGTTTAGTCCCATCATCTTATAGACCAGGCATGGTGGTGCACATCTGTAATCCCAGCACTGTATAGTCAAGGCATGGTGGTGCACATCTGTAATCCCAACACTGTATAGACAAGGCATGGCAGTGCACATCTGTAATCCCAACACTGTATAGTCAAGGCATGGTGGTGCACATCTGTAATCCCAACACTGTATAGTCAAGGCATGGTGGTGCACATCTGTAATCCCAGCACTGTATAGTCAAGGCATGGTGGTGCACATCTGTAATCCCAACACTGTATAGACAAGGCATGGCAGTGCACATCTGTAATCCCAGCACTGTATAGACCAGGCATGGTGGTGCACATCTGTAATCCCAGCACTGTATAGACCACGCATGGTGGTGCACATCTGTAATCCCAACACTGTATAGACCAGGCATGGTGGTGCACATCTGTAATCCCAGCACTATATAGATCAGGCATGGTGGTGCACATCTGTAATTCAGTACTTGGGAGGTAGAGACAGGAAGATCAAGAGCTCAAGGTCTTTCATGGCTACATAGTGAGTTCTAAAGTAGCCTGGGCCACAGGAGACCCTTGCCTCAGAAGAAGGAAGAGGAAGAAGCAGGAGAGTGGGAAAGAGAAGGAGGGGAGAGAGTAGAAGGGGAGGAAGAGTGGGGAGGGGGAAGAGAAGAAGGGGAGATGAGGAATGAGAGGGGGAGGAGGAGGGGAGGGAAGGGGTGTCAAAGAGGCACAGTGGTGGAGGCAGCAGCTGGGTTCAGCCAGGCAGGACCCCACAGGCCTGTAATCCCAGCCCTCAGAACAAGAAGCAGGAGAATCATGAATCTAGGGCCAGCCTGGACTAATAGGAAGACCTTGCTCAAAACCCAGCTCCGAATAAACCAGGAGCCTGAGTCCCATCATGACCCTCTGCACGCTCAGAGCAGCATGCAGAGGACAGAGCTGTAGCGGATGAGAGTCATGGAGCGGAAGCCAAGGTGCACAGCAGCCCAGCTGTGGACAAAAGGACCCAGAAGTGGGCAGACAACTGGGTGAACTGTGCCGTGCTGCTTCATATAAACTGAGCAGATCGTATTCCCAAATTGTCCTTGTGTGGCTCCCAGCTAGAGCTGGCCAGAAGAGAAAGGAGCCTGGGGCACAGAGGAGAAGCAGGAACAGTGCAAGTCTTTGAAGGTCACAGTGGCCGGGCGTCACAATGGTGTGTCACAGCCTAATGTCACCCAGATCTGCTCCTGGGGAACTGAGTCCAGGACAGAAGGCCTGAGCTCCCCCATGTGGGAGTAGATGGGACCCCTCAGTGGTTCAGAGTCAGCGTGGGCTCCCTTCTGACCATTCCCGCATCCACTCGGCAAGCCCCTGCCACCCCAATAGGGGCCCTGTCGCTGCTGTTTTCTTTACTCTTTACTCTTATGGCTCCTAGCTCTTTTGGGGGTCACCACCAAGCTCTCAAATAAATCACACATGGAGGCTTCGTCTTACTTACAAATGCCTGGCCTTAGCTTGGATTATTTCTAGCCAGCTTTTCTTAAATTATCCCATCTACCTTTTGCCTCTAGGTTCTTATCTTTATCTGTTTCTGTATACCTTTTCTTTACTTCTTACTCCGTGGCTGGCTGTGTAACTGGGTGGCTGGCTCCTGGGGTCCTCCTCTTTCTCTTGCTCCTTGATGGCTCTTGTTTTTTTTCTTCTCTATATCCTCTCTGCCTTCCAGCCCTGCCTATTTCTCTTTCCTGCCTTGCTATTGGCCATTCAGTTCTTTATTAGACCAATCAGGTGTTAGGCAAAGTAACACAGCTTCACAGAGTAAAACAAATGTAACATAAAAGAATGCGACACACTTTGCATCATTAAACAAATGTTCCACAGCATAAATGAATGTAACACATCTTAAAATAATATTCCACAACAAAGCCCAGAACCGGGAGTCAGCCCACAGAGCTGGATCTCAGCCTCCACACACACAGGTCACCCAGCTCTGGGAGCCTCATTGAATCCTTGCTGTGGACATAGGAGGCAGGAAATCTCAGGATCCGTGTGTGTGTGTGTGTGTGTGTGTGTGTGTGTGTGTGTGTGTGTGTGTGTCCCCGTCCGTCCGTCCGTCCAGATAAAAGAACACAGGCACAGAGAGTTTGAGAAACAAGCCCTCAGTGACACAGGTCATCAGGGCAGAGGATGGGATTTAAACTCAGGAGCTGCCATCAGCTGCCAGGTTCCTAATCAAGTCCCCAGTGGTTTCCGAGACAAGGGCAATGGAGGACAGTCTCAGATGTAGAACTCTTCCCCACAAATGGTGTGAGCTAGCTTCTTGGCATTTGGGAGAGAGATGACTTTTCCAGTCTGATGAAATTAGGATTTGAGACCTTCTTCTAGGGGACAGGCCTCGGCCAGCTTTTTTTTCCACCCCCAATACCTCCCATGAGCCCCTTCCAGCCCACCTCTACCCTTCTGGAAACCTGGGGATCCCTGAGTCACTGACCTTAGTTGTGAAGTGTTCCTCCTTCCTGGGCCCAACCCAGGCTCTCCTGCCACATCCTGCATGCAGCCACAGCTGGCCGATGATGGCATGGCTTTCTGGATCACCTAGTCCAAATTCAGCTAGTAAACTGTTCCCTGAGACTCTTACCTGAGCTTCTGAGCAAGGGCATTCTCTCTTAGGCTGGTAGGAGGCAATCAGTCTGGGAGCTCAAAGGACTCACTCGCCCAGCAGGTGGAGACAGGGCCCTGGAGGAAGTACAGATCTTAGCGTTGCTGCCAGAACCCTGGATCCAGCCATGCCTCAAGATACCCCTCGCCAACTTCCCATGACATACAAGATACATTGTTTTCATATAAGACAATTTAGTTCTGATTCTGTCCTTTGCAACATTTACCAGTCCTGAATAATGTACTACAGTTAACACACACACACACACACACACACACACACACACACACACACACACACACACACACACACACAGGCTTCACTGGCCCAAAGCAAACACAGCTGCTTAGAATAGACATAGTACTTTTCAAAGGAGATGAGGGAGGGGAAACGTTTCCCGTTCTTCTGGGATGAATCAGCAGATAAAAGTAGAGCCTGCTGGTTTCCCAAGCAGGTCATCCTGCCTGAGAACCGTGACTCACATCAGCACCCAGCAGTGGGGAGGAGCTGAGAGGCCGGCACACTCAGAGCCTTCCCAGGGCTTCCACGGTCTGCCTGTGTCATCTCCCCGCTCCCCCGGACTCAGCTCCCAGCCTCAGGAGCTGAGTTATGTTTTAGTTTCTCTGTTTGTGTTTTACTTTGTTTTTGAGACAAGGCCTTATGTAGCTCAGATTGACTTCAAACTCTCTATGTAGTCAAGGATGACCTTGAACTTCCGACCCTCCTGTCTCCATCTCTCCTTTACTGGAGTTACATGTGTGCCATCATGCCTGGTTTACATGGTACTAGGGATGGAACGTAGGTCTGGTGCTTCGTGTATGCTAAGCGAGTGTTCTCCTGACAGCTACATCTCCAGCCCAGTAGCAGGTTTAAAGCTTCCAGAAAACATCTTGTGTGTTGTCTTAGTTAAGTTTCCATTGCTGTAATGAAACACCACGACCAAAAGCAAACCTTGGAAGGAAAGGGATTATGTGGGTTACACTTCCACATCACAGTTCATCAGTGAGGGAAGTAGAGATTCAAGGAGGGAATGTTAGACCTGGGGGCGTGGGATTTCCACAGCTGTCAGATTAAAGCAAGCTGTATTTAGGAGTGCACAAGGGACCGGCCAGATGACTGCCTCCCTGAGTCGGGGTTCCCGAGAGCAGCCCCTCACTGGCTTTTGGGGTCTCTTTTATGGGGAAGGGTTAGGGTTGATAGAATAACTGCTGAGATAATTGGCTGTTAGGACCTGGACAGAAGAGTGGAGACTCGGGGCTCAAGGCTGCCTGCGGGGTAGATGAGCACAAGAACACGTCATGTGGAAGGGGACTCATCACGGTGTTCAGGAGTTTAGCAAGGCAAAGGGGCCCATACCATCCTTCACTGTACAGAAGGACCGCCCTGGCTTCCACTGGAGGTTCTGGTACCAAAGAACAGGCACATGGTGGCTTTGCTCTTCCTTCCAAGCACTGGGCTCCCATCAAAACCCCAGAAACACTAGAGTCAGCAGGAGCCAGACAAGAAGGGACACTTTCTGGAAGCCTCTGAAGACTCTTAGGAAGTCACATGGCTAGGGACATCAGACATGATGTCATTTTAGGCTGGGTCTCAGAGGAGCATGAGGGTGGGAGCCAGAAACTCATCAGGGGCCAGGCCCAGCAGGGTCTCACTTGATCGGATCCCAGTTGGTTCTGCAAGAGACTTCATCAAGCCCTCTACTGGAGGAAGGGTTCAGGGCCAGAAATATGAGGAGTGAGGGAGCCGAGGAAAGTCGAACACACAGACTGTTCCCCCTCTTCTCAGCCTGCTCACCTGCTTCCAGACAAAACCCTTGAAATTTGCTGGTCAAGAAGGGTGCACGTGTGGCTGAGGAGCTAGTGCCTGTGTGCCCAGGCTTTGGGGCGCACGGAGGTAGGTTCTAATCCTATGTCTGGGCTGCCTGCTTCTGGAGCTGGGGGGACGGTGTGGAGCGTCTGGATCAAGGTGAGGAATATGGGGTGAATGCTTTTTAGCCGGAGCTCATGCAGGAAGCACCTGCATGTTTCAGCTTTGCCTGTCTTCAGGTGTCGAAGGCCTGAGCCCCAGGGGAAATTCTGATATCAATTAGTAGTTCTGGAGGAGAGTAAGGTGTCTTCTTGGTCCATACCAGCATCCACAGAGTCTGACAGGCTCCCATGTAAGCCAAGTCTTGGCTCTGCTTTCCAGGGCTATGGGACTCCAGAAGCAGGGAGGTCAGCGTCAGGCAAGTGTCATCCAGACACAAGCCTCTGGATGCCAGACGCTCCCAGCTGGAGAATCCTGGCCCTCTACTTCTCCTCCCACCCCAAGTGGCATAAAGAGTCTACTGGTCTAAAATACAAAATGGGACACTGTCTAAGGAGCAACTCATTAATTGGGGGTGCTAATATGAATTTGCTCAAAGCACCCAGAGGTCATGGTGGCACACACTTGTGACCCCAGCACTTGGGAAGTAAAGGCAGAGGATCTGAATTCAAGGATATCCCCAGTCACTCTGGGAGTTCAATGACAGCCTGGGCTACATGAAATTCTGTCTCAAAAGACAACAGCATTACCAACACCTCATTACCCAGTGATGCCCTGAGACCCAAGGTCATGTTCTAGAGCAAGGGATCCCTGCTGTGAAGAGATCTCTCGGTCCTCAGCACAAACCACCCCGGATCCTAGCTTGTCAAATAGACCACATTACCCTGTCCCCGGCCCTTGCACACTGTTTTCCTGCCCAGAATGCCTGCCCGACTCTCCTGTCCCTTCTCTTTTGACCTCAGGCCTCCTCTGACCTGAGAAAGCCTTCCGGACCCAAGCACCTCTAGGTGGCTCTTCCTATTCCCTGCACATCTCCCCACCCCCTGCACTCTTTGCTGTTTATCTGACCCCACCCACACACCCTCACTGAGATGGCACACTCTTCCAGGAAGTCCTTGGGCTGGGTGTACACAGATCTGGCACCGGCTCAGAGGAGCAACAGTTGGGCTCCTGACAGCCATTTCTCCTAAAGCCCAGCTCGGCAGGGTACTGTCCAAGTAATTTGTGATGTTTCTATCTGTGCTGGTTAGTTCTTCGTCAACATGACACAAACGGGTCATTCGGGAGGAGGGACCATCAGTTGAGAAAGCACTCTCACCGGAATGGCCTGTGGGCAAGCCTGGGGAGCATTTGCTGAGTGATGACTGATGTGGGTGGGTTGATCCCATGGAGTGGGGTGGGGGTGCCCCCGGGTCAGATGGTCCTGGGTTGTATAAGAAAGCAAGCTAAGCCAGCCGCAAAGAGCAAGTCAATAAACAGTGTTCATCGATGGCCTCTGCTTCCGTGGGCTCCCGCCTCCAGGTTCCTGCCTTGAGTTCCTACCCTGACTTCCTTCAGTGACGGCTGCAATGTGGAGGCGTGAGATGAGATAACCCTTTCCTCCCCAAGGTGCTTTTGGTCAGGGCGTTTATCACAGCAGCAGAGACCCTAAATAAGACCTGTCCCTGCTTTGCATTCTGGGAACTGGACTTGGACATGGTCAGGGCTCTAGTCCATAGCACACGATAGAATCAGAATTTGAGTGGACGGTTGCAGAAAACAAATAGCCTGGCTGATGATTATGCTCTGGCAGGCCCGGGTACAGGGTAATGTGGTCTATTTGACAAACTACGATACAGGCTGGTTTGTGTGGAGGACAAAGTGATCTCCCTATACAGCAGGAATCGCTTGCTCTAGAACATGACCTTGGGGGCCCAGTGGAGGTGCCTCAGGCCAGCCAGGGTCACACAGTGAAACCCTGTTTCATGAAGGGGGACGGGGGCAGCGACAGTAATGTTATGGTCCTAAGGCTGCTATGATAAATGACCAATGCAGAATGCTTTAGAGCAGTGGTTCTCAACCTTCCCAATGCTGTGACCCTTTAATACAGTTCTTCATGGTGTGGTGACTGACCGCCCCCAGCCATAAAATTATTTTCTTTGCTATTTCTTAACTGTAATTTTTCTACTGTTATGAATCATAATGTAAACATCTGTGTTTTCCTATGGTCTTAGGTGACCCTGTGAAAGGGTCATTGGACCTCCCCAAAGGGGTCTCGACCCACAGGTTGAGAACCACTGGCCTAGAGCAACCATGATGTAGCAGGGTGTGGAGGTGTATGCCCGCAATCCCAGCACTCAGGAAGCAGAGACAGGAGACCCCAGGTGTGAAGCCAGTGTGGCCTACACAGTGGGATGTGAAAAAAGGGAAGCTGACCCCCGGCTTGATTACCTCGGCAAAGGCCATTTTTTGTTTTGTTTCAACGTGGTCTCCTCAGACCATGCTCAGATTTGACCGTGAACTTCTGATCTCCTCCAGAGCACTGATTTATGTGGCTTAGGGGTCAAACCAGGGCTTACTACATGCTAGAGAGGCATTTCATCCACCAGACGAGGCCCTGTTCAAATTCAAGTCTCATTTCGAGGTAACAGGATTGAGGGCACCGGGCAGCAGGGCAGTTGGGAGCAGGGCTGCTGAGTAGCTGGCTCCAGGTGGACTCTTCACCAGGGAGAGTGTGAGAGGCTGGAGAGAGCAGAGGCAGGATGTCCCCCACCTCACAGAGAAGGAAGCTGCCCCCCCCCTCAGCACCAGCTGAAGACAGACAGCGCTGCCTGATACCCCTTTGCTGCCTGTAGCCAGCTGTAGCCCTGCGTACTGGGAGCCCCAGCATGTGGGACCCTTGGCTTGGTCTGAAGAAAGCCCCACTGGGTCAGGCTCCAGGCCCAAGGCAGATGCAAGCTCCGCAGGTCCATGAGTTCCAAAAACACCACCAGCCCGACTTGCTCTGAGAATGAAAAGCAGACCCTGTCTTCATGACTGCATGGCCCTCTCCTCCTCCTTGAAAGGATGAATGCCTGGGATTCCACAGGCCTGCCCACTCTAGACCCCTAGTAACGGAAACAAAGGCCACCCTCAGGGCCGTAGGAGGGCTGGGCTGAGCCGCCAGGAGCCACCCAGGCTGCGTTCCATGATCCCTCTGCAGCCCTCTGCCATTGACCAGAGGAAAGAGAAAGTCCTGACCCTATCCTAAGTGTACTCCTCGCACAGGGACACACACACACAGACACACGGACACACATGGACACACACGGACACACACACGGACACACACACAGACACAGACCTAGGAGCCAATGGTCAAGCCCCAACATTTCTGACCATGTAAGCATGGAAACTCCTGCCCCATGCACACATCACTCCAGAGGGTGATATGGGTCACGCTCCCAGAGTGGACACAAGGCACACAGAGCCTCCGCATAGAAAAGCAGCAAGTCAATTCAAATCCACACTCTGCAGCCTTAGGATAGTTACTCAGCCTCTCTGTGCCTCAGTTTCTTCATCTGCAAGCTTTACCTGCAAGGATTGGAAGATGGCAGCAGGCCAGTGATACAAATAAATTATCAAAAAGACCCAAAAAGGTGGAAATAAAGCGTTGATTAAACACATTTTGGTGCAACAGCAGCCACCAGTGGCTCCAGGAGGCGGGACCTCGAGACTGTGGAAATCTTTTGTAACAGTGGAGGGGTTACTCGGTCGTACAGGCCATTCATGGGGTCAGGCTGACTTCTCACCATCCATTAGGAAGTGAATCTTACAGCACCAGCTGCCTCTCTCGACACTGGTCACTTGCGGGAGGCTCCCTGGGTAACTGGGAGATAGGCGCTACATTTTATATAGTTGGGCGTGGCTCCAGGCAATCAGGGCTTCTTGTACAGGAGCAGGCTTTGTCTTTGCCTTGGGTGCCAGTGTTGCTCTGAAGACCGAGCTGATCCTTGGAAAGCACTGGGCTGACACACAGGAAGCACTGGCATCTGCTGTGAATAGTGGTGTGAACACCAGGCCTGTGTGAGGCTGCTTACCAACAGCATGTGTGTAAACTCCAGTGAAGGCTCATGTGCAGGCCTGGAAAGCTCAGCAGTGAAGAGCACCTACAGTTTCGTTCCCAAGACTGCCTAGAACTCAAGCTCCGGGGAATCTGACGTCCTCTTCTGGTCTATGGGAGTAACTAACTGCACACATGTGTAACACACACACACACACACACACACACACACACACACACACACACGTGGGGTGGGGGATGGGGGTGGGGGGAGAAGGCTGACATGCAGAGCTGGGCATGGTGACATGTCTGTCATCCCAGCACTCAGGAAGTAGGGGCAAAAGATCAGGAGCTGAAGATCATCCTTGGGAGTTTTGGGGCCAGCATGGGCTACATGAGATCCTGTCTCAAAAAATAAGCAAAAGCAGGCTCAGTAAAATGCTTGTCACAGAAGCAAGAGGACCGAGTTCAATCCCTAGAACTCATGTAAAAAGCTGCACAGTGGTGCATGCTTATGGCGAGGCAGAGACACACACATGTAAACACAACACACCCACACACATATAAACAGATACATGGCTACACACGTGAAAATACAACATACCAGGGCTGGAAAGATAACTCAGAGGTTAGGAACACTGGCTGCTCTTCCAGAGGTCCTGAGTTCAATTCCTAGCACCCACATGGTGGCTCACAACCATCTATAATGAGATCTGGTGCCCTCTTCTAGTGTGTAGGCAGAACACTGTATTCATAATAAATAAATATTAAAAAAAGAAAATACAACATACCCTTATCATCACACATGTACACAGGTACACAAACACTTATTTAGGATACAGAACAGAGGTACTGCACACTCATTCACACACACACACATACATGAACATGGGAAGCCATCTCCTTTCAACCCTCCAGGCCACAGCCAACCCTGCTTGTTCCTTGCCATCTGGACAGTGGCCTCCCCAGTCCTTCCACGGGCCATATCACCTCACAGGCTATAACATGCCAGTACATACAGTCCATCTGACTGCAGATAACCCAAAGAGGAAAGCAACTATGGGGTCACAGTGGTTTCTGCCCTGTTCCCCACCAAAGTGCACACCGAGGGGCAGGTGGATGGACACTCACAGATTGTATACCCATGAATTGTATTCATATTACTTACAGGAATGTGGGTGAGGGGTTACTTACAGGAGCAGGAATGACTCAAAGACAGCTGCATCACCAAAGCCCACCCCAGCGTGGGTGACAGCCCACAAGGCCGGGGACCTTAACACACGGCACAGCCTGCAGGCAGCTCACAGGCTGGAGATGTCCTTTCCAGGTGCCTCGGTTGGTCTAAACCTCTTCGAGCAGCCGGGTTGGTTTCTGCTTCCCTAGGCAGCTGGTTTTGTCTGAGAATCTTCTTTGCAGCTTGGCTCTACTCTTGAGAGGGACTCTCAGCTTTTATTGGTTACTCTGGCAGGGAGGGGCCCAGTGGATCTGGTGGGTTTCAGGGACTTCCTGAAGCTCTTTTGAGTTGTTTACCTTTCTGCTTCTCGAGTTGTTGAGCTTCCCTAAAGGATGGAACATGTCAATCTTGGAGGAAATGTTACACAACAGAGTGATGGAGTGGGAACAGAGAGCCATGCAGAGGTTTGCAGAGGGCTACTCCCTGGGAAACTGCAGTTGCTGGACAGAACTTTCTGGAACTGTCTTGGGAAACTTATTAAACCAAGGTCACGATAAACTCGCATCTCTGGGACAGTGTGATGAACCTTCAGCAATGTTCCTAGCGTTGTCTCTCAGCATTGCTCTTGTTGATGTCTGGCTGGCCGGTGCGCAGTAGGATGTGTAATCCTGACCCCTCTCCCTGCAACACTGAACGCTGGTAGTACCCAAAATGCCAGACCACTAAAAATGCCCACAGACATTGTAAACGTGATCTGGGAGTAAAATGGCCCCAGGCTGCAGTCCTGCCCGAACCCCAGCAGGAGGCACTGCTGAGGAGCAGTGCAGCATCCTTATGAGCCTGCCTTGAGCTAGGACCAAATCTTGGGCTCCTCAGTATAGTTTCAAGTCCTAACCACTACCATGCAAGCAGTGGCTCCATCTCCCCGAGAGACATGCGATAGGCAGGCCACCCAGGCCACCTGACTCCAAACCACCCTCTCTGTGAGCTGAGTTGGATTTCCCTGGAGGCATTACAATAAGCAGGCAGCGAACTGCTCCCACCCACAGGTCTATAATTGCATGCAAACATCACGTGGCCTTGCTGGATTCCACGAGTTCCCTCCTATCCCTGCCCTGACCCCTCACAGTTTTGCAGACAGTGGGCTTGGACCTGATGGGCACCTTAGCCTGAATTTCTCTGGGTCTCATTGAGCAGGTGGCATGGTCAAACAATGTAGACATCCGTCAAGCAAGACTAAAGCTGGAATACCCTTGGATACTCCTGAGTCAACCTCTATGGCACCAGATGGGAAACTGAGGCCCACAGAGGTACAGTCCTTCACCCTGGCTTCACAGGGAGCTGAACTCAAGGCCAGCCTGGTCTACAGAGCTAATTCCAGGGCAGCCAGGGCTACACAAAAAAAAAAAAAAAAAAAAAAAAAAAAAAAAAAAAAAAAAAAAAAAAAAAAACCCTGCCTCGAACAAACAAACAAACAAACCCAGCACTCCCAAAAGCTGGATCTCCATGCCGCCACTCCCCCAACCTCCCAGTTCCCAGCAGCTTTGAAGTCACTGCTTCCTCCTTGGATCACCTTTTCTGAAGGTTTCTTTACATCTTTTTTCTTACTACATTTATTTATTGTGTGTGCACGTGCACATGTACACACATGTACATGGCATAGTGTATATGTATGTAGAGCTCAGAGGACAACTTGTGGGAGCTGGTTCTCTCCTACATGGGGGACCTGGGAATCAAACTCAGGTTGTGTGTAGGCTTGGCAGGCAGCAGGCTCCCTCGCCTGCTGAGCTATCTTTATGGTCCCTGGGATTTCTCAGGAGAGGAACAGAAGGGTGTGCAGTCTGTCGTGTCAGCCACCCTCCTCTGGGAACAGTGCAATAGAACAGGACAACTCTTCTCCTCCTTTTGTTTGTTTTTTTGGTTTTCTAAGACATGGTTTCTCTATATAACAGTCCTGATTGTCCTGGAACTCGCTCTGTGGACCAGACTGGCCTCAAACTCCCAGAGATCCGCCTGCCTCTGCCTCCCAAGTGCTGGGATTACAGGTTTGCGCCGCCACCACCTGGCTCTTCTTTCTTTTTTATGGCTGAGTAATATTCAAGTTTATCCACTGCTCCATGGTCCAATGGTCCATTTTCTTTTGAATGACAGCTTCCTATACATAGGCTTGACATGCTGGCAGACCACATGGCCCACAAAATAAGCAAGACTGGTTCCATTTCACAGTCATGGAAAAGGGATTATGTAGTCCTACTTCCAAACGTCTCAAACTGGCAGCCTGGTGCCAAGATGGCAATTATCGGGTTTGATTTGGCTTGAGAAGAATTTTGCAGTTGTTTGGGGGACTTTGTGGTTTTTCTCCTTGTATGTGTGCACACAGAGACCAGAGGCTGACATCTTGTGTCTTGCTAGAATAACCACATAATAATTGGCTGTAATAACTCTCTCCACTATAGTTTTGAGACAGGGTCTCTCACTGAACCTAGAGCTCACAGAAAACCTGGGGATCCTCCTGTCTCTGCCTTTCCGGCATTAGGATCACAGATGTATGCTACTGCACATGGCTTTTTCTACAGGTGGTCATGGATGAACACTGTTTACTGGCTTGCTCCTCACAGCTTGCTCAGCCTGCTTTTTGACACAACCCAGGACCACCTGTCCAAGGTGGCACCACCATCAGTGGGCTGGGCACTTATCAGTCATTAATCAGGAAAATGACCCCACATTCTTGCCTATGTGCCATCTTGAGAAAGTATCTTCTCAGCTGTGGGATCCCTCTTCCCAGATGACTCCAGCTTATGTCAAGATGACCAAAAAGCTAAGCAGAGCCCCCCAGCTTGGTTAGCCTGTCCAGGTCTGCTGAGTTTCAAAACTGAAAATCACACCAGAAAAACTGGTCACCCTCTTGTCTCCAGCGTCCCCACCTGCCATTAGCCCCACCTCCCCCAACACCTGGCACTCCAGATCTCTCGACCATCTAGAGGGCCACATTCCATCCTTAACCATCTCTCCCCAGGCCCACATTCTCCAGGGTTCATGGTTCCCCACACCAACTCCAGCATCTCCTGATTTCTGTTAGGCGAGACATATGAGGAGTCTCGGGGACTCGTTGGCTAGATCGGGCCTGCTTCCTGCCTTCTATTCCCGGAGAGGCAGCCGTGATTCCCAACAGCTCTTTATTGGGCCTTGGAGGAGTAGCTTGCTGAGGTGTGTGCTCTTCACAAGTTAGCCAGCCCGTGTCCTCCCTCAATGCTTTAAATGAACTTTCACTATAGCCTTAAGGTCACATCCCATTGTGGAGGTAGCAGAATTAGCAGAGTTGTGTGCAGTGTCCCAGCTTATCACTGTCTTCTACAACATCAACAATGTTGGGATGTAGAAACAATATCCCAAATAGTGCTGGGCCTGCTAGGGCCTCTGCAGGGGACCCTGGGCTGGGCCTCAGAAGCAGTGTCCCTCTGGCCAGCCCCTGGACCTCCTGCTTCCCTTCCCCCACCAAGGCCGGAAGAACTCGAACTCTTCCCCCAAGGCTCTGGAGAACCCTGTAGCAGCTGTGAGGAACTCCTCCACGTTCCTTGTCTGGTCACAAGTGATACGACCTGTCTACCACAGGGACCCTGCACCACCTGCCAGGGGAGGGAATCCACAGGCTTGCTGCATCCCTGTCGGGCCACCCACTTTGGCCCCCTCCTGCTTCTACCGTTGTCCTGCTTTGTGGAGCCTGTTTTCCTTAAGGAAGCCTGTCTTTGTTAGGAGAGTGTCTGCCTTGGTGTTTATGACTAGAGGGAGGATGGATGGCATCTCTACCTCCCTCTTTTTCTCTCCCTCTCCCTCTGTGAGTGTGTGTGTGTGTGTGTGTGTGTGTGTGTGTGTGTGTGTCTGTGTGTGTCTGTGTGAGTGTGTGTGTGTGAGTGAGTGTGTGTGAGTGTGTGTGTGTGTGAGTGAGTGTGTGTGTGAGAGTGTGTGTGTGTCTATGTGAGTGTGTGTGTGTGTGTGTGTGTGTGTGTGTGTGTGTGTGTGTGTGTCTGTGTGAGTACTGGTACCTACAGATTCCAGAAGAGGGTGTCACATCCCTTGGTGCTGGAGTTACAGGTGGCTGCCAGGACGCTCTGACTCTTTCTCCTGTCTCCACCTCACATCCCACTTCAGCAGTGTGGGGATGAACGATGCCAACCACTGATTGTGTTTTTACGTGGGTTCAGGGATCAGACTCAGGTGGTCAGGCTTGTGTGACAAGTGCTGAGCCATCTCCAACCCCGCTGAAGACATTTTTGGTTTATCTGTTTATTTTTGAGGTACTGGGGATCAAACCCAAAGGCATGTATGCTCTGCATGTGTTCTCCTACATTTGTCTGCCCTGTCTCTCCGGCTCCTCTAGGCTGACAGTCCTCGGATTCTTCTTGTCCTCACTCTCTTCACAGTTCTGATGACTGCCTCCAGAACACTCTCTAAGTGTTCCTCACTGCGGGTTTGCCTCCTGCTTGCGTCAAGGGCAGACTGGTGGTGGATGGGGTAGGCTGTGGGAGGAAGACGCCAGAGGGAAGCGTCCTCGTTGTCCTGTGATACTGAGTTTCAAAGACTCATCACTGAGGCTGCTGAGCTCGGTCACCTAGCTGAGCAAGGTGAATTGTTTGGCAATCTTCTCCTCGATGGAGTCACCATGTCCGCAACACACAGTCAATCACCCCGTGTGGAAGCCTTGACAATGTCTGTTATCAGTTAGCTCCGCAGGTTCTACATGAGTCTGCCTGAGGACAGAGGTGCAAAACTGGGTGACATTTTTATGTCACATGAGACTGCTTTCTGTTTCCACTTCTGCAGAATTGGGTTCAGACTTCCCTGTGTGCAGAAGAGGCTCATAGAGCCAAGTGCCAACCCCCGGTCAAGTGACAGGCATATCCCCGGCAGGCCAGAAGATAAGCCCAGACCTCGTACCTTGACTGCAGCCACCAGCCCTCAGAGAATATATCAGGGTGCAAGAGCCCAGAGAGCTCCCGATTGCTACTGCTCAGGGCCCTTGCTTAAAAAATGCAAAGGGTGGGGTTCATCAATGGTTCATTTGGTAAAGTGCTTGCTATCTCAAGCATTGGGAGCTGGATTCCACCCCAGCACAACGTGAAAAGGGCATGGTGGAATGCACCTGTAATCCCAGTGATGTGGAGGTGGAAACAAGTGATCCGTGGGGCTCTCAGTCTTGTCTAAGGGTGAGTTCCAGGACCAGTGACAGACACTGTATTGAAAAACAAGGTGGAGAGGAAGATAGCCAATGTCAGCCTCTGGTCTCTGTACAAAGACACATGTATGTGCATGTACACACACACACACACACACACACACACACACACACACACACGGAGAGAGAGAACCTAAACATCAAAAGATCCAAGATGGGCTGCAAGATGACTTAGACTGAGCTGGGTGTAGTGGTGCATGCCCTTAACCACAGCACTTGAAGGCAGAGGCAGGCAGATCTCTTGAATTTGAGGCTAGGCCTGGTCTACAGAGCTAGTTCCAGGACAGCCAGAGCTACATAGTAATATACTATCAAGCAGAGGCAGGCAAATCTGGCAGGTGGATCTGTTGAGTTCAAGGCTAGCCTGGTTTACAGAGCTGGTTCTGGACAACCTGGGCTACATCTGTTGCTGTCTTGAAAACAACAGCAACAAAGATGCCTTAGCCTAGAAGGAAGGTGCCGCATTTTGCCACCACCCTATACCACCCGCTGTGCAAAGCAGGTGGAGCCCACACAGTGTGTTCAGGAACCCTGCCCAGTCTTTGTCCTCCCTTGGCCCCTCCCTCGGTTTGCACAGTGTTCCCAGCAGGGCTGCTGGTGGCAGAGGGGGTCTGAGATGTTGAGTCACCCTGAGGCCGCCCTTTCTCCTCTCTTGCTCTCTAGGACCGGACTCCTCCTCTGTAAAATGAGGGCTAATTCTAGTTTGTGTCTCCAGCCTCCGGTGGCTGCCTCTGGCGCTCAGCTGGTCCAGACACCTAGGCTTCCCTTGCTGCCTAGGACTGCTGCGCCCCCTGCTGGCCAGGTGCCGCCTGGTGCTCTCTGGGCACCTCGGCTCTCTGACTCCCCTGCAGGCCGTTTTGGGAAGGGCAGCTTGGTTGACCTCCACAAGAAGGCTGCAGGCAACACGAATTCCAGTCTCAACCCTTCCTTCTTAGGGGCCCGAAAGAGCTGCTCAAAACCCAGCCCAATGCTTGCTACCTGTAATATACATAACTTTTTGCTTTTTAAAATATGTGTTCATTTTCAGTTTAGGTGTATGCTTGTTTGTCTACGTGTATACGTGCCATGTGTGTCTGAAAGCATCAGATCCCCGATCCCCTGGAACCTGCAGGCTACAGAGGGTTGTGAGCTCCTCTGTGGGAACCCAGCTCCGGTCCTCTGTGAGCAAGTACTCTTAACTGTTGTCATCTCTACAGCCATGTTCTCTTTTGTTTGTGAGTTTTGGTTTTGAGACAAAGTCTCACTTGGTAGCCCTGGCTGGCCTGGAACTCACAGAGATTCACTTTCTTCTGCATCCTGAGTGTTGGGATTACAGGTGTGATGCCTGGCATGTTTTTGTGTGTCCTGTGTCACGCCCCACCCCCCAGTCATGTGTATGCACTTGTGTAAGACACTGCAAGTGTGAAGGTCAGAGGACTTACCTGCTAAGCCATCCTGCTAACACACACACCTTTTTTTTTTTCTTTTTCTTTTTGATAGAGGTTTAAAATCTCTGAGGGAGCAGGTCCCCATCTCAAGTGTCCAATGTAGAGCACCCCCCCAAAAAAAAACAAAAAGCAATAACAAAAACCCTATGAAACAGTGCAAGAACAGAAAAACCGTCAACACTCACTCGTGACCATTCCCACTGTATCCCCAGCACAGCCAGGACTTCCAAATCCTAACAGTGTTTGCTCTTTTCTCCCGGAGGTCACCAGTGAGGGTCCAAATAGAGTCTTAGCAACACCTACCAACACTCCTCTTGGAGCCAGAATGAGCACATCACTGATCCCAGCACTGAGGATCATGAGGCCCAGGTTCTTGGCCCCTGATGGCTTCACCGCAGTCTCTGCCCATGACTTTAGATGACCTTCTCCAGGGGCTTTTCATTGACACTGCTGTCCCTTCAGGTATCTGTTTCCTCTTCTTCGGGGGACCATGGACACTGGTGGGGACCTTGATCCAGTGTCTTCCATTTATCTCTATTCGATCACCTTGGCAAGGCCCAATTTCCAAATAAGGTCATATCCTGGGGTTCTGGGCCTGCATTGTGTGCAGGGACCCTCCTCCACTAGTTCCTGAGACTCATGGGATCCCTACCCAATGCCAGACCCTCCCAGGGGAACATTCTTGCCAATGAGAAGGGAAGAGGAGCTTCTCTGTCAATCCAGACTTGTCCTCCAGAGGGCGTTGAGTCACGCTGGAAGTGCCCAGCTCCATGCTAGGCACAGCCTCAACTGCTCCTCTCTGAAGCCAAGTACCCAAGCAAGCCTGCCCAGTGACAGGGATGGAGATGGCCAGGCCCATGGGGCTCCAGGTCCAACTTCTGTGCCCGACAGAGGAATAAACGAAGACTCAGAGGGACAGAGACTTCCTGAGGTCACACAGGTGACTTAGGGCCAGAGCTAGGGCTCAGCCAGTGTCCCCAGAGCTCTAGAGCACTGGGAGGCCAGTCCAGCCTCCGTCCTTGTGCACACCATGCTCTTACACACACACACATTCACACTCAGCTCCACACCAAGCCACCTCACTTAACCAACCTCCCACCACTTAAGCCCACCCCTTAGGGCCGAGGAGACAGAGGCGGCCACTCTCCTGCTGTGCTATTTCCTGACGCTGTGCTAATAACTGACCACAAGCTCAGGGGAGTGTACCCTTCACAAATCCTTTTATAGGCCTCGAAGTAGAAACCCACAGTGATTTTCTTGTGGCTAAAAGCCTTTGGGAGGCTCTTCAGCTCCCTGAGGCTGCTGCCTCCCTTGCTTACGGCTCTTTCATTATGGTCTCTTCTGTAACCCTTGCTCCTGGTGCCCACCCTGCCCATGCTTGCCTTTTAGGAGTGTCTCTGTGACTGTAGCGGACACACCTGGCTCCTTCAGTGACTCTCAAAGTCCTTTTTGACATATAGTGAACAGTGGCAGGTACCAGGATTGGGGGCATGGAAGTCCTCAGGGGCCATTATTCATGTCTGATTTTATGTATTTTTTTGGTTTAAAATTTTAAAATGATTTGCTTATTGTTTTGTGTAGATTAAACACATTAGTGATTAACTCTCCATCACCAATAATACATCAATATCACATTAAGGGAAGAAATCCTTGGTGTCATTTAAACCAAGAGCGAGTGAGCCCCGTTCCAATTCTCTGCTTCATGCTCCCTCTGTCTCTGTCCTCTTGTCTGTCCGTTGTATGAGTCTGAATCTGTGCTGCCTTAAGGCTGTCTGGTAAATGTGTCCCTGTGTGTCTGTGTCTGTCTGTCTGTCTGAATGTGTCTGTCCCTAACAAAGGCCTTTGCCCCATTTTTTACTGCACAGAAAATGTCACATGGGGAAGAAATGGGACACTTCACAGAAATCTTCAACAGAGTTTACAAGGGATGACGTCACTGACTGCAACTGACCCGGATAGCAAACAGAACTACAAACACTGTCGTTTATTAAGCAATATCCAAATGTTTTGTTCAACATTTATGGTGGGTAACCATTTTATAAGGTCACCTTTGACGTCTATTTTTGCTGTCTGCAGCAAATGATTATCAGAACACAGATACATTACTGTGGGCCCAGGGCATGGAGGAGTGCATAATTTAAGATTACAGGTTTGCATTAGTTTAGGTTATAAAGGTTAGTTACAGAGGAAATTCAAGGCAAGTAGTAGTGGTTGTTACATTGTTGTTCTCTTGAAGGCCGTAAGCAAACAGGCTGAGTAGACATTAGGAAAACAGTCTTAAGTCTTACATGACCTCAGGGTATACTAACAACTCTGCCTGTGAGGCCCAGCAAAAGTTCCAGTCTCTTAGAATGTAAGAGATATTTTCTTAATATTGCATCACCACAATTTGTTTGTTTGTTTTCTTTTGAAGACAGGGTCTCACTATGTAGCTCTGGCTGTCCTGGAACTCACTGTGTAGACCAGGCTGGCCTCGAATTTGAACTAGACCAGAGATCCACCTGCCTCTGCTTTCTGGGTGCTGGGATTAAAGGTGTGTGCTACTACTCCCAGCCCAACATCACCATGTATGTGAGTGTTTTGCCTGTATGTATGTTTGTATACCATGTATTTTCAGTACTGAGAACACCAGAAGATCAGATCCTCTGGAACAGTAGTTACAAGTGTTAGTTGCCAGGTAGGGACTAGGACTTGAACCCGGGTCCTCTGCAAGTCTTCATAACCACTGAGCCATCTCTCCAGCCCCTTATTCATGTTTTACAGTACTGAGGATGAAATCCTGGCCTTGTGCACTCCAGTCAAGTGTTCTGTCATTGAGCTATACTCCAGCCCTCGGAGAGCACCACTTAGCCTCCCACACACCGTAACTCCTCTCTCTCCACTCTCTCCGCTCTCTCCGCTCTCTCCGCTCTCTCCGCTCTCTCCCCTCTCTCCCCTCTCTCCCTTCTCTCCGCTCTCTCCGCTCTCTCCCAGTAACTCCTGCATGTCTATGCACCAGGTCCTTATGACCACTGCTGCTCGGAATGAAAGGGAAAAACTGGCTGTCGCTCTTCCAGAAAAGGACACAGAAGCTGCAAGAGAAGTGACTTGTGCAAAGTCACCTGACAAGGAGAAGGAAATCAAGCCAATCTCCACACTCAGGAGTGTGCCCTCTCATGGCACCACATGGACCTGCCAAGCTGTTGCCTTGACGGTAACTAAATTCCGGGTTCAGTGTGTGTCAGGTCCTTAAATACCTGTGGTCTGAGGCACACACCAGCCTGTTGTTAGCAAGGATTCTCCAAAAGAGTAGAAGCAATAGAGTTTATTATGGACATACAACCACAGAGGCCATGAGTCCTACAATCTGCCAGCCACGAGCTGGAGATACAGAGATTCTGGACAAGTGGCTTAGTTGGAGCCAGAAGGCCTGAGAACCAGGGATGTGTACTGCAGCTGCAGTTGGGGTATTTATTATTATTATTATTATTATTATTATTATTATTGTTGTTGTTATTGTTATTGTTATTATTATTACTTTTTTGTTATTTGAGACATGACCTTGTTGTTGTTGTTGTTGTTTGGTTGGTTGGTTGTTTTGGTTTGTTTCTCAAGACAGGGCTTCTCTGTATAACAGCCCTGGCTGTCCTGGAACTTATGCTGTAGACCAGGATGTCCTGGAACTCACAGAGATCCACCTGTCTCTGCACCGCCACCATCACCCACCTTGGATCTCTCTATTCTATAGCCCTGCTTGTCCTGGAACTCACTATGTAGACCAGGCTGGCCTCAAACTCAGAGATCCACTTGCCTTTGCCTCTCAGGTGCTGGGGTTAAAGGCATGTGCTGCCATGTCCAGCTTATTATTACATCGAGTGTGTGTGTGTGTGTGTGTGTGTGTGTGTGTGTGTGTGTGTGTGGTGTGTGTGATGTACATGGAGATCAGAGGACAACTTGCATGCAGGAGTCAGTTCTCTCCTTCCACTGTATGTCCCAGAGATCAAACTCAGGTTGTCAGCCTCGGTGGCAAGCACCTTTCTTTCCCTGCTGATCCATCTTGCTGGCCTTGGGGCTGTTGTTTAAGTACTGGAGTCCACAGGCCCAAGAATCCAGAGCCCTTATGTCCAAAGATGGAGGAAGAGTAGTGTCGAGCTTCAGAGGCAAGAGAAGAGCAAATTTTTTCCCGCCCTACTCTGGGAAGAGAGGATCTGGCCGATGGTGAAGGCAGAGCTCTATACTCGGGCACCTCCAGGAACCCTCACACGTGCAGCAGAGAGCATGTCTACCAGCCACCAGAGCATTACCAGCCCAGCCGGGCAGACTCTCTAATTAACTACCACATGCCCTAGGAGGCTGGCCATGTGGAAGCCTTGTCTTACCTCTGAAGAAACTGAGGCCCACAGAGGCAGAGTGACTTCCCCATGGTCACAGGGGCTGCTCCCCAGGCTCGTATGTCCATGGGGTGTTGAAGGGTGTGTGATAGGACACAAGGAAGGAGGGCCGAGGACATGCTGTGCCCAAGGTCATCTGGCTGGGGAGCCTTGGTGTGGGACCCTCGACACCCACTGTGTCCAGGTGTTAATCCTCCTGTCCTCTCCACACCTGCTGCCCACCCCATCCATGGCCAGCTGTCCCCAAGCAGCCTCTCTCTGTCAGCTGAGCCCAATCCACCACCACAGCCTGGGGACCTGCAGATGGTGGCCCAGCTGCAGCCATGAGCTCCAGAGCCCCATGGGACCTTGATTAAAGCCAGAAACAGCTGACCTCCTTTTTTTCTTTTGAGGCAGGGCTTCAGGTATCCCAGGCTGGCATTAAACTCACAGCTGAGGATGACCTTGAATTTCTGATCCTCCAGGCTCTACCTCCTGACTGTGAGATTACAGTGAGGGATCACATCCAGTTCTGAGGTGCTGGGGACTGAACCCAGGGCTTTGTCAAGCTAGCACTCTACCACCTCAGCCACATCCCCACCCTGACTTCTGAGGACCTGACGAACATTTCCCCAGTCTCTGATAACTTAATCTTTAGTTTTGATTTGGTTTTTGGTTGTTGGTTTTTCTGCTTTGGTTTTGGGTTTCCAAGAGAGGGTTTCTCTATGTAACAGCCCTGGCTGCCCTGGACCTCACTCTGTAGACACTCTGGCCTGGAACTCACAGAGATCTGCCTGCCTCTGCCTCCTGAGTACTGGGTTTAAAGGCCTGCACCACCACTGCCCAGCAATTTAATCTTTTTTTTTTTTAATTTTATGTGCATTTTCTTTTCTTTTCTTTTCTTTTTTTTTTTTTTTTTTTTTTTTTTGCCTATATGTAGGTCTATGTGAGGGTGTCAGATCCCCTGGAACCTGAGTTATAGACGGTTGTCAGCTGCCAGGGATTTGGACCTGGGTCCTTTAGAAGAGCAACCAGTGCTCTTAATTTCTGAGCCATCTCTCCAGCCCCTGGCAATTTAATCTTAAAAGCTAAATTGAGATAACTTGCCATGAGATTGGCTCTGTTACTTTACAGGAAAACTTAGGCTCGAGTCTGCAAATACAGGGTGGAACTCAAACCAGATTGGCCCACTGGAGCCGATCTACTTTCCAGGCAACAGTCAGGAGGCAGGAAATAAGTCTGCTAGACAGAGGGACCCCAGCTCAGAGAGGGCTTGGAGGTCAGCAAGACGTTGTTGAGTGGAGGAGGGGTGGGAAAGTGCATTGCAGCAGGGACAGCTGGAGCAAGGCGTGGGGTAAGACGGTGTGGCTGCGGGTGCAAATGAACAGTTGACTTGCTGAGAGCTTGCCTGTGTGTGTGAACCTGAGGCAGTGGGTGCAAATGAACAGTTGACTTGCTGGGAGCTTGCCTGTGTGTGTGAACCTGGGGCAGTGGGTGCAAATGAACAGTTGACTTGCTGGGAGCTTGCCTGTGTGTGTGAACCTGGGGCAGTGGGTGCAAATGAACAGTTGACTTGCTGGGAGCTTGCCTGTGTGTGTGAACCTGGGGCAGTGGGTGCAAATGAACAGTTGACTTGCTGAGAGCTTGCCTGTGTGTGTGAAGGGCGGGGGGGGTGCAAATGAACAGTTGACTTGCTGAGAGCTTGCCTGTGTGTGTGAACCTGTGGCTGTGGGTACAAATGAACAGTTGAATTGCTGAGAGCTTGGCTGTGTGTGTGAACGGGGGTGGAGGGTGGGGTTAGGGGGAGGGGGAGGGGCGGTATCGTCAGGAAGATGGTGAAAGCTTTGTAATGGGCGAACACCATCCCCTGTGTCTCTCCTGGTGCAGCCTTCTGAGTGACCTCAGCCCTCCATCTCCAAGCTGTCTGACAAGAAAGTTGTTCAGAGCTGGATGCCAAGAAGACCACACTCATCCAGAGGCAGGCAGATGTGTCACCTACAGAGGTGACCACAGCCCGAGGGAGCAGCTCTGCATCTGTGAATTCCTCTCAGTATTCTTTTGTTGTTGTTTATCTTTTTGTTTTGTTTGTTTGTTCCTTTTTCCGAAACAGGGTTTCTCTGTGTAACAGCCCTGGCTGTCCTGAACTCACTCTGTAGACCAGGCTGGCCTCCAACTCACAGAGATCCGCCTGCCTCTGCCTTCCGAGTGCTGGGATTAAAGGTGTGCGACACCACATCTGGCTCCTTTCAGCACTCTTGATGGCTGTTTTTGAAGTATCCTTTGATTAGTAGTAAAATCTTATTAGTCCTCAAAAATAAGTAAAATAAACAAGCAAACTCAAGTTTGCAAGGCAAGAATTTATCGACCAACTCAGCCTCTACCTTTGTCTTTTCAAGACAGCATCTCATGTAGTCCATGCTGCTCTGAAACTCACTGTGTAAGCCAGGCTGGCACTGAACTCATGGCAAATGGTGATGGCTGGGTCTGTCTGGGCCTCTCTGCCCGAGGGGGCTGCTGTCTGCGGCCAGCTGGACGGGTCAGTGACGTGAAGGGTGTGAGGACGTGAGGACGGGCTCACAAGTGGTACTCAAGGGTCACTTTTTGGTTTGGTTTTGTCAGGATGTCAGGAGTTCCCCAGCACCTTCAGCTACCTCCTCAATATGTTTTCACACATCTAACCCTCTGAGCGAATTTCAGCCTCCTAACATCCCCAAGGGACAGGTGATCGATCTCATGATGCCCAACAAACAGAAGGTTGACTGAAGATTCGGGCAGAGAAAAGGGCAGAATGAGGACTTGAACCCCAGCAGGATAATGGGTTTTGTGGGAACCCCTGGACCTAGCTTGCATGGGCAGCCGTCTGTCTGGGAGAGGTCCTCATTTGGAACAATTCCCTTGTCACCTTGTAGAGCCAAGCCAGGGCCTGGCACCACTGGTGTAACCAGCTCCAGCCAGCCTTGTCTCCAGACAGGCCTGCACTGGGGGTGGTGGGGGGGGGGTGGTGGTGGCTGGCATGGCTGTCCAGCTCAGCCCTCATGCTGTCATGGGGCAGCAGGACAGACTTCCTTAGCAGTGGCTCTCAACCTTCCCGATGCTGCGACCCTTTCATTCATACCTCATGCAGTGGTGACCCCAACCATAACATTATTTTCATTGCTACTATTATGAATCCTAATGTAAATATCGGTGTTTTCCTATGGTCTTAGGCAACCTCTGTGAAAGTGCCGGCCAATCCCCAAGGGCGTCATGCCCCACAGATTGAGACTACTGCTCTATCGGAAGGCAACTTCTTCCTGTGCACCCACTGAATGGGAGGCCCTTGGCCAGGCTCCTACAGCAGCATTGTCACCATGAAGGCAGGTCACACAGGAAGCTGAGGCTAAGGGACATTAAGCAGCTTGTCCAGGGTCATACGGCACAGCTGGAATTTAGACCCAATCTAGTATCTCTCAGGTCCCAGCCTGCGACTTTAAAGAGGGTTTTTTGTGTGGGGGACGGTTGGTGGGTGTTTGTTTATTTTGAGAGAGGGTCTTCCTAATACACCTAAGGATGGCTTGGAATTCACTGTGTGGCCAAGGTTGCCCTTGAACTCCAAATCCTCACACCTCTGCCTTCCAAGTGCTGGGACTATAGATATGTGCCACCATACCTTGCTAAAAACAGCATTTAAATGATTTAATTAAATTAATTTACATTTTAACTGATTAATCTTTTAATTAATCTATTTTTAAATAACTAAATAGCAATTAGTTTATCATATGTGTATGTGTTTTTGCTACATGTATATGTACATACTGTGTGGTGCCTGACCTGTGGAGGTCACAGTCCCTGGAATTGAAGTTATTGATGGTTATGAGCCACCATGTAGGCACTGGGAACCAAACCAGGGTCCTCTGAAAGAGAAACAGGTGCTCTTAACTGCCAACCCAACTCTCAAACCCCAAGCTTAGTTTACTTTTATTTTATGTGTATGGGTGTCTTTCCTCCATGTGCGTATGAGAACCGCATGTAAGCTCGGGGTTCACAGAGGCAAGAAGAAGACATTAGATCCCCTAGAACCAGGGTTACAGATGGTTGTGAACTGTCACGTGGGTGCTAGGACCCAAACTCGGGTCCTCTGGAAGAGCAGCCAGTGTTCTTAATTGCCGAGTCAACTCTCCAGCCTCTAAAACAGAATTTTGCTTATACATCCCTGGTGTACTCAACTCTATGGACAATGATTAGTCAAGAAAGAGAACCACGACAAAATCCCAAACTTCACTTAGATGTCTTGATGGTAAAGATGATCCTAGGATGATCTGTTTTACATTAGCAGCTTTTTTTTTTTTTTTTTTTAAAGACAGGGTTTCTCTGTCTAGACCTGGCTGTCCTGGATCTGGCTCTGTAGACCAGGCTGGCCTCGAACTCACAGAGATCTGCCTGGCTCTGCCTCCCAAGTGCTGGGATTAAAGGTGTGCACCATCACCACCCAGCACATTAGTAGCTTCATAACACAGGATAAAGAGAATGAGAAACAATAACCACAACACTCAGGACACTGAGGCAGGAGGATAATGAGTTTGAAGCCAGCCCAGGCAACAAAGCAAGATCCTATCTCAAAACAAATGAACAAACAAACAAAAACAAAAACAATCAAACAAGCAAAAGAAATTTGTCTTAAAGAATAAGCTTTTCCAGCCTCAGGCTGGGGCAGCAAGAAGGCAGAGCAGAAGGAAGGTCACAGAGGACAAGGCTCTCAGTCTAAGGGTCTAGAGGCACAAAGACACCGGAGTCTTCTGGTAAGGCTGCCACTCATCAGGTGGAATCGTCAACAGAACCCTCGTCAGGGACACACAGTGACATGAAAAGGCCTTGAAGGAAGACGTCAAGAAGAAAGAACTACAGGAACTAAATGAGTTGTTCAAACCTGTAGCTGCTGCACAAAAAGCTAAGGCGAAGCGCCCAAATCTGTGGTGTGTGCATTCTTCAAACAAGGACAGTGCACTAAAGGAGAAAAGTGTAAGCTCTCTCCTGACCTCATCTGGGAGAGAAGAGGGGAAAAGCGAAGTGTCTACACTGATGCCAGAGATGAAGAACTTGAAATAAATACTATGGGTAATGAGGAGGAAAAGAAGATGGAGGAAGTAGTAAACGAGAAACTTGGTGAGGCGGAAAAGAAAAACCAAAACTCACGTAGTGTGCAGACATTTCCTTGAAGCTACTGAAAACAGCAAGGACGGCTGGTTGGGCATCCTGGAGGTGAGAACAGTCGCATGCATCACCCTGCACTCCCTTCCGCGTTTGTGCTGAAAAAAGACAGAAAGAAAAGAGAAAGAAGATGAAATTTTATTAGATGATCTAATTGAAAGATCAATCTGCCGCCCTGCGTCCAAATGCTACCAATCTCACTGTAGAATCTTGTCTCAAGTGGAAGTGTAGGGTCTGAGGAAACACTGAAGGAAGACCCAGACTCAAATAGTATGCAAGACAAAGAGCGTTTATTAATATTCGTGTGGGGTCGGGGGCTGGAGAGATGGCTCAGAGGTTAAGAGCACTGCTTGTTCTTCCAAAGGTCCTGAGTTCAATTCCCAGCAACCACATGGTGGCTCACAACCATCTGTAGTGAGATCTGGCGCCCTCTTCTGGCCTGCAGGGGTGTGTGCATACAGAACACTGTATAATAAATAAATAAATAAATAAATAAATCTTTAAAAAAAAAAATATTCGTGTGGGGTCATTCACTTGTACAAAATGGCAATGACCCCGAGAGGAGTGTGTAGGCTCCTTTTAAACACAGCTAAGGGGGTTCAGGGACAGTTAGGTCATCTCCGATATGATTGGTTACACAAGCAGCAGTTACATTAGTATACTTTTAATTGGCTGAGGTTTAGTCTCACCATTTTTGGACACATCTGCACAAGCATGGGAAAGTCTGGATGTGATTTAGAAGGGGCTGCTGGATTTGTTCTTGAGACATTGTGAGGCTAGCTCAGGCCTCATCCCTGAATGCAAGGGCCTTGTGGATAAATGATCCTTTGTTGGACAGACACCTGTTTTGCCCTTCTCAGGGGACTGAAACCTAAACTCAGTTGTGAGAGTAGGAGAGTTTAACCCCTTCAGAAGAGAAGGAAATGACAAGAAAAGATTGATATACTTGAACAGGACATGGAGAGATGGAAAGCTGACTTCAAAGCAGGGTGGTGACCAGTGGTCATGAGGTGTTTGAATTTGGTTCTGAGCTGGTCAATGAGGAGGAGAGGAGGAAACAGATGGTACCCACTACATTCAGGGGACAGGTGGTGAGGTTGATGATTCTATGAGTGTAAATGACACAGATTTAAGCCTGCATATCCCAAGAGATGTAGAAGAGACTGGTATCTCTGTGGCCAGTCTTGAAAGGTTTAGCACACACACTTCAGATAAAGACAAAAACAAATTAAGTAAAGCGTCCGGAGGTCGGACTGAGGATGGCAAAAGAAGCGATTTGGATGAGGACAGTGGAGGAGGGAGCCAAGAAAATGGAAAAAAAAAGAAAAAACAAAACAAAAAACCCAGGATCAATGTTGTTCCCTTGATGAAAATCTGCCACTGGGGAAGATCAGGAAGAGCTAGAAGAAGAATTACACACACTTGATCTAGAAAAATGACACCAGACAAGTCAAGGAAGAAAATCAGGTCAGCTCGACACAATCAACACGAATTGAATTGAGTCCGTTTGATGTTCTGCCGCCGAGATCAACAGGATGCTTTCTCCCCTGATGGTACTGGAGGGGTGCTGCCCCTCAGTCTTCTCTTCTGACTTTGATGACATCTCAAAATAAGTTCTGAGTAGCTGATAAACTGAAAATGGTCTTAGGTAGATGGTGGTTGTATCTGTCCACTCCCTTAGGGAGTGTAACTGCTTCTCCAGAGTTTGGGTTTCAATGGGCATGGATTATTTCCAGGAAGAACAAATTCGTACTTAAAATACTTTCCATTTGTAGCGGTTTTTAATGAGTGGTTTCCTTTCCTTTGTATTTATCTGTTTTAAAGACTGCCTGAAAGGCAAACACTGTGCTTGATAAAGTAAACTGCATATGAAGATTCAGTATTGTCCAGCTGGACAATTGGATGGACACAGGGAATGGAACTTGTTAAAGCTGTTCAAAGCTGCCCTTTTTTTTTTTTTTTTTTTTTTGGTTTTTCGAGACAGGGTTTCTCTGTATAGCTTTGCGCCTTTCCTGGAACTCACTTGGTAGCCCAGGCTGGCCTCGAACTCACAGAGATCCGCCTGCCTCTGCCTCCCGAGTGCTGGGATTAAAGGCGTGCGCCACCATCGCCCGGCTAGTTCTGCCCTTTTTTGCCAATAATGTTGTAAATGAAGACTATCACACATCCAAATCCAACTATGAGCCTCTTTTTTCCTTTAAGTTTTCCTATGGAAAGTTTCTTAACATGCCTAGCTTAGTATTTTAATTAGATATTGACTGTGTTGGTTGTAGGTATCACAGAAGGCAAAGATTTAATGGATTGTCTTAGTGAATGCATGTTACATAACGGAATACTGACAGTGTTAACAATTGTTAATTTTCATTTCCAAAAAGACTGAGCTTTAATTTCTCAATTGTCAGATCATCAACCTAATTAAATGCTACAATTAAACAAACAAACAATGAACAAGTTTTTCTAGTTTCAAGTCCACTTGCAGTGACAACCCAGTGCCGCTGAGCATTCGGTGCTGATGATATGGTCTCCCAAACCCTCTTGTCACCCAAAGGAGCACCACCTCTTGGGAAAAATGGCTAGTCCTGTGTGGAAAATGTGTAAGACATGTCTGTCATGTAGAGACCAAGGACACTGACACATAATGAGGTTGTGTCTTAGCAGAGGAGACCCAGGCTCGGCAGCGGTGACACATGCCTTTAATCCCAGCACTCGGGAGGCAGAGCCAGGCGGATCTCTGTGAGTTCGAGGCCAGCATGGTCTACAGAGCAAGATCTAGGACAGGCACCAAAACTACACAGAGAAACCCTGTCTTGAAAAAAACCAAAGGGGTGGGGGAAGCAGAGGGGACCCAGAGCAAGGAGCTCCAAACTGCTTGTGCTGGGCAGTCCTGAGTGCTCTAAAGTGTTAACTCAGACTAGGAAAAGGCCTCCGGCCTCCACCAAAACTGCTTTTATGGATAAAAAACCTGAGTCACTGGGTGACAACTAAGAAATTTACCCAGAGTCCTGCAGCTGGTGGGTGGCTGAAATGAGATTCAAATCCAGGAAGTGTGCCTCTGGGATCAATCTTCAGCAGTGCAGGGTCTCCAGCAGCAAGAGAGAAATGGAAAAATCCAGGAAGCCCCCCAAGACTCTCAGCCATCCTGAGAGTGGCTTCAGACCCACAGCACCCCACCCTAGTTCAGCTCTGTGTGTGTGTGTGTGTGTATGTGTACCAGGGCTTCAGAGGCCAGCACTAGTGGGAACCCAGGAACTTAGGATGGACCTGGGCCCTTATCTTGGGCAGCAGCAGACAGAGCCTTCACTAACCCAGATTCCCTGCCAGTCACACCTCAAGGCTCTATTCTTCAAGACCATACCTCAAGGAGCCACTGGAATGGCTCAGAGGTGGCCACCAAGCCTGACAACCCACTGGATCCCAGGGACCCATACGGTGGAAGGAGAGAACCAACTCCTGAAAGCTGTCCTCTGATTCCACATATATACACCGTGGCACTCACAATCCCTACCCTACTCACCCAGATAAATAAATTTTAAAAAATTAAAGACCATCCCTAAAGAGTAGTGACTGTCATTTAGTTCCTGGAAACAGCCAGAGAAGACTGTGCCCCACTTCCCGAGTGGGAATACTGAGGCTGGGCAGAACACTAAACAGCTGGAGCTCGTGTCTTTGACCCTGGTATCTGTGCCCTTGTTCACCTCTTCCTGCCGGATAGCTCAGCCTTCTGGGGGGGGGGAATGCTGAGGGTCACCCCCCAGCTGCAGCTGGGGAGCGCAGTGGCAGGATGGGCTAGAAGTGAGGAGAGAAGGACCCCGCTGCCTCCTTCCCTGTGCCCCACCCCACCAGAGCCTCGGACCTCACCTGCCTCCAGGACACCTCATTCCTGGGGTTCCAGGCCACCATGGGTGAGCAGAATGCCCCCATACCTATCTCCTCCCTCATTGCCCTCAGTCCACTTTCACAAGAAATGCTGGCAGAGCCCAGACACTGAGCACACAGGGCTTTTGACAAAATGGAGAAATGACTCATTTAGCTGCTGGCGAGAATTTATGCAAGTCCCTTTCTGCCCAGGTGTAGCTTTCTTGCTGACTTTGAAAATAACGAATATAATCCCCGTCCCACATTCAAGGTCAAAGCTGGGGAGAGCTTGCTGACTTCAGCTGGAGACCATTTAGGGGCAGCGAATGAATGACTGTGGACGGTCAGGCACTCCGCAGGGACCAAAGGCAAGGAACTGGAGTGCGACTCATTCTAGATTAAAAGGGATGTGAGACTTAGCAACTAAACACAATGTCTTTTGTCGCTGAACTTGAACCAATCAACCAACAAAACATAATTAGCAAGCCAGATATGCAGTACATGCCTTTAACTGCAGCACTCAGGAGGCTGAGGCAGGAGGATTGTGAGTTCCGGCCACACTGATAAATTCCAGGCCAGCCTGAGCTATATAGCGAGACCTTGTGCCAAAAAAACAAAACAAAAGATTGGCTTGACGTTACCACAGTGAACAGACAGTGTCTAGGACCTGGGCCAGTTATGGCTTATTGGTGCCAGTGAAGAATATGATAGACGCTGCTGAGAGGGCTCAGTGGTAAAGATGCCTGCCACCCCGAGTTTGACCTCTGGAATACACATGGTGGAAGGAAAGAACTGATTCCTGAAAACTGTCCTCTGACTTCCTCAGGCAAGTCGTGGTACTTGCACCCCTCCCCATGTTATACACCCTCTCCATGTTATACACCCTCCCCATGTTATACACCCTCCCCATGTTATACACCCTCCCCATGTTATACACCCTCCCCATGTTATACACCCTCCCCATGTTATACACCCTCCCCATACTATACACCCTCCCCATGTTATACACCCTCCCCATACTATACACCCTCCCCATACTATACACCCTCCCCATGTTATACACCCTCCCCATGTTATACACCCTCCCCATACTATACACCCTCCCCACACTATACACCCTCCCCATACTATACACCCTCCCCATACT
The DNA here is from genome assembly GCF_049852395.1 of Peromyscus maniculatus bairdii. Taxonomy (NCBI): domain Eukaryota; kingdom Metazoa; phylum Chordata; class Mammalia; order Rodentia; family Cricetidae; genus Peromyscus; species Peromyscus maniculatus. The sequence continues at coordinate 4,269,669 of NC_134859.1, read as the reverse complement.
ATACACCCTCCCCATACTATACACCCTCCCCATACTATACACCCTCCCCATACTATACACCCTCCCCATGTTATACACCCTCCCCATGTTATACACCCTCCCCATGTTATACACCCTCCCCATGTTATACACCCTCCCCATGTTATACACCCTCCCCATGTTATACACCCTCCCCATGTTATACACCCTCCCCACACTATACACCCTCCCCATGTTATACACCCTCCCCATGTTATACACCCTCCCCATGTTATACACCCTCCCCATGTTATACACCCTCCCCATGTTATACACCCTCCCCATGTTATACACCCTCCCCATGTTATACACCCTCCCCACACTATACACCCTCCCCATGTTATACACCCTCCCCATGTTATACACCCTCCCCATGTTATACACCCTCCCCATGTTATACACCCTTCCCATGTTATACACCCTCCCCATACTATACACCCTCCCCATGCTATACACCCTCCCCACACTATACACCCTCCCCACACTATACACCCTCCCCATGTTATACACCCTCCCCATACTATACACCCTCCCCATGTTATACACCCTCCCCATGTTATACACCCTCCCCATGCTATACACCCTCCCCACACTATACACCCTCCCCATGTTATACACCCTCCCCATGTTATACACCCTCCCCATGTTATACACCCTCCCCATACTATACACCCTCCCCATGTTATACACCCTCCCCATGTTATACACCCTCCCCATGTTATACACCCTCCCCATGTTATACACCCTCCCCATACTATACACCCTCCCCATACTATACACCCTCCCCATACTATACACCCTCCCCATGTTATACACCCTCCCCATGTTATACACCCTCCCCATGTTATACACCCTCCCCATACTATACACCCTCCCCATACTATACACCCTAGCCATACTATACACCCTCCCCATGCTATACACCCTCCCCATGTTATACACCCTCCCCATGTTATACACCCTCCCCATGTTATACACCCTCCCCATACTATACACCCTCCCCATGTTATACACCCTCCCCATACTATACACCCTCCCCACACTATACACCCTCCCCATGTTATACACCCTCCCCATGTTATACACCCTCCCCACACTATACACCCTCCCCATGCTATACACCCTCCCCATGTTATACACCCTCCCCATGTTATACACCCTCCCCATGCTATACACCCTCCCCATACTATACACCCTCCCCATACTATACACCCTCCCCATACTATACACCCTCCCCACACTATACACCCTCCCCATGTTATACACCCTCCCCATGTTATACACCCTCCCCATGTTATACACCCTCCCCATGTTATACACCCTCCCCACACTATACACCCTCCCCATGCTATACACCCTCCCCATGTTATACACCCTCCCCATGTTATACACCCTCCCCACACTATACACCCTCCCCATGCTATACACCCTCCCCATACTATACACCCTCCCCATGTTATACACCCTCCCCATACTATACACCCTCCCCATGTTATACACCCTCCCCATACTATACACCCTCCCCATGTTATACACCCTCCCCATGTTATACACCCTCCCCACACTATACACCCTCCCCATGCGATACACCCTCCCCATACTATACACCCTCCCCATGTTATACACCCTCCCCACACTATACACCCTCCCCATGTTATACACCCTCCCCATGTTATACACCCTCCCCATGTTATACACCCTCCCCATGTTATACACCCTCCCCATACTATACACCCTCCCCATGTTATACACCCTCCCCATGTTATACACCCTCCCCATGTTATACACCCTCCCCATGTTATACACCCTCCCAATACTATACACCCTCCCCATGTTATACACCCTCCCCATACTATACACCCTCCCCATACTATACACCCTCCCCATGTTATACACCCTCCCCATGCTATACACCCTCCCCACACTATACACCCTCCCCATGTTATACACCCTCCCCATGTTATACACCCTCCCCATGTTATACACCCTCCCCATGTTATACACCTTCCCCATACTATACACCCTCCCCATACTATACACCCTCCCCATGTTATACACCCTCCCCATGTTATACACCCTCCCCATGTTATACACCCTCCCCACACTATACACCCTCCCCATGTTATACACCCTCCCCATGTTATACACCCTCCCCATGCTATACACCCTCCCCATACTATACACCCTCCCCATGCTATACACCCTCCCCATGTTATACACCCTCCCCATGTTATACACCCTCCCCATGTTATACACCCTCCCCACACTATACACCCTCCCCATACTATACACCCTCCCCATGTTATACACCCTCCCCATGCTATACACCCTCCCCATGTTATACACCCTCCCCATGTTATACACCCTCCCCATGTTATACACCCTCCCCACACTATACACCCTCCCCATGTTATACACCCTCCCCATACTATACACCCTCCCCATGTTATACACCCTCCCCATGCTATACACCCTCCCCATACTATACACCCTCCCCATGCTATACACCCTCCCCATGTTATACACCCTCCCCATGTTATACACCCTCCCCATGTTATACACCCTCCCCACACTATACACCCTCCCCATACTATACACCCTCCCCATGTTATACACCCTCCCCACACTATACACCCTCCCCATGTTATACACCCTCCCCATGTTATACACCCTCCCCATGTTATACACCCTCCCCATACTATACACCCTCCCCGTGTTATACACCCTCCCCATGTTATACACCCTCCCCATGTTATACACCCTCCCCACACTATACACCCTCCCCATGTTATACACCCTCCCCATACTATACACCCTCCCCATACTATACACCCTCCCCATGTTATACACCCTCCCCATGTTATACACCCTCCCCACACTATACACCCTCCCCATGTTATACACCCTCCCCATACTATACACCCTCCCCATGTTATACACCCTCCCCATACTATACACCCTCCCCACACTATACACCCTCCCCATGTTATACACCCTCCCCATACTATACACCCTCCCCATACTATACACCCTCCCCATGTTATACACCCTCCCCATGTTATAAACCCTCCCCACACTATACACCCTCCCCATGTTATACACCCTCCCCATGCTATACACCCTCCCCATACTATACACCCTCCCATACTATACACCCTCCCCATGTTATACACCCTCCCCATGTTATACACCCTCCCCATGTTATACACCCTCCCCATGTTATACACCCTCCCCACACTATACACCCTCCCCATACTATACACCCTCCCCATGTTATACACCCTCCCCATGTTATACACCCTCCCCACACTATACACCCTCCCCACACTATACACCCTCCCCACACTATACACCCTCCCCATACTATACACCTTCCCCATGTTATACACCCTCCCCATGTTATACACCCTCCCCATGTTATACACCCTCCCCATACTACACACCCTCCCCATACTATACACCTTCCCCATGTTATACACCCTCCCCACACTATACACCCTCCCCATGTTATACACCCTCCCCATGTTATACACCCTCCCCATGTTATACACCCTCCCCATGTTATACACCCTCCCATACTATACACCCTCCCCATGTTATACACCCTCCCCATGTTATACACCCTCCCATACTATACACCCTCCCCATGTTATACACCCTCCCCATGTTATACACCCTCCCCATGTTATACACCCTCCCCACACTATACACCCTCCCATACTATACACCCTCCCCATGTTATACACCCTCCCCATGTTATACACCCTCCCATACTATACACCCTCCCCATACTATACACCCTCCCCACACTATACACCCTCCCCATGTTATACACCCTCCCCATGCTATACACCCTCCCCACACTATACACCCTCCCCACGTTATACACCCTCCCATACTATACACCCTCCCCATGTTATACACCCTCCCCATGTTATACACCCTCCCCACACTATACACCCTCCCCATGTTATACACCCTCCCCATGTTATACACCCTCCCCATGTTATACACCCTCCCCATACTATACACCCTCCCCACACTATACACCCTCCCCATGCTATACACCCTCCCCATGTTATACACCCTCCCCATGTTATACACCCTCCCCATGTTATACACCCTCCCCATGTTATACACCCTCCCCACGCTATACACCCTCCCCATGTTATACACCCTCCCCATGCTATACACCCTCCCCATGTTATACACCCTCCCCATGTTATACACCCTCCCCACACTATACACCCTCCCCATGTTATACACCCTCCCCATGTTATACACCCTCCCCACACTATACACCCTCCCCATGTTATACACCCTCCCATACTATACACCCTCCCCATGCTATACACCCTCCCCATACTATACACTCTCCCCATGTTATACACCCTCCCCATGTTATACACCCTCCCCACACTATACACCCTCCCCATGTTATACACCCTCCCCACACTATACACCCTCCCCATGTTATACACCCTCCCCATGCTATACACCCTCCCCACACTATACACCCTCCCCATACTATACACCCTCCCCATGTTATACACCCTCCCCATGTTATACACCCTCCCCATGCTATACACCCTCCCCATGTTATACACCCTCCCCATGTTATACACCCTCCCCATGTTATACACCCTCCCCATACTATACACCCTCCCCATACTATACACCCTCCCCATGTTATACACCCTCCCCATGTTATACACCCTCCCCATGTTATACACCCTCCCCATACTATACACCCTCCCCATACTATACACCCTCCCCATACTATACACCTCCCCATACTATACACCTCCCCATGTTATACACCTCCACATACTATACACCCTCCCCACACTATACACCCTCCCCATGTTATACACCCTCCCCATGTTATACACCCTCCCCATACTATACACCCTCCCCATGTTATACACCCTCCCCATGTTATACACCCTCCCCACACTATACACCCTCCCCATGTTATACACCCTCCCCATGTTATACACCCTCCCCATACTATACACCCTCCCATACTATACACCCTCCCCATGTTATACACCCTCCCCATGTTATACACCCTCCCCATGTTATACACCCTCCCATACTATACATCCTCCCCATACTATACACCCTCCCCGTGTTATACACCCTCCCCATGTTATACACCCTCCCCATACTATACACCCTCCCCACACTATACACCCTCCCCATGCTATACACCCTCCCCAAGTAAGCACCATCTGACCCCATGTTATACACTTCGAACAAAGCCCGGCAGGTCCCAGGCATTCCAGAAACTGCAGCTCGGCTTACTGTCACTGAGGTAATTATTTTTGAAGTCAGGAGGTTGTATGGTTCATTTTAACTTTCTGTTTATATGAGCAGATCTGGACTCTTGTGTTTTGGGAGAAGGGTGTAGGATATCTGGGGTGTTTCTGTATTGTTTGGTTGTTTTGCTACAAGGCCCTGCAAATTCCTTTGTTTTGAATTGTTGGTTTTGTTTTGATTTTTTGAGATAGGGTTTGGTTTCTCAATTTGTATACCAGGCTGGTCCCAAACTCACAGACACTTGACTCTGCCTCTTGAGTGCTGGAATTAAAGGCATGCTTCACTATTCCAAACCCAAATGACCTTTTTTTTTTTTTGATGGGGGTGATGGGTCCTCACTATGTAGCCCAAGATAGACTTGAACTCTGAATAAGTCCCCTGCCTCAGCCGCCTGAGTATCACCAACGTTGTTTGTGATGAAGGTCTTTCTTTGCAGCCGTGATAGTTAGCAATACTTGTCGACTAGACACAGCCTAGGACCATCTGAGAGGAAAGTCTGAAGAACTGCCTAGGTCAGGTTGGCCTGCAGGCTGTCTAGAAGGGACTGTCCTGATTGCTGATGGATGTAAGAGGGTCCTTCTCACTGAAAGCAGCCCCATCCTTAGGCAGGCAGCCTAGCATGAGCACCATTTCTCCGGGGCGTCTTGTCCAAGTTCCTGCAATGACTTCCTCAGTGATGGACTGTGCCCCATCGGTGTGAGCTGAAATAAACCCTCTGTTGCCCGCAGCTGCCTTTTATCAAAGTGTTTTATCAGAGCACGGCGAAGGAGACTACAGCAGTATCCCAGGCTCACCTGAAATTAACAATCCCCCGGAGTCAGCGCCCCGAGTGCTGGAATTATGGCTCTCACTACACTCAGGGTGTCTAATGGGCTTATTTGGATGTGACTCACATCCCACGGGAGTCACCCATTTGAAGTGTGCAGCTTGGCGAATGTTTTAGCACAGCTGGTGACTGTGGTCAACAAAGTTTGAACCATTATCCACACTCAGGACATGTTAGAGAGGTCCTGGGCCTGCTTATGGCTTCCCTAAAACAAAAACATCTGCCGATGGGGGCTGCCACCTTGCCACTGCTCCACAGGGTGGAGTGACAGGCAGCCTGGAGGGGTCACTGGCACGCAAGGCACCAGCTGGCCCGGCTTCTAGACACTGCATTTACTGCAGTCCTGTGATGTGTGTCTTTAGACAGTGGCGCCCACAAGCCTCACTGAGGCTCTCAGATCAACTGTCAGTTAAGGTCCTCCTTCCTCCTCCTGAGGGAGGGAGCACTGGAGGGCAGGCTGCCTGCCAGGCCTGAGGAGGTCAGGCCTCAGCCACAGGGGGCTGACTGCAGCACTAGGAAAGGGACTAACAAACCCCAGTGCCCCCCATCCTTATGAGGCATAACAAGGCTTGGCAAGCTTTTGGGGTGCAGCTGTGCTGGGCCTACCCTGCCTCCCAAGCCCTGTGGGTTCAACTGACTTTCTCTGGGCCTGCTCGGTCACTTGTAGAGTCTGGCTGCCATAGGTGGGCTGTGAGGGTCTGATGACCTACATCACTCCCACCACTTAGCAAGTACACAGTAGGCAGGAATCTCACTCACAGACCTTTTAGAATGCAAGTCTCCTGGGCTATCACCCACAGGGAAACTCCAGCTCAGAGAGCACGGGACTTGAGCTGAGAGGAAAGGAAAGGCCCTTGGAAGGAGGAAGCAGGGCAGCGTGGGGGAGGGGCCTCCCAGCTGGTTGGAGAAGAAAGACTGTGCTAGCCCAGGGAAAGGACACAGTTCTCAAGCTGGGAACCCTGGACACCTCTCAGGCCACATTCTCTAGGGCGCTTGTCACCTATGGGCCTGGCCTGCTGTGATCCCCTCCTCCAGCCCCTTCCCGTACCCTTGGTTTCCTCCAAGCTTCCGCACTACCGGCTCCTGGGGGACGTTTGAAGACTGCCTTCTTGGCATTTGTCAGGCCTGAGCTGTGTGTGCCTAGAGGGTACCCCCTGATCCTTCTAATCCAGTCTGCAGCCCCTGCCACCTCATAATCTCTTGATTCCTCTCTGAGATGATACCATAGGGCTCATTTATCCATGTCCTCTTTGGAAGGGCAGCCATGATGGCTGGAATCTGTCTCCAGGACTTGGCCTGTTCCTCCTAGATAGCTAGGTGGAGATTCAATTGGGACCAGGCTGTGTCTGGGCTAGGCTTATCGGGAGGAGGTCTCATGAGGATCCTGGGGGTCTCAACGATGGTCCCTCAGGCACTGCCAACAGGGAAGGCCACTGTCCAGTGTGGAGGCCACAAAGGATTCCTAGTGAGATCCGAGTCTGCTTCACCCAGCAGAGCTGCATCAGAGGATTGCTTGACCATGTGCATGGTTTCCAGGTGATTCGAAGGGTCTGCACTTGGCTGTGCTAGGAGATCTTTTGCTCCACCCCTTGGCATTCCTACAAATAGCCCTTTAGAAGAGACAGGAGGGGCTGGTGGATAAGGATCCAGACTCTCCTGAGGCTATCCTGTGTTTCTATCTGTTTCTCTCCCCTCTATTCTTCTATCTAAATCAATATCTTGGCTCTGCCTCCCGAGCGCTGGGATTAAAGGCAGGCGCCACCACCGCCCGGCTCTATCTAAATCTCTTATCCCTCACTCCTCAAGAGTACCCTGGGTAAAATATGGGAGCCGGTCTCCCAGCTGGCCTCCCACAGTCCAGGAGGGAGCTTGATGCTTGCTGTAATGTATTCTTGTGTCCACACTGTTGTCCTCAGCTCCTGCTTCCAGATAGCCTGGTTCCGGCTTGGCCCCTCCCGAGGCAGCAGACAGGATGGGTGAGTTTCCTGAAGGCAGAAGGCTGGAGGTGAAGGTGAACAGCAGAAGTGGCTGAGCCGGAGAGCCAAGGCCTACAGAAGCTGAGGGCTCGTGTCCTGTCCTGCCCACTAACACATTCTCTGGCTGGGCTTAGTCACTTATCCACTGCTCAGGATCCTGCTTGCCCTAGGGCCTTTTGGAAGAACTTCCCCAAATGCCCAACAGTCCAGTCACATCATGGGGAGGGGCTATGCCTTCATGGGCGTGGTCAGGCCAGATTGCTAAATATCAATCAGCAATTGCTAAGCACCAAGTCTGGACATTTGGAAGCAGGTAAATGGCCTGTAAGCCTTCTGAGACTGAGGCTTTGTGGGGTCTTGTGTGTTTTTTCCCTGGTCCTGTCTGTCTGCTGGCCTGTATCCATTCATTTGCTTATGATGAACATTTACAGAGAATCTATTGTCCCTGGTTACCCAGATGGAACTCGTGCTGTTCCTCAGAGGTTCCAGGGTCTGGTGGGGACCATCGGGTAAGGTAAGACCTGGCTGGGCACATGGAGGTGTGCTGAAAGGGCAGGGTGTGGGCATGCTTGCCAGAGCAGAGCCTTGAATGGAAGGGAGGAGTTAGTGGAGAGAAGAACAGCACCCCAGACCCAGAAACAGCTTGTGTAAGGGTAGGGAGACTGTAGAGGACAGAAGTTAGGGGAGACGTGGCTGCAGTGGAGGATGCAGGGCGGATGGTGGTGCTGAGGCTGAGCTCTGCGGCTTTAATAGTTTGAGGAGGAACTGGAGACCTAGGGCTGACAGCTGCTCCCGCTGCTCACTCCTCTCCCGCAGGAAGCAGAGCCACAGTAAAGACAGGCTTGTCAGAGGCCCAGGGCAGCACAGGCAACTCTGAAATGAGCTCCAGGAACTTCGCTCCATGCAGGATTTATCCCAGTTTTCTTCATTTTCATGGTGGTATATTTAATACGGTCATGTGTGTGCACATGCATGTGGAGGTGGGAGGTCAACATGGGATGTCTTCCACTGTCCCTTTTCACCTTGTTTTGGAGACAAGGTCTCTCCCTGAAGCTGAATGTCACCAGTTCAGGAAGACTAGCTAGCCAATGATCCCCAGGGAATCCTGTCTCTGCCACCACATCTGAACTTTCACAAGGATGACAAATACTTTACCGACAACACCCCTACCCTTCTGCATCCTGCCGTTCCTGTTAGAGGCACCACCCAGGCAGGACTCTGAGCAATTACCCAGTCTGCCAGCATCCCAAGCCCATGCTACCCATGCACAAACTAAGGCTCAGAACCACTGTGCTGAATCAGTGTCTTGCAGGGCCCACCCCAGCTGAGCAGCCATGGATTCTCAGGGCCTCTGAGGGCTCAGGGGCAGCAGCAGGACCTGCAGGAGCTCTTCACACATGCGCTCTGATCTCACCTGGCCAGATGAAGCAGGCAGTTCTGCGACCCCGTTCAGCTACTGCACAGTCACCTGGTTCTCCATCATCCAGGTTGCCAGGAACCTGGCAGTGGCAGAGCACTGGGACACCGCACGCACACGGGAGGAACCATATGCCTGGAGTGCAGGAGTTCTAGGGCTCTGGGCTGGAGTACACTGTCACAGGAATGCGCTACCTCTCGCCTCACAGGCACCCAGGCCAGCAGGAAGGTTCTACCTTCATTCCAGATACCACTTCACTTCTGGAAGCTTCTTTCTGCCTGAGATCAGATCCTGCCAGACTCCAAAACCCCAGGATCCTGCCCCTACAAAACAACCTAGAACCACCACTGGGACCTGCTACCCCACCCCTTAGAGTCTGATTGAGGAAGCTCTTAGCTCTGCCTAGTTTGGCTCTTTTCCCAGTAATTTTCCTTAATTATTTAATTTCCTGTTATTTTATGATCTCACATATTTTCTTATATATTACATATTTATAACATGAAATATCATTAGTCTTACCATACATATTTGTTATATATTAAATATATTATGTTAATAGATTCTACTACATATTAATACTATACATTATTAGTCTTTTGTATGACAAGGAGATCTCTCAGACCCAACCATTTGCTAGTACCAAATTCCTGAGTTTGCCGTTTCTCTGCAGTTAGTAGTTGTGGTAGTTTGAAAGAAAACAGCCCCCATAGGGAATGGCACTATTAGAGGGGTGGCTTTGTTGGAGTGGGTGTGGCCTTTCTGGAGGACGTGGGGGTGGGCTTTGAGGTCGCCTTTGCTCAAACTTCTCTCACTATGACACACAGTCACTTCCTGCTGCCTGTGGATCAAGATGTAGGCTTTCACGTCCTTCTCCAGCACCATGCCTGCCTGCATGCCACCGTGTCCCGCCATGATGACAATGGACTAAACCTCTGAAAACAGTTTCAGAGCCACCCACGCTTAAATGTTTCCTTTAGAAGAGTTGCTGTGGCCATGGTGTCTCTTCACAGCAATAGAAACCCTAAGACAGTAGTTTTCAGCGTCTACTTGTTCTACACAGAGAAACCCTGTCTTAAAATAACAATTTTAGTGTGTGTGTGTGTGTGTGTGTGTGTGTGTGTGTGTGTGTGTGTGCTGGATAAATGCACGAACTAAGGGCTGAGGGCATAGCTTAGTGCTAGAGCACTTCCCTAGTCTTTCAGGACACTGGGCTCCCGCTCTAGCACTGAAATAAATAAAGAGATCAGGAGGGAGGAAGGAGAGGTGGATGAGCCAGCGAGCTGGGCCTGGTGGAGGACGCCTGTAGTCCCAGCACTCAAGAGGCTGAGATAGGAGGATGGAGAGCTTGAAGCCATCTTGGGCTCCCATCTCCAAAATAAATCAGTCTATTAGCTAATAAAATATTTTCCCAATTCTTCCATTTAGAAATGAAGTGACTTAGCCGGGTAGTGGTGGCGCACACCTTTAATCCCAGCACTCGGGAGGCAGGGGCAGGCAGATCTCTGTGAGTTCGAGGCCAGCCTGGGCTACCAAGTGAGTTCCAGGAAAGGCGCAAAGCTACACAGAGAAACCCTGTCTCAAAAAATGAAAAAAAAAAAAAAAAAAAAAAAAAAAAGAAAGAAAGAAATGAAGTGACTGTCCTTGGGAAATGACTGCAGAACAGGAATGATATAGTCTTTGATTTCAGTATGATTTTGATTATATTCATTCTAAGAATCTTCTTTGAGGGGTTGGGGATTTAGCTCAGTGGTAGAGCACTTGCCTAGCAAGCACAAGGCCCTGGGTTTGGTCCTCAGCTCCAGAAAAGAAAGAAAGAAAGAAAGAAAGAAAGAAAGAAAGAAAGAAAGAAAGAAAGAAAGAAAGAAAGAAAGAAAGAAAGAAAGAAAGAAAAGAATCTTCTTTGAAACAGAAAGATCTAAAATAAAATACAATGAAACACCCACTGTAATGACTTAATATATTAAGACAAAACAGCAGCCCCCTCACAGACCTCAGTCCTTCTGTTCTAAGTCTGAGCATACCGGCCACCGGTGCAACCGCCTGAGAACTAACCGGGCCAGCACAGGGCGGGGGGCCTCCTCCATGCCCTAGGCATTGTTGGGGACACAGAGTGGTCCAGGGACAGCACCTCAGTGTCTGCAGCTTTGTGTCCCTGACCCTTCTGACCCCCCTGTTCACTTCATGGGGTTGCCTTGACCATGTTATTCCTGCCATATTATAAAACTATGTGGAATTCCAAACCTACACTAAAACAGTGACTAGAAGCCTCCATACACACTGCCCACCCCAAGGCCCCAGCAACCATTAGTCTGCAGCCAGCCATTCTGTCTTACACATTCTATGCAGGTTATTTTGAAGCAAACTTCTAAAAGCATTTCAAGTCAAATGTCAGTGTTTGAACAGATATCTCTAAAAATGCCTGTCTTTAAGTCTTTTAATTGTATGCATATGAATGTTTGCCTGCATATATGTATGTGCGCCCCCATGCATGCCTAGTGTCCTCAGAGGTCAGAAGAGGGCACTCGGCCCCCTGGAACTGGAGCTAGCATGTGGTTGCTGGGGAAAGGTCCTCTGCAAGAGCAGTGGGTGTTCTTAACTGCTGCGCCATTTCTCCGGCCCCCAAAGGGCGGCTCCCACTGCTGCTTCCACCCTCTGGACATCAGCTGCACCTGTGCCTCTATGCACTTGTTCCTGCACCTGCTGCAAAAGCAGATGCACCTCCTGCAAGAAGAGCTGTGTGCCTGCTCTCTGTCACATGGACTGTGTGAAGTGCACCCAGGGTTGTACACGCGACCAGTGTAGCTGCCGCACCTGATGTGGGGCATCCCTGGGTCCACATCTAAACAGTGATGTGTAAAACCCTGGGTTTTTCTTATGACTCTGATCCATTCTCCATACTCTAACTGGTGCATTAACGGATAATAAAAGTCCTTGACTTGGTTAAATAAAGAATTGTGTGTGTGTGTGTGTGTGCTCGCTAATTTTATGTCAAGGACACAATCTACAGTCATATGAGAGGAGGGAACCTCAATTAAGAAAATGCTCCCAGGGGCTGGAGAGATGGCTCTGTGGTTAAGAGTACTGGCTGCTCTTCTGCTCTTCCAGAGGACCCAGGTGCAATTCCCAGCATCCACATGGCAGCTCACAACTGTCTGTAACTCCAGTTCCAGGGGATATGACATCTCACATCAATGGACATAAAATAAAAGTTAAATAAATTATCTTAAAAAAGAAAAAGAAAATGCTTCCATAAAATTGGGCTGTAGGTAAGCCTATAGAGCATCTTCTTAATTAGTAATTGAGCCATTGTGGGTGGGGCATCCCTGGGGTGGTGGTCCTGGGTTCTATAAGAAAGCAGGTTGAGCAAGCCATGATGAGCAAGCCAGTAAGCAGCATCCTCCATGGCCTCTGCATCAGCTCCTGCCTCCAGATTCCTACCCTGCTTGAGTTTTGTCCTGACTTCCTTCTGTGATGAACAGTAAGATGAAAGTGTAAACAAATAAACCTTTTCCTCTCCAACTTGCTTTGGTCATGGTATTTTATTACAGCAATAGCAACCCTGAATAGGAATATGTGTGTGTGTGTGTACATTTATATACACATGCGTGTATATACATGCATATGTATATGCACATGTATGTATACCTACATACATACACACACATAAATACATAGTGTCCAAATCAGGCCTATATCTTGAAATTGGCTTGTTTCTCAACTCTCTTTAGCATAAATTTTAGAATATCTCTGAAGCTTCCCTTGCCCACTAATATCCACCATATTAGTTATCTATTTAATTCCAACACTCAGGAGGAAGAGGCAAGAGAGTGCATTCAAGGCCAGCCTGATCTACTGGGGAGATGGTTCCATGGGTAAAGCACTTGCTGAGCAAGTTGAGGGCAGGTGTTTGCATCCCCAGATGGGTGTGAACAGGAGGCAGAGACTGTGAGAGACCCTGCCTCAATACACAAAGTGGGGTGCAGTGGAGGAAGAGACTGTGAGAGACCCTGCCTCAATACACAAAGTGGGGCACAGTGGAGGCAGAAACTGTGAGAGACCCTGCCTCAATACACAAAGTGGGGTGCAGTGGAGGAAGAGACTGTGAGAGACCCTGCCTCAATACACAAAGTGGGGCGCAGTGGAGGCAGAGACTGTGAGAGACCCTGCCTCAACACAAAGCGGGGCGCAGTGGAGGAAGACACAACATCAACCTCAGGCCTCCACTTGCATGTGCACACAAAAGTATGCGTACGTGCATACACCTTTGCTCACACATGAGAACACACCACACACACTCAGAAAAAGTGCATGCACACACCACACACATAAGAATGTGCACCCCCCCACACACACACAAGAACATGCATGCACACCACACACACACACACACACACACACCAGAAAAAAAATAGACCCTTCCTTTGCCTGTATGGTTTGGTGCCTCACTAAGGAATAGAATGAGATGATGGACTAGGTCACAAAAGGCATTCTTGTGGTCTATGGGGAATTACCCCAGGGGAGCCAGCCACTAAGTAGTAAAGACACCAAAGCAGCCCTAAGACAGGTGCGCACAGCAAAGATCTGAGGCCCCGCCCACAGTCCAGCGAATGAGTCATCTCAGAAGAAGTAAGAGCATATGTCACCAGAAATGTTGGCACATGTCTATAATCAAAACACTCTGGACATAGAGGCAGGATGGTTAGAAGTTCAAGGCAAGTCTTGGCTACATGAGACAATGTCTCAAAAAAATTAAAATTTAAAACATTTTTTAAAAAGCACATGAGTGTAAAACTCCTGAGACCAAGTCCAACATAGCTGCTCCAGGTTCGTGTGTACAGTATGTGTAAGGTCTTAGCAAGCCCAGGCAGACATTTATATTTTATAGATAAGGACATTCCAGCCCAGAGAAGGTAGGTGAGAATCCCAAGGCTGCAGAGCTGGCAAATGGCAACGCTAGGCTCGTATGCAGCTCCCAATCCTGTGTCAGTGTGTCTACCAGCTCTGGTTCCATCTGGCTTCTCCATCCCCTCTCTGCTGGAGACCCCCAGGTTTGGATCCAGAGAACAGGACATCCTGTGCTGGTCTCAGCCACAGATAAAAGCCCTGATGGGCCTGGGGAACAGCTCCTGCCAGAAGTTAAGCTGATACCATGGTGGCGTGAATGCCGCATGACTGAGCGTTGCATTAGCTTTTCCTAGGGAGCTGTGAGCAATGTCTACTTGCCTCAGGGCACAGAACAGACTGAAAAACGGTTCCATTCAGGTCTAGCTTGTGAGCAGATGAGTTTATTTAGCTTACTGACAGAAGCTTGGTGGGATTACTTACAGGAGCACAGGTGATCATCATCCCCAGCTAGCTGTGTCACAGAAGGGTCTCAGGCCAGCATGGATGATGTCCTTCCTGTGGCCTCGGCTTTACGGCAACCTTCCTCTTCTATACACTCTAGCACCTCTGGAAGATCAGAAGAGTTGGGGCAGAATTGCATACACCTGGAGGGGAAGAGCAGGGCAGAGTGGCTGGGGCCTCAGATAGGGGTCTAATGACCCTTCCCAACCCTTCCATCTATAAAAGGTCACAGGCCCCTTCTTGAAGGTCTCTTGTGGATAGTAACAACTGCTCTGATAAAGATGGCAATGGCTACCATACTTGCAGGACGGCAGTCCACCACGCCCAGGGACCCCGGGGATTCATCTCCACTGTGATTGGACAGTTGCACAGGATGAGGAGGTCTTTCTTTTTTGTTCTTCCTTCCCTCTCTCCTCCCTTTCTTTCCTCCTCTTTCCCTTTAGAGAGTCTCACATTCACCCGGAATGGTCCAGAACTCTCAATCCTCCTGGCCTCCGTCTCCTGAGTGCCGGGATGAGAGGTGTGGGCCAGGACACCAGGCAAGACCATTCCTCCGTCTCCTATTAGCTATGGTTCTGGACTATGGAGGACAAATGCAGGGCTTAGTGCTCTTTGTGGGAGACATGACAGGATACAGGCTGGGGCTGCAGTCAGTCAGCTGAGGCCCACCTCGTCTACACAAAACCCTACGTTCCATCTACGTCGAGCATCACTGAAACTGGGCCCCGTGGTGGTCATCCCAGCACCTGAGCAAGGAGGAAAGTAATTCATACATGTTCCAGCATTCCAGCCAGGTGGTGGTGGCACACGCCTTTATTTCCAGCACTCAGGAGGCAGAGACAGGTGGATCTTTGTGAGTTCGAGGCCAGCCGGGTCTACAGAGTGAGTTCCTGGACAGCCAGGGATACACAGAGAAACCATGTCTTGAAAAAACAGAAAGAAAAATAAAAGGACAGAGTGTGTTACTTATCAAAAATGAAAAAGCAACATGTGGCTCATAAATCAAAGAGAACTGAGACATAAATGCATAGAAAACAACACATTCTAGCTCAAGGGTGGCAGCTACCTGAGGTGGGCCAGCAAACCCTCTCTCTGGTTCTAAGGGGCTGAAGCAACCATAGATAAATCAGTAAAGCCATCAGCCAGTGAGGCCCGCTTCTCCCTGAGAGAGAAGCTTGTTCCTCAGAGCAACGGGAAGCTCTCTGTGCCACTGAGCCTCATTCTGTAGAACTCACCAGTGGTTCCCATCTCACCCATCAGGAAACTCCCCTGTGGCTAACTAATTTTCACTTTGTTTTTAACCCTAAACCCTCTTGGGAATGCCTGGGAAACAACTGACCAGCTCAGACTGGTGACTGCCAGCTATGCGGGAGGCCCAGCTGCAGGGTGTCTCCTCTGAGGCTAGTGAGGACGCTCTACTCCCAGTCCCAGCAAGCCCCTTCTTGTCCCTGTGTCCCTGGAAAGCTGGGAAAGTGGGCACAGGGCCAGATTGGCCTAAAGCAGGCCCAGCTGGGCCCCAGCAAGCCCCTAATTATCTTTCTTGTTAATGAAAATCTGAGAAGCTCCAGCCAGTCCCACTGGGAAGACCCTGGGCCAGATGTCACCATGGAGGAAGAAGGGACCAGAGGAAATAGGTTACAGGAGCAGAGCAAGACTTCCTGCCTGCTTGTCAGGGGGAGAAAGCTAGGGTACAGGACCAGTAGTTAGGTTCATAGTTACAAGTGCAGGGCTCCCAGCTGGTCACGTGGGCTTAACCACAGGCGGGATGCCTGCTGCCTCTCTCACCTTCAGTAGCCCACAGCCCCTGACTGCTCCAAGTGTGGTTCCCACATGATCAATTACCTCCCGGGATCTGAAATATCAGATGGGTGGTGGTGGCCCACACTTTTAATCCCAGCACTTGGGAGGCAGAGGCAGATCTCTGGTCCACATAGTGAATTACAGGACAGCCAGGGCTACCTAGTGAGACCTGTCTTCAACACCAACCCAAACCAAACACCAAGCAGAAGCTCAGGTTCAGCAGCGACTGAAACATCCACACTGTGACGCGCTCTCCTGGGTGACTTTGAGGCACGCACCCCTAAGTGTCTGTTTCCTGTCTGTGCAGTGGCAGCTGAGTTTGGGAAGCTGTAGAGCTTAGGAAAGGAGTCAACTCGTGGTTAGTTCTACCTACCTAAGTGTTTGCCACTCTTTTGAGGGTCTCATGTAGCCCAGGCTGGCCTCAAACTCAACATGTAGCTGAGGGTAAACCTGAGCCCCTGCCTCTAGCCCCCAAATGCTGGGATTACAGGTGTGTGCTGCTGCGTTTTCTTTAGGCAGTGCTGGGGATGGAACCCAGGCTTCTTGAATGCTAGGCAAGTGTTCTACTAGCTGAGCCACATGCCCAGCCTCCGGCTTTAAGATCTCATGCCTATTACTGTTACCATCAGTGAAGTGGTCTGAGCAGTTCTGGGCTACTGCCAGGCACTGCCGTTCTCTCCATCTCCCATGCATGAGACCCAGCACAAAGATGAGGAAGCCAAGGCTCAGAGAGGTAAAGTGCACACCTTTAATCCTAGCACTCAGGAGACAAGAGTAAGTCAGGTCTCTGAGTTTGAGGCCAGGCTGGTCTACAGAGCGAGTTCCAGGATGGCCAGAGGTACACAGTGAGACCCTGTCTCAGACGAGCAAAACAACAACAAAAAGAACCCACTGTACACTGACTGTTCCATACACTCATCAGTGGATAGCCCAGGCTTCGTCCTGAAATAGAGACCAAAAGTTAATCAGACACCCCTTGGAAAACACAATTTCACAATGGACAGGAGAGTCCACTGAGTGGGGAAAGAGAAGCCTCCAGAGCAAGGGCATGAGAGCTGAGATCTAAAAGATGGTGTGGAAGAATGTTCAAGATAAAAGAAATGGCATGGGCCAAAGATGGGAGGTAGGAAACAGTTTGGTGATCTCAGCTTGTGTGCAGGACTTTCTGTGTGAATCTGGGAAAGAAAGTTAGCAGCCGCTGGACTCCCAGCTACCAGGAGATCCCAGCCTGATCTGCCCCAACCAAGTTGTTCCTTCCAGTTTTCGGGAGTACTGTGGGCCTCAGAGGTCTTGAGCCTCTTGGGAGTTCTAGGTGGCCACCATGTAGTGTCCTATCCTCTCCCTGGACTCTCTTCTTGGGGGCAGTCACTACACCAGTTAGCGCCTCGTGTTCCTAGCCAGTTATGTCTGGCCTCAGATCCTACCTCCACAAGAGCACATCGGTAGTATTTAAGCCTTCTGGAGCCTTGGGTTCCTAATGTCAAATGGGATGATACATTTTTATTTGGGGTTTTTTTGATTTGTTGAGCGGGCTGAACAGAGCACTGCACTTGGCGTCTTAACTAAGAGGTTATATTAAAATAACGCGCCCCAGTCCTCAGCTCTGCGGACAGGGACCTTGTTTGTCTGACTTGTGGCTGACATCGGTGCAGATGGGTGGGTGGATGAAGGTACGGACGGATAATGATGGAATTAACCAAAAAAGAACGGCCAGCTCCTTTCCAAAGCAGAGTCATTCAACTCTGCCGGTGCCTGCAACCTTGGGGCGGTGTGCCATACTCTTGCCTGTTGTGAGCCTCAGTTTCCCCTCTGTCACTGGGCTGAGATTACTCTCACAGAAAGGACTCCAGGAGCAGGCCCAATACCGCAGGCACCCAAAAGGTGCGCACGGAAGCCCAGCCGCCCGCCCACCCCAGCTCGCGGACCCGCCAGCCGCCCAGCACCCTCTCTCACCCCCCTCTGCTGCCTGCGCTCCCCTCCCCGCTTACCCCAAACCCGCGCGCCGCGGGCCCCCACCCCCCGAACGCACGTGACTCCACCCCTCCCCTCCCGCCCCGCCCCGTCGTCCCAGCGCGGTCTCCCGTTGGCTGCACCGGAGCGCCCCGCCCCCGGCCTGGGCGGAGCCGGAGCGCCCCGCCCGCCGCAGATCTGGCTCTGGCGTCTGGCTCCTGCGCGGCGGCCCGGCCCGGCTATCGCGCGGGCGGAGCCGGGCGGCGAGGCTGCTGCTGGCAGATTGTGCGGGACTGCGGGCCGCGACATGGTGAGCAGGACCGGGCAGGGCGGGCGGATGAGGGGGAAGGGACGCGCCGGATGGGCCGGGGTGCGGCGCTGACGGGTCGGCGCCGCGGACGCCGCGCGCGGGCGGGGGCTCTTTGTCCTCCGCGGCGCGATTGGGACAAAGGAGGCGGTGGGGGGCGGAGGCCGCTCGGCGGGGCGTCTGTCCCTCTCCACGACCCGCGGTTCTGCGCCCCGAGCGGATCCTCCGGGCTGCCCCGAGCACTCACTCCCAGCCTTGACGGGATTCCTGGCAGAGTCCCAGCATGGTCAAGATGGGATCAAGGGGGATGGGGGCCCAGGGAACATCTGGAGTCGGTTTCGTCAGTGGGGAAACTGAGGCCGAGCCGCAGCGTTTGTTCCCGGTCCGGTCGGCAGTGACTGCGCGACGTGGGCTTGACTCCTAGTCCGCCTCCCCGCCCCCCACCCCCCAAAAAATCCCAGGTCAGGCGGACTTGATTTGTCTCTTCAGCTGTCGTTTCCTCCGCAGCTGTCGCCCCCTGAAGGGGCCCCTGCTTCTTCCCTCACGCCTCGCCTTGCTCCTTCTGTAGTGGGGGAGACGCGGCGTCGCCTGGCACCGCGCCTGCACGCCGCCCGCGCTTTGCACGCGGGAGCTGCTGGGGCGCTTGTCATCGGTGTCTAGTCCTCGGCCCAGGTCACCTAGACTAGCTCCTAGGAAGAGGTCAGACACCGATTCACAGCTCTCGGCCTCCAGGAGAGAGGAGACAGGTCAGGTAGATGACGTTTTAGAATCAGGGTTGAAGTGGGTAATTTAGGATCCAGACTGCCTGGATTGGTAACCGCACATCCACTTTTAAGCTGTGTGACCTTGGGCAGCTGGCTTAACTTCTCTCAGCTGTATTTGTCAAGTGGAGAGAGTAGTAACTCAACTCTAGGATTGTTCTGAGGCAGAAATGTTGGAGAAGATCTGCATGAGACGTTGAGCTCAAGCGTTTGACACCAAGGAACTTTTTCAGCATCTGCTATTGTATCACTACCAAAGTTGTATGGCTCCATAGGATCCTGAAGAGCGAGCGCCCGGCAAGTGATTTACACAGGGGGGCCAGGACTCAGGCCTGGACCATGAGACTGCAGCTGACCTTGGGGCAGTCCCCAAACTTCTCAGCCCTCGGTTCCTCTCCTGCCGTGAGATCTGGCAGTGGTGTGGCATCTGGAGCAGGTTTCTCTTCTAGAGGGGAAGGTGGAGGGTGAGGGGACAGTGGACACAGCCATGCTGGATGTTAGCTCTCCTTCCGATGCCGTTATCCTTATCTGTGCTCCTGGATGGCAGAAGCCCTCTGTGATGCTGCGTGCTGGGGTTTGGCAGAGCAGAACCTGGGGCAGGAAATACTTCTGGCCTGGGGTCCTCAAAGAGGATACTTGGCAGGTGGCTGTGTTGGAGGGTGGGACAGCACTGGCAGCTCCTGGGCATTAGCTGGCCCTTGGAGTGCCCCAGGAAGGGGGGCTTCGGGTGGAGTGGAGCGCAGCTGAGCAGCGGCACTGGTGGTGTGCCCGGTTCAGTGAGGAGCAGCGGCACTGGTGGTGTGCCCGGTTCAGTGAGGAGCAGCAGCCGGGTCCCCAGAGAAGAGGCTGTTTGTGACATTGGGTCTGTGCCTTGGGGTACCAGGGATACAGGGGGAAGGGAGGTCATCAGGAACAGTCTGTCGTGGGGTAGAGAGGGACTTAGTGTGCCTGATGTGCCCTCTGGGCTGAGCATGAATGGTGGCGTGAAGAGTGAGTTTGGGGATCCCATGAAGAGGTAGGGGTAACAGACCATCACCAAGGAAGTCTGAGAAGAGAGTCTCCTAGAGGAGACCGCTGCCCAGAAGTCACACTGTGTGTCATTTGCTCTGGGCCTTGAGACACCAGGCCCAACAATTCTCAAGCATTGCAAACGGGGTGGCTGTGGAGTACCCAGGCCTGTGCTGACCAGTGCTCACCCAGAAGCTGCCCCTGCTGTTGCTTCCAACAAGGGACAGGGTATGGCCTGTGCTCTAGCTGACCCCGGGCCTCAGTTTGCTCATCTGCAGAAGAGCATGGTCAAGGCAAGCGAAGAGATAAGGTGGATTGGGTGTAATTGCTCTGAGGTACTCCTGGGATTGTCCTCAACTGGGCTGTGTTTTGCGCAGACCCATGGGCCTTGGTGGATGAGATGGAGGTCAGTGGTGTGCAGAGGGTTACACTAGCCGGATGCAGGGTGGCCCAGCTTCCTCTGGACTCTGCTTCTCCACTGCCACCCTTCCCTGCCCCAAGCATGAAGAGTTTGCTCCGTGTTCTTAACCTGTGGGTCGTGACCCTCTGAGGGTCGAATGACCCTTTCACAGGGGTCGCCTTAGACCATAGGAAAACACATATTTACATTACTATTCATAACAGCAGCAAACTTAAGTTATGAAGTAGCAACGAAGATAATTTTATGGTTGTTATCACCACAACACGAGGAGCAGTATTAAAGGGTCACAGCATTGGGAAAGTTGAGAACCACTATTTCAGTGCTCCTGTCTGGGCTCAGACCTGTTAGGTAACACTGCCAGGCCTTGCCCCTGCCTGAGCTTGGCTTCCACCCTCTTTTCCCAAAGGCTGCTGGCAGGCATGGGGACCTGTGCTTAGGAGTCTGGGAGTAGGTGGAGTTAGGGAGCTGGCTCAGGACTAGGGTGCTCTGATTGATCCCCATGAGAGCTCGATCTCTGTTAACTCACCACCACAGGCTTGGAACACTCAGCCAGCTTTTCCTGAGCACCCACTGTGTATCGTTGGTAGGGTGGTGAGGCTTGGCTGTGACCATGAGGGACAGTGACCTTTTCTTAGACTCCGGAGGCCACAGGTCAGGAGATAACGGCCAGGGAAACACTCCCTCAACCAGGAAACCTGCAGATAGCAGAGCGCCGTAGGCATGCCTGGGGTGTGTGTGTGTGGTGCAGGCTGGGCAGTGTGGGAAGAGGCAGCACCCAGAGTCCTGCAAGCAGCTCCAAGAGTCACCTCTGAGCCGGGCGGTGGTGGCGCACGCCTTTAATCCCAGCACTCGGGAGGCAGAGGCAGGCGGATCTCTGTGAGTTCGAGGCCAGCCTGGTCTCCAAAGCGAGTTCCAGGAAAGGCGCAAAGCTACACAGAGAAACCCTGTCTCGAAAAACCAAAAAAAAAAAAAAAAAGAGTCACCTCTGGGAACGTACTCTAAGGAAAGAACGAGGCAGCCACAGGACCGTTTAGGAGCCATGGGTAACCAGGCTTCCAGCAGAGGGTGAGACACCTCAGGACCCCCGCTTCTGAGGCCACTGTGCCAGGTTTAGATCATACTCAGGAAACACTTGGTAAATGAAAAAAGAAAGAAGCCCATTAGGACTAGGCAGAGGCCACGGGCCAGGCATGGCTGGCTGGGTCACGAGTCTTTATGCTCAGAGGTCTGTCCACCTCCAGGCCTGGGGCCGCCATATGGACAGGAGTTTGAGGTCATCCCTGCTCTCCTGGGGTCCCTCTGGGCTAGAGCTGCTTGTGCCTCAGTTTCCTCAGTTCCAGAACACCTGTTTCCCTCAGATCACGGTACCATTGTTTGATTTTCCACTTGCTATCCCAGAAGCACTCCAGACCCCAAACACACACTTCCCCTTCCTGTCCAAAAGAGAACAGGATGAAGGGTAGATGGAGCAGACCACGGTGTCCTGTGTGGTCTGGCTGCATGGGCTGTGGGAATTGATGTTGACAGGATAGGTGCCAGGCTACCGAGCAAGCAGAGCACTCTTCGGACATGCAGCTCTGGGGATGGGGGAAGGCCAGGGGCTCGGTGGCCATGCCAGGGGAGGGAACTTCCTTGGCCTTCTGGTTGTAGAGGCTTCCTTCCTGGAGTGAATATAAACTAGGTCAGAGTTTCTTCCTCCACCTCCATGTGGGTGCCATTTGGGGCTAGGTTAGTCTTTGTTGAGGCTTTGGGGACTGTCCTATACCTTGAAGGATGCTGAACAGAATCCCTGGACTCTGCCTACCAGGTGTTACCACACCTGGTCACACAGTTGCACAGTTGCCCCCAGTTGAGACCTCGTGATCAAAGGTTAGGGAATGGAGCATGCCCCTAATGGAGCATGCCCATCCCCTAATGGGCAAAAGGAACTGTGGTGGCAGAGGCCTGGGCCCAGGAGGATATTGGAGAGCACAAGGCTGGGAGCTTTGAGCAGGAATGGGGACATATTGTCAGTCACTATAAGCACTTGAGCATATCCTGTGTGCTCTGATTGCAAGAGTGGACAGCCAGCCAGTGGGACCCAGGCAGCTCAGACTTGAGAGAGCACGAAGTTTGAGAATCAGAGGATGCTGGCCCTCCCTGCCTGGAGCTCCTCCGCAGTTGGAGCAGGGGATGAAGGTGGTACTCCTTGGTTACAGGGTCTTGGTCCTGGACACTCCGGGGCATTGACCCCCAGCAGCCTCCATGGCTGAGTGAGAGTCATTTCTAATTAAGGGGATTATTGCTGAAGGACGCAGCAAGTTCCATCCTGTTTGGAGGGAGAATCTTCCTGTACTGTCCACCTGAGTATGTGGATGAGAAGACTTTGGACATTCAAGTCTTATTCAGTGGAGGCTGTGCCTGGCCTGTGCAGAACACTCCTCTGGCATCTACATCCCTCTAACCACACTCATGTTCATTACTAGTCGGCATTAGTAAGAAAGTGGGGGACCTCGAGACACTGGAGCAGCCTGCTGGACTCAGCTGCTCGGAGGCCATAGTAGCAAAGCCCTGATCCTGGGGGCAGTGGCGGACTGGGCTTTGGGGTACCACCTAGACACTGGAGTCCGGATTCTACAGGCCTTGTGTATCCCACGGTCTCCTTCTCCTTTGCCACTCAAAACCGTGTCTACAGATGAGAACTGGGCTCTGTGATACGGAGCTGTCTGAAGTCCCATAGCTAAGAACATCTCAGCTCTCCATGGCCTGGGATCACTCCCCCAGCATGCCTGAACCCAGCTGGCACTCCATGGCCTGGGATCACTCCCCCAGCATGCCCGAACCCAGCTGGCACTCGCTTGCCACTCTTAACAGGATGATGCCCCAGGTTCTCCCTCCTGCCCTCCGAGCGCTAGCAGTACTGTCCGCCTGCCATGGATGCTCTTCCTGCCAGTGTGGCCTCCCTGAAGCTCACCTACCCATCCAGTGACATCACAGCACCTGGTCCCCTGTGCTTCTGATGTGACCATACCTGGACCGACATTTGGGAGTGCTGACCTCTTGGTAATCAGGCTCCTGTACTAGATGCCAAGCTACGTACAGACAGGAGCCAGCTACCCCACCCCTCCTGCCTTCCCTGAAGCTTCCCCATACCTGTCTTCCAGGACCTGCTTCACTTTTGCTTGTCTACCCTACATCCACAGGCTTCCTGAAAACCAGGGTCTTCACAGATCAGCCGTGGCTCCACAGGACAAAAGCTGTTGGCTGTTGTGACCTCTTACCTGGGTCCAAGAAGGCTGAGACATTACGTGTTCCTGACCCCTCACAGGAGCTGTGCTGTGTCTCTACCTTTGGCTCCTTCCTCTCTCGCTCCCTGGACTAGTGGTTACTGGACATATACTGGTGCTGTCTTCTAGGGTGTCCACCTCCAGCTAGGCATGGTGGCTCAGGCCTGGGATCCTAAGGCTCAGACGGCTGAGGCCAGAGAATCATGAGTGAGATAGCCTGGGCTACAGAGGGAGACTGTTGAAAGACAGACAAAAAACAATGTATGCCTTCAACAGAAGAACCAGATTAGTGGCCAGTCCTCTTGCGGCCTCTGCCTCAACTGTCATGGTGCCCATTTCCCTTTCCACCAGAGTGACTTACTGACAACGGAAACACCTGGGTGTCAGAAGTCGCTGGGGGAAGTAGGGTGGGTGAGCATCTGGGCAGACACAGTGGAAAGGAAATCCCACGGTTGTCACTGGGTTGAGGGCCGGTTGAGTTCACGAACTTAAAAACAGACCCCAGCAAGGGCCAACTGGGTGGCTGAGTCCCCTGCCAAGCCCCTGGTATAGCCTTTCCTGGCTTTGTCTTTCAGGATTGTCCTGTGCAGCCCGAATTCCAGCCTTGTTGAGCCAGCCACACCAAGAACTTTCCAGCAGAGAAGCCCCTCCAAGCACTGACCATGTCTATCATGGACCACAGCCCCACCACGGGGGTGGTCACAGTCATTGTCATCCTCATCGCCATTGCTGCCCTGGGGGCCTTGATCCTGGGCTGCTGGTGCTACCTGCGGCTGCAGCGCATCAGCCAGTCAGAGGACGAGGAGAGCATCGTGGGTGATGGCGAGACAAAGGAGCCCTTTCTCCTGGTGCAGTACTCTGCCAAGGGGCCATGCGTGGAAAGAAAGGCCAAGCTGGTGACCTCCGGTGGCCCGGAAGTGCATGGCTGAGCTGGGCTGTGAAGGCCCTGGTTCCTTTGCGGCCAGCCCAGAAGCACCGAGAGGGCAGAAGCAGACATGATGCTATGTGAGGGGCTGACACTTGCCGGCATGGTCTCTTCGGGCTTCGTCATCGCATGCACTGACTGCGGGTCCTAGCTGTTCCTGGCCTCCTCCCTCAGCCTCCTGGTGGGGCTGCCCATTGCAGGCAGTGGGCAGGCCTGACCTTGCTGGGGCTCACGGCCCCTTAGCGCTTTTGTTACTTGAATGTTTTAGCTGAGCCTGTTTTTGATGGAGCTACTACTGTAATGCGTGAACTCACCAACCTGTGAACTGTAAATAGGCCCAGAAGCACGTGCTTAAGCCTTTGTGCTGATTTTTAAAAATACCACATAGAGCCCATGGGGCTGGCTTGATGACTGTACTCACGGTGAGCTGAGGCATGACCGTGGAGGGTCTTTGACTGGTCAGGCCCCAGGTGCCCTTGGCAGGGCTCAGAGGTTTATCTGTGTGTATGGAAAGGAAGTGAAGGGCTGAGCGGCTGGGCGCTTGGGCGACTTCTGCTTGGTTAGTAATGGGTAGAAGAAAAGCCCCACCCCTCCCTTTCACAGCTTCAGCTTTGTTAAATAGCAGTGTGGGCAGATGGCAGTCACTGCAATGAAGCTGCTGCATTTGTTTGGAAGCCTGTGACGGACGAGTCCCCGAGTCCTGAGGGCTGCCAGGCAGCTGAGCAGAGCAGTCTCTTGCCCTTTGGCCTTGAGCATGCCCAGTACATCCCTGCAGCACAGGCCTCCTGCTCTGGCCCTCTGGAAACACCCGAGCCTGTGGTGGCTACTTGAAGTCTGAAATGCAGTTGGCCCAAGCAAGCAAGGTTTTGTTTTTGTATTTAATATTTTCTGCACTGGAGTGGGGGTGGGGGGTATGGGCAATTCGGTTTTTGTTGTTGTTTTCTTCCCACCTTTTCACAAGTGAGCTTCCTTTCCTCTCCAATGACTGCTCACTGGCTGGGTATTGGGTTTCACTTTGATCCACGGAGCTTTGTAGACAGAGCCCCTGACTCAGCTCTAATGGCACTATGTGCTATATAAGATCATTTCTAGTGTGTACATATGCATTTACAACAGCTACCAGGATTCAAATTCAGGGAGGTAAGGGAGCCAGCAGCATGTATCTCCAGGATATCCTTTAAGTCCATGCCTATAAACTTGCTTAGATGTTAATCCCACCACTCTAAGTGCATTCTAAACCATTATGATAAAAACACGAATGTGCGGCATCTTTGGTGATGAGAAAAGGTGGCCAGCCCTGGATTGGCCGGCACACCAATGGGCAGGAAGCAGAGAGCTTCAGGCCAGGCTGGAGACAGCTTTAAAATGCATGTGAAACCAATCCATTCTCTGGAACCCCGAGGGAGGAGCTGTAGGGGACACTTTTTAGCAGTGTATGCCTCAAAGCGGGGCTGTGTGTATCAAATGTTAAGGAACAGCTCTAGGTGAGGGGAGACAGCTGGAAGGACATTTGTGAAGGTAGGAATAAGACACCTCTGGTGGGCTGCTGTGGGAAGGACCCCAGTGAGATAACTAAGTCATGGAAGAGGTAGTAAGGGGTAGACTGGCCACTGGCAGAGGCAGCTTAAGCTAGCTTAGATGCATGCTGGACCTGGAAGCAGTGACGCTTCAGGTCTAGGAGGTAAACAAGAGGTATGAAAGGATCGCCCCAGAGCTGGCAGAGGCTGAGGGTTTTGATCCATTCTCACCCCACTTCAGCTTTCTACCTCTAATTTTCCTTGCAGCCAGCAGCCTATCTATTGCTGATCCTTAGCTTCACCACCCACTGATCCAAGAACAGGTTGATCTAGGCTTTCAGTGTGAGCCTGGCTCCTGGAAATGCTCAAATCACTCCACTGTCAGACGTGTTGCAGCTTTTACTATGCCAATGACATTTCTCTTTTTCAGACATCACATTCTTACCAGTTACACTTTCGGGGAGCTTCCTGTCTCCTCCCCAGTTGCCAGGGAGGTCTTTGGCATTTGAGTCAGCCCATCCAGAGTGGGATGGATGCAGAGTAACTTCAGGCACTGTGGGGCACTGGTAGAAACACCTATAGAACTAGTGAACAACCACACAAGTCTTCCCTGTCCTTGTTTATCACTGGCTACCTTTGTTTTCTAAGTGTACACCAGAGCCATACACTCCAGTGGTTAATAAGTTATGACCTCTCTTCAGATTCTTTCGCAAAAGTGCAACCCTTATGGTGAGGTCTTCTGATGAGTACCAAGCTAGCCTTTCGTCCTAGGGAGCAGGCAGGAACGCCAAGGCTCAGCCACTGAAGCAAGACTGACTTAGATAAATCTTCAAATGGACTGTGCTACTGTTATGTCTCAAAGCTTGTGCAATAAGTGGAAGGGAAGGGATACCATTCCTGATCAATAAATGCTGAATGACATTCAAGTTCATTTTCTAGACCACTGAGAAAATCTTTATTTACAATAAATCTCAATAAAATTTGCATAAATATATTCCCAATGTACAGTTTTCACCTCTGATTCCTTCATCTCATTCAAAAGTTAGTCTGTCCTGTTCTCATGCTTCCTCTCTGATGCCAGAGTGGAGCTGGTGGCAGAAGGTGGAGGGGTGTCACCAGGTAACTGGGTAGCACCCATGGGCTTAGAGTGGTTGGGGCGAGCCTTTTCCAGAGGGGCTGCTTCCTTAGCTCCACCCTGGCCCTCCAGCTCCTTCTCCATAGTGGCCACAAGGACCTTGAGCCATGAATGCTCAGGGAGGGGGGTCTCTGAGGTACTGGCCAGCTCCTGGAGCTCACGGGCCTTCTGCACATACAGGGCCTGCAGTTTCTGGCTGTGGCGACGGAGCAACCTGTGCCGCTGCTCCAGAGCACGCTGTCGGCGTAGCAGGCGGTGCCCATCCCTGCGGGCACTAAAGAGCCGGCCCTCTACCTTCTCCTGTGTACGGCGTAGGCTGCTCATCTCGGATCTTAGCTTCTGCATGGCACTCTCCACATGAGAGATGTGTTCACGCTGCAGGACTGCCTTGTTCTGGACACATTCTTGGGTAGGGGGGCTGATGCCAAGGTCCTGAGGGGCAGAGGCAGGGTCTGAGTGATGCAGAATGAACCTCAGCAGGTTCGGAAGGGTGATGGGGAGGTCTCCAGGGTATTTCACACTTAGGTCCTTTCTGGAGAGGAAGGAAAAATCAAAAGTGAGGGTCTCAATAGGCACGATGCAGAGACAAATGGGACTTGATGTCAGGCTGGCCACTCTGTTGAGTTCTTACTGAATCAGTTCTCTGTGGAGTTGAGGCACTCCACAGACTTGCACTGCAATTGTAATGAAATTTGACTTAAAAGTGTTTGTCTGTTCCTGAGAACAGAACTCAAGTGTCTGTACTCAACTTTCAGACAAGCACGCTCATGCCTAAGCCCAAAGCCAGTGAATTGGGGAGGAGGAAGGATCTGTCTGATCTACAATGGTTGGTGATCAGTCCTGGAATAGGGCTGTCTGCTGTTACCAAGGCTTTTAGCAGTGCTCAGTAAAACTGAAAAAACAAACAAAAAGCCAGTAATAGCATATACTTAATGCACAGTATCTATAGCATAAAGTATAGTTGGCTGGTGGGGACTGTACTCCACCCAGGCTGGGGACACTGGGCTCACACCTGGACAGGTATTACTGGCAAATGGACCAACCAAGGGACTAAGATGAATTACAGCCACTCAGCCTTGACGGCACAGAAGTGAGTTTGGTGACATTCAAAGGGGTCCGTCCCTATGTCTTTGTTCCATGCTCTGATTCAGAAAAGTCCTTTTTAGAACCTGTCATTTAATTGTTCAGCCACCAAAGTTTCTCTCATGGGTATGTTTACCCATGCATACACAATCTAGCTACCATAACTTAAAACACTACTTTCTACAGTTCTGCCTGAGGTTAATCAC
The DNA here is from genome assembly GCF_049852395.1 of Peromyscus maniculatus bairdii. Lineage (NCBI taxonomy): Eukaryota > Metazoa > Chordata > Mammalia > Rodentia > Cricetidae > Peromyscus > Peromyscus maniculatus. The sequence continues at coordinate 4,240,385 of NC_134859.1, read as the reverse complement.
CATACAGAAATCAACACTCTCAGAGAGTAAAGGAAAGCAGCTGACAAGACCCCAAAGGCAGTGTCCCACAATGCTCTGCTCAGTGCTGTATGTCCTCAGACAAGTGGTGTGGGCTCTGTAAAATGTGGATAAGACTGGCATGTGCCTCAGCGGGCTGTTGTAAGGGTTAAATGAGTTAAGTGGATGTTCAACATTAGCTTTTTCAAAATTTCATTTTTAACCAGGTATGGTGCCATACATTTATAATCCCCCAGTCAGGAAGATCACAAGTTTGAAGCAAGCCTGGGTTACATAGTGAGACTAAGTCTCAAAAATGAGAAAAACAAAAACAAAACAAAAAACATGGTTCCTTAATATACCAATTTGGGGCTGGAGAGATAGCTAAGTGGTTAAGAGTGTTGGCTGCTTTTTCAGAGGACGGGGATTCAATTCCCAGCACCCACATGGCAGCTCACAACTCTAACTCCAGCCTCAGGGGATTTGATTCCCTTTTCTGGCCTCTGAGTGCACTGCACACATGCTGTACTGACATAAATGCAGGCAAAACACCCATTTACAGGGCTGACTGCTCTTCCAGTGGACTTGGGTTCAATTCCCAGCACACACAGCAGCTCACACCTGTCTGTAACTCCAGTTCTAGGGGATCTGACACCCTCACACAGACATACAAGCAACCAAAACACTAATGCACATACATAAAATAAAAATAATAAAAAAAAACACTTACAAAGAAATAATCATTTTTTTTTTAAATTAAAATGACTTGTGTGATGGCTCATACATTTAATCTCAGCACTAGGGAGACAGAGGCAGGTGGGTCTCTAAGAATTCGAGGCTAAGCCTGGTCTATATAGCAAGTTCCAGACCAGCCAAGGCTACTCTGTCTCAAAATAAATAAATAAATTAATTAATTAATTAATAAAATTAAACAAAGTTAAAAATGGAAAAAAAAATGCACTAATTAAAAAACTTGGACACTCATTCCACACAAAGCCAAAAGCCAAACACCTAAAAATGACAAAAGTTGTTTTATTAATATGTAACCCTTTTCCTATTAAAAAACAAAAACAAAAAACAAGAGAATTAAGGCAACCCTGGGCACGGTGGCGCATGCCTTTAATCCCAGCACTTGGGAGGCAGAAGGCGGCAGATCTCTGAGTTTAAGGTCAGCCTGGTCTACAAATTCCAGGACAGTGAGTGTGTGTGTGGGGGGGGCTGAAGCAAGAGCATAACTAGAAGTTTGAAGCTAGCCTGGCATATACTGTGAGATCCTATCTCACCACAAAAAAGAAACCAGATCATGTCCCCCTCCATGTAATGTTTATGGGGGAGGGGAGAGTACCCTAAAAACTTTCAGGTAGCAAAAAACAGAATTTCAGAGTTTGCAATGTCAGCTGTTTTTTTTATCAATAATCTGGTTAAGTGCTCTTTACAACAGATTTTCCCATGGAGCACTCAGCTTGACTATGGAGTGGATGGTTGGGCCTGCCACTCTATCAAGCAGCAATGGACCTGTCTTTTCTAGGGCCAAATTTAGATGCACCATTCCTGTGAAGAACTGTAGGACACCTCAGAATGTCTCTAGAGATGTTTACAGAATGAGACTGGTAAACACAATGCTATTTTGAAGTCTTGGGGCAATGCTATGGTTCCGTTAACTGTCATGCTAAAATGCTTTCATACTTTTCATTCATTCATTTATTTTTTGGTTATGTTTTGGTTTTGGAGACAAGGCTGCATTCTGTAGCCTTGGCTGGACTGGAACTCACTATATAGACCAGGCTGGCCATAAACTCAGATCTGCCTGCCTCTGCCTCTTGAGTATTGAGATTAAAGGTTTGTGCCATCACACCCTTTTTAAAGAAAAATTCACCTCTTTAAAAATTGCGTTTATTTCTGTGTTTGTATACAGTTGCAATGGCGATCCTGTGGTGGTCAAGGGACATGGAATTGGTTCTCTTCCACCGTTTGGATTTTCAGAACTCTTACCGGTTGAGTCATAGCTGTTTTGTTTCAGAAAGAGTCTCACTCAATATGTAGTCCAGGCTGACCCTGAACTTGTGATCCTCATTTCTGTTCCCCGAACTGGGATCCTGAGAGTGTGAAGTGTGACATGACTGGCTACTTTCTTTTTTCCTTTTTTTTTTTTTTTTTTTTTTTTTTTGTGGGGGAGGGAGGGTTTGACTCAGAGTTTCTCTGTGTAGCCCTGGCCATCCTAGAACTCATTCTGTAGACCAGGCTGGCCTCAAACTCAGAGAGCTGCCTGATTCTGCCTCCTGAGTGCTGGGATTAAAGGCACATGCCCTCATGGCCCAGCATATACTTTTTTTTTTTTTTTTTAAGATCAAATGTTGACCTTTAAAACATTTTTTTTCATACATTTTAAAAAAGTAGCTAGGATACAGCATATCTATAAACTGATTCCAAAAAGTAGTTCTTTTAATCTGGGAATGGTGGAATTGTTGTTCGAGATGTAACATGAATCTTAAAAGGTCTTAATAAAAAAAAACCAGAGCCAGATAATTGGGGTGAAAGCTGAAAGATCAGAGAAGCAGAGCAAGCCACAGACAACCTCACCCTGCCAACTTCTCAGCCGATCCTGTTTCCATGAGTCCTCACCCCTGAGGATCTCAGTTGAACTGCTGCTTATTTCCTGTCCCCTCACACCTTATATACCGTTCTCCACCCAGCCATGTCATTTCCTGGGATTAAAGGTGTGTGTGGTTTCCAAGCAAAGGCGTGAGATCTCAAGTGATGGGATTAAAGGAGTGTGCCATTAATCCTGGCTCTGTCCCCAGTGTGGCCTTGAACTCACAGAGATCCAGACTGTCTCCCAAGTGATAGGATTAAAGGTGTGTGCCATCATTGTCTGGCCTCTATGTTTAATCTAGTGGCTGGCTCAATCCTCTGATCCCCAGATAAGTTTTATTGTGGTGCACAATATATCACCACAGTGGCACCCTTCATTAATCTCAGCACCCAGGGTTACATACTGAGTTTCCGACCAGCTTGAGAAACAATGTGAGGCTGTGACCTTAAAGAATAGCAAAAAAAAAAAAAAAAAAAAAAAAAAAAGTTATTCTCCTGAAAGCATGGTGGTAAGAGGTCCCACTGCTAGTCAGAGCTCCTCAGAAGCAGTTAAGTTCTTCCTGGGTGTGCAACACTGGAGTATTCTTGTGGAGCTGTACCTGATGCATCTGCTGGGCCAGAGCTAGGCCCAGATATCTGCAGTCTGCAATGTCCTCTAGAGCAGGGTAGGCTGCTGGCTTGTGGACTGGCTCTAAGATAGCCCAGTGTAAGAAGGTGAAGATCCTTACCCCAGCCTCCACTTCTGAAGAAGAGAGCTAAGACCAGAGCAGGCCGTACTGTGGGCAGAGGGCAGGCCTTGGACTGCAATGGGGCACAGTCAATGTAGTTTGCAGGGATGTAAAAATCATACAAGCACTATCTCCCAATGCTCGTAGCCTTCACACCTCAGAAGCAGCCATGTCAACACCTCAGCGTTCTCCCTCTGCACATCTCCACCTTGTGTAGTTTGCATTTTCCACAGCACAGATACCGCTTTCTACTTTCACTAAAAATAGCAGGGGCAGGTACCCATGAAAAGTCTTATTACATGTTATCCAGCGGTGTTTTTCGTTTCCCCTTCTGTGAGCCTTTCTACTTAATAGTTGAAGTCGCGAGCCACTTACTCTTGAGCTGCCTACTGGCCCTCACAGTCCTTACTCAGCTGATTGCTTCCTGCTGGGCCAGTGGATCTCTCTCTGTCACCTTCTGCACCCTTTCATTTATTTCCATACAAACAATAGTCACATGACAATTTTCTCTTCACCTTCTGGGTAAGCCAAATGCTCTCTGGACCAGCTAATGATGAGCTCCCTCCACTTGTGCCCACCATCTGTTTTTAGGAAATGAGAAAAATCCCATTCCAAAACAATAAAGGCTTTGATTCACCAGACTCTGTGTTTAACAGACACGGGCAGTCTTCTACTCTTAATCAAGGGACACAGGAGGGGCTGCAGGGGCCTTCAACTCAAAGAGCTTCAGCCTTCTGAGCTGGAGTTAAAGGTGTACGCCACCATACCTGGCCTGCATTCTTTCTTCTATTATACAAGGCAGCTCCAGAAGTGGAGTGCTGGCCAAGCATGTCCCTCTTGTGCACCTGTCCTGCAGGTGTCTTTCCGTCCATGCACAATGCTCATTAGTCCACTTGCTGAGAGGGCCTTTGCCTGCAAAGGCCTTTACTGTGTGCTCTAACTTTAGTATTTTTTAAAAGTATGTTTGAATTAAAAAATTACATATCATTACGCTACATGCCCAACTTGTGTCCCACACAGATGAAATTGCTGGTGTTAGCGTGTCCATGATTCCTTGATTATATGGCAATTTAACACGTCTCAGAGAGAAAATGGCAGAGCCAGCAGCAGAACAGACTGAGTCACACTCTGTTTTTAGTATGTGATCTGACAAGCCCCTGCTACGACAGTAAGTATTACAGCACACATTCTTTGAGATAAAGGGCAAAAACAGAGGCAATGATTCGACAGTCCAAGGAAGCCCTCTCCCAGAGAGGCCTGATAAGCACTGTAGTGGGACAGTGACTTGTGAAACACAAGAAGTTACAACCGTGACCACAGCGTGGGCCAGGGCCCTCCCTATGGGATCCTGCAAACACATTTTCCACAGGGGATGTGAGTGGACCTCCATGTGGACCTGTGTGTGAGAAGGAGTCAGCATCCAGCTTCCTTAGCTTTGAGGGTTTGTTCCCTTTTTTTGTGGAAACCTTTGGGTCTACACTCATTGCCAAGCCTAGCTCTCTCTGCTAATGTCCCACCCGTTTACAGTAGCTTTCAGTTGGGTGACAGACAACCTCAGAGCAGACTGTACACATGCAGAGAGAGCTCTGTAGGAATGGAGCAGTGGGTAGGGGCTGCCAGTATCTCCCTGGGTGAGAGGGACCAGTAGGTATCAGCAGGATTCATCCCACACAAACATGAGCACTTTCTACGGGTTCACACAGATATGACAGCTAATTAGTTCCCAGAGCAAGGAATGCTTGGTAAGAAAAACCTTAGAGAAGAGCAAGTGTCAAGGAAAACCAGCACTTGTTAGGCGTGGTAGTACACGCCTCTAATCCCAGCGCCCGGGAGGCTGAGTTCAAGGTCAGTGTGGTCTACATAGTAAATTCTAGGCTAACCAGAGCTACCTAGTGAGACCTGTCTCAAAAACAAAAACAAACAAAAAACAGAAAGAAAATCACAACACATGACATTCCAACACTGGATCGCTTTTCCTCTGTATCCCTAATGGCACGATTTTAACAATAGTGTAGAACACAATGAAAGATTTACAACAGAAGCCCATTTCACCTTCAGGCTTCAACAGGAAAACCCCACCTGCCCAATCCTGAAAACAATTCAGCCTTACCTATTGCAGGGAAAAAACAAAACAGTAGGAAGACGGTCAACCATGAATTCCCAAGGAAGATCATTCTGAGACACATCGATCCTGGCAGAGGCAAAGGGAAAGGGTTGGTAAGACGCGACTGGCCAAACCTGAAGAACCTGGAGTTCTTCTATGCCCTAGCGTGAGCCAGGCACCTACACTTTAAGAACATGAGCCACTGTCCACCCTGGGTAATACAAGAACCTAAAAGGAAACATAAATCTCCCAAGCTGCCTCAGTGAAGGAGTACTTCATCTACTGACAGGATCTGGTGAGCATTTCACTTGGTGCATTAGTTCTAGAAAAAGAAAGCTATTGAGCACAGCACACACAGCAGGTCTCTTTGAAGACTACACTTTATAGTCTGTAAATCTGACGGCCAGAGTGCCACTTCTTCTTCCTTTTTACGTTTGTATTTCCACCATCATGGAGCCTTGCAGCTAAAGCTGGTCTAGTTCTCACTATTTAGCACAGGATGGCATCAAACTTTCAAGAGCCATCTTGTCTCATCATCCCTAGTGCTGGGATTACTGGTATGTGCCACCAAGGTCAACAGATTAATTTATGAGTATAAAAAATGGCATCTACTAAATTACCCACCCTGTGGTCAATTACTGTGGAATAATCTACAACTGCTCTGGTGAATGGCCCTCTAGCAGCTGGGCAGGTGATGAGGATCCATGTGTGCTGACCCACACGCAGGGCTGATGGCATCCTTTAAGTGGGGGATAATTATGACCAGTGCACATGGAAGATGAAAATGCCTGGACCTATTCATCTGGTGGAGGTTTTCAAAATGTCTAACTGGTGTGAGATGATCAGGCAGTATAAACTGGAGTTATGTATGTGCTCAGAGTGGCATATGGGCAAGGGGTGTAGCTGAGTTGGTAGAGTGCTCACTTAGCATAATTTATAGCTAAGCCCTTCTTAAACCTGGCATGGTGATGCACACCTATAGTCTCAGCACTCAGGAGACAAAAGCACGAGGGTCACAAGGTCATCCTTGGCTGCAGTTAGTTAGAGGCCAGCCTGGGAAAGAGGAGACCCCGTTTCAAATATACACACAGAAATCTCCAAAACTGACACCGTCAAATGCAAATGCAATTCTCCTCCCCCCACACCTTTTAACAAAATGTCATGTCTACCTCTGCTTGTGAAAGCCTGTCTGAAACACTAGAGACCCTTTCAGCCAAGTGGTACTGAGTGCTTTTTCTCTCCTAATGTGCACCTCAATGAAGAGTCAACTGTGAAGTGAAAATACTGTAAAAACCCAGGGGAACAGCACTGGGCCACTGGAGGCGTCTGCGTGGGATCCTTTCAGGAGTGGCTTGTAAACTGACACAGGAGCAGTCACATGGCTCATCCTTTATTCTTGTCCATTAATTAAAGGAAAGGACCAATTTAGCAATGGACTGAAATGTTCACTGGGCCAACACTACTGACATACACTTTCCTGCTGCTGTGAAGAATGCTCTGAGGCCTGGCCCACACATCTCTGGAATGAACGGAGTCAAAAACGTACAACTGTTTTTGTAACTTCTTGTACGTGTCAATTTCATTAGCCATGTCTGACTGTACTAACTATCAGTACAAGATCCTGTCACTTGGACGCATTTATAAATTTAGTCAGTTTATTGATGTTTTAATTTAATTTACATTTCTCAGGTTATAATTTCCCAGTTGTTTGTTTCTTCTGTCACATCCTGTGTTCTCTGTCTACACTGGAGTTTACCTGTCCTTAAGTATTTTTTTTTCCTGCTTTTTGCTTTGTTTTTCTCCCCCCAGACAGGGTCTCACTGTGTAGCCCTGGCTGTCCTGGAACTCGCTCTGTAGACCAGGCTGGCCTTGAACTCACAGAGATCCACCTGCCTCTGCTTCCGAGTGATGGGAAAAAGGCGTGCACCACCACCACCTGGCCAAGCATTTTATTAAAAACTCCTTCACTATTTTGAGATAGGGTGTCTTATCTAGGCTTGTCTCTAATTCACTATGCAGCTGAGATGACCCTGAACTTCTGATCCTTCTGCCTCCACCTCCTGAGTGCTAGAATTACCAGCATGGGCCACCACCTGGTTCACCTGATTTATGCAGAGCTGTGGATTGAACCAGGGCTTTGTGTATACCAGACAGCATTCTATCACCTGAGCTACAGCCTCAATCCATTTTAAATGTGGCGTATCTAGAATATGAACTCCTGAGCCTCAATACTGGTCCCTAATTTACATATTCCATAATTATGGGCAAGTTGCTTAATATTTCTGTGCATAAGATTAATTAAAAGAAAACGATGGGTAGATACAGCAGCTGCGCTGGGTGTTCTGAGGTTTAAGCCTCTATGTATGTAACAATCTCTCAGCAAAGACACTTGTCAAATCTGGCTCTGATTATTACTGAGAATACATAGCAGGCAGCAGGTAAAATATAAACATACATGTACTTATGACTACCTTTTTTTTTTTTTTTTTTTTTTTTTTTGGTTTTTCGAGACAGGGTTTCTCTGTGTAGCTTTGCGCCTCTCCTGGAGCTCACTTGGTAGCCCAGGCTGGCCTCGAACTCACAGAGATTCGCCTGGCTCTGCCTCCCGAGTGCTGGGATTAAAGGCGTGCGCCACCAACGCCCGGCTATGACTACCTTTTAAAGCATGTTTTTATTAGGACTAGGGATTACAGCTCAGTGGTAGAGCACTTGCTTTGCATGCATGAGGTCCTGGGTTCAATCATACTACTAACAAAAAAAAAAGCATCAAGTATGTTGTTTTCACTGTACATACTTATAATGGAATATGTTCATCTTTTGTTATCTTTTCATCAGAAAGACTGTATCTCTCTTCTGTTATTTTTTTTTTTCTTCTATGATCTGGTCTTTCACATTTAGTGGCAAGGATGGAGAGGAGAAGATATATATTAAAGCTAAACTGCTCACTTCCTGATCTTACAAACCGGATTTGAGGGCTTGGTAAAGTGTTTATTATACAAGCATAAGAACCTGAGTTGGACCCCCAGAACACACAGACAACCACGTATAGTGGTGCACACTTGTAATCCCAGTGCTAGGAGGCAGACACAGTAGGATCCTTAACCAGCCAGGCTAGCCAACTGTGAGCTCCAGGTTCACTGAGAGACCCTGATTTTACAAATAAGGTATACTACCCCATCAGTTAGCCATGAAGGTCCCAGAGGCCCTCCAACAGCACAGGCGATTGCTATTGCTCTTGGCTGTGGACCAGAACTAGATGGTAAGACTCTATTGCAGACACCACACACCCTGGCTATAGGACAGAAAAATCAAGCTGGAAAGGAAATGGAAAGACTTCTCTTCTAACCACACATAAGATGCTACTGGGCAGCTGGGAAAGAAAAGTCATCAATAATGTTACCCAGTGGTAGACCTCGAATGCTACAATGCTGACCTCCATGCAGGATGTGCCCACAGGCACAACAGTGGCAGGAGTATTTTCTGATTGGATTTGAGGGCTAGGAGGGAATTCATGCCTGGTACTGTAAAACCCATCAACAGACCAAACTTACTACCGTTGTTCTACTAAATGCACATGATGTCAAACTGCCTTCTAAGTATTTATGCTTATACCCATAGGCAAATGCTGCTCTCAGCTTTTATCAGAGAAGCTTCTGTTTGCAGCCAATAGCTGTGAATGCAGAAACTCAGGAGATTTAAGAACTGATGACTGGGGGGGGGGGGGGGGGAGGGGTGAGGGGTGAGGAGCCAACTGCAATTATGAACTCACAACATTTAGTCATGAACAGGGGAAGGGCTCACGGGCCTACCCCTCCTGGGGACCCATTAGCTACTGATGATGCTGGGGGAGGAGAAACACTGATCTTCAATAGTGTGAGCCATTGGTATGTCCTCTATGCTCTGTGTGCAGCTCCACACCCATGAGCACTGGGACGACTCTGGTTGAACTCAATTACAAAACAAAAACAGCCAGAGCGGTGGCGCACGCCTTTAATTCCAGCACCTGGGGAGGCAAGACAGGTGGAGCTCTGTGAGTTTGAGGCCAGTCTGGTCTCCAAAGTGAGTTCTAGGACAGCTAGAGCTGTTACACAGAGAAACCCTGTCTATCTTGAGAAAAACAAAAACAAAATGACATGACATCAGGATGGGGAGAAAAGTGAGGGTGATAGGTGGAAGGGTGAACCAAAGGTGGGCCCTGAGTATAATCAGGAAGTACATGTCAAACTGCCAAGGAGCTGGGGATAGTGGTGTACATCTCCAATCCCAGAGCCCAAGAGGCAGAGGTAGGTGGCTCTGAGTTCAAGATCAACCTGGTTTACATAGTGAGTTCTAGGCCAGCCTAGGCTACATTGTAGACCCTGTCTCAAAATAAAACAAAGCAAGCATATCCACATACACAACTGTCAAGGAATAAATGTAATTAAATTGGTATTTGAAGGCAGGTATGGTAACTTACAACTGTAACCCTAGCACTTGGTAAACCAAGGTCGGAGGACTGCAAGGAATTAAAGCCCAGCCTGGGTTACATAGTAAGTTCAACCCATCCTGAACTACAGAGTGACAGCCTGTCTTAAAACAAACTAAGGATTCAAAATGTGTTTATACAAAAGGCCACATAAAGCACCATGGAATCACAAACCTAGACACATGGCTATTATCAAATTGATTTCACCAACGAAGAGGGAACAAGGGCAAAGGCTCTGAGTCCCAGGGCTGGGTGGCAATTCTGGGCATCCCCTTCCTAAGACCTGCAAGCAGCCAAACCTGCACCTGTTTTCCTATGAATCCAATCAGCAATAAACACCTTCATGATCATTAGAGTCAAGCCTACCTACCATGGGCTAGGTGGCAGAGAGGACCCATGACCCTATAGACTGGTGTCCTTACCTAGCCACGGTAAATGTGTCTTCTGGTAGGAGCCGAGCTAGCTGGATGAAGATGTGATTGAGAGATGGGCAAAAGCCACACCACGGTGTGTAATAGAGCAGCAGAACATCCTGTGGGAAGGGGAGACAGTTACTCACACCTGGTCCTGGACCTCATTTCCTGCTGTGCTCAGAATCCTGAAGGCATTGAGTCACTGACTGTGCAGGACTCATGGCGAGATTTTTTTCATCTTTAGTTCTAATTATGTTTTCCTTACAGTCTTTGCAGTTAGAAAGCAGCATGCAATCTGCACATGTTCCACCACCAGACCACTCTGTATATCAGAAATAGTCTGTTTCCCCCCAATGACTACCACTGTGGAAATGAAGAGGAATGGATGGCTTGAGTTTTGCCCCACTCCTCAGCCCCTAAGCCTGTTTCTTGTAGTGCTCTACCACCACGTCATCTCTCCAGTCCCATACCTGTTTCTGAAGGGTTACTTCCCAGAAGGTATCAGTTGTCACTTCAGTGATTAAATGCTGAGACGGAAACTGGGCAGAGTCACTTCCAGTAAGATGCCTTTTCAAGGGACTGTAGAGAACACTGAAGTTTTGAATAAAAGACTCTAAAAATAAAGAGAAAATGAGATCACCTTTGCTCTAGGTACAAGTAGGATAGCTCACCTACTTTAGAACTGAAATGATCTCCCATGCTTACTTTTTTTACTGTTGTGATTTTATTTGGGGGTTTTAGTCTTACTTTGTAGCTCTGGCTGACCTGGAACTTGCTATGTGGACCAGGATGGCCTTGAACTCAAGAGATCCACCTGCCTCTGCCTCCACACCCAGCTCCATGGGTTGCTTATGGTTTTTATCACCACAACTAAGCAAACCCTGGCACAACAGTGCCCAGGTTGCCATCATGCTTGACTTTGTATTAACTCAGAGGACAGTCCTTTACTAACTAAATACCATGTAGGTGGGATGCTCAATACAAAGTGGGAATTCTATCCTGCTCTTTTCCAAAGAGACTGCCACACATACACAGCATGAGAACTCACATAGCAACACACATTGTACCTTTTGCAAGAGAGGCAGCTTTGAACGCTAAGCTCTTTAAGCATCACTACAAATGCAGTGACAGTACAATACAAAGATGTTTAATGACCATTAATCTGAGGCCAAGTACCTTCTTTGTTTACTTTATTAAAGTTCTTCAAGTTTTCTTTTTTTAAAAAGCTAACAAAAATAATTATGCATGGTGGAAAAATATATAAATAAACCAAGTAATAAAAGCTCTAGCTGGAGAGATAGCTCAGAGGTTAAGAGCACTGGTTGCTTTACCACAGGTTCTGAGTTCAATTCCCAGCAACCACATGACGGCTCACAACCATCTGTGATGAGATCTGGTGCCCTCTTCTGGCCTGCAGTCATACATGCTGTATACATAATAAATAAATAAATCTTTAAAAAAATAAAATAAAATAAAAGCTCTAACTTAAGCCAACAATCTCACCCTTCCCATCAATACCATCATCTCAGAATCCTCTGCCTCAGTGAAGCAACACTAGTCTGAACTTTGCTTCTCTCTTCCAACTCCCTCCAATGGAGGTCTTAACAGACAATGACTGGCTCTGCAGAAGCAGGAGGAAGTAAAGAGTGTCATGTGAACACTAAAGACATGTCCTTATCATAGCTGAACAACACTCAGTTGGCTATAGTTTTGGACTGTGAAACCAAGATTTCTCAATCTGAATGAAGCCTAAATTCTGAAGCTACCCGAGCTGACTTAGGAGTTAACCCCCTAAGTAATTTATTTTACAAGGACTCTCAAAATTGCTACCAAGGATAGAATAGCTGGCCCAAGAGAGAATAGCTGGGCCCCAGTTGATATAGAAGACAAAATGAAGCCTAAAGAGGGATTCTTTCAGGAAACTCGAAAATTCAAAGTAACCTGTCTGAGCTTCTCTGAGCTAAGTATTACTCACAGAATCCAGAGAACTCAATCACCACTTTAAAACTTATCTGCTCACCTGGATGTGGTGGCACACACCTTTAATTCTATAGCTTGAGAGGCAGAGGCAGGAGACCTCTCTGTGTTTGAGACCAGCATGGTCTACATAGTGAATTCTAGGACAGCCAGGACTATATAGACATACCCTATCTCAGAGAAGGAAAAAAGCCAGACAAGTAACAATGACAAAAACATGGTTGGGAGTCGTGGAAAGACAGCATTCTGGTGAAGACCTCGGCTGCTCTTCCAAAGGACCTAGGTTCAATTTTCAGCATCTACATGGTAGCTCACAATTGCTTACAATTCCAGTTCCAAGAGATCCAATACCTTCTTCTGGTCTCTCTAGGTACCAGACATACATGCAGGCAAAATACCATACATATAAAAAAAAATAAATAAATAAAATTTTGCCGGGCGTGGTGGCGCACGCCTTTAATCCCAGCACTCGGGAGGCAGAGCCAGGTGGATCTCTGTGAGTTCGAGGCCAGCCTGGGCTACCAAGTGAGCTCCAGGGAAGGCACAAAGCTACACAGAGAAACCCTGTCTCGAAAAAAACCAAAAAAAAAAAAAAATTTTAAACTACATGCTTGGGGAGATGGAGAGATAGCTCAGCAGTTAAGAGCACTGACTGCTCTTCCAGAGGACCCAGGTTTGATTTCTAGCACCTACATGGTGGCTCAGAACCACCTGTAACCAATTCCAGGGAATCTGATGTCCTCTTATGGCCTTTGCAGATACTGAACATGTGTTGGTATATAGACATACATGCAACAAAACACCCATGCACATAAAAAAAAATAAATAAATATCAAAGCAAAATAAATTACACAGTTGTTTCATTTTATGAAAGCTCACGGGGGTTGGGGATTTAGCTCAGTGGTGAGCGCTTGCCTAGCAAGCACAAGGCCCTGGGTTCAGTCCTCAGCTCTGGAAAATTAAAACACAAACAAACAAAGAAAGAAAGAAAGAAAAAAAGAAAGAAGAAAGGAAGAAAGGAAGAAGGAAGGAAGGAAGGAAGGAAGGAAGGAAGGAAGGAAGGAAGGAAGGAAGGAAGGAAGGAAGGAAGGAAGGAAGCAAGCAAGCAAGCAAGCAAGCAAGCTAGCTTACTCTACCAACATATCATGAATTGGGAGTAAATGGACTCCATAAAGTGAATGATCACAGGTTTGCTTTGAGCATTGAGGAGCTCCTGTAATTATTATAATTTGATACAGAAAAAAAAATCTTACATGAGTTCTTTCACAAAAGTTGTGGTGATATATTGTGTACCCTAATAAACTTGCCTGAGCATCAGAGGACAGAGCCAGCCACTAGATTAGACATAAAGGTCAGGCAATGGTGGTACACACCCTTAATCCTATCACTTAGGAGGCAGAGATCCGGCTGGATCTCTGTGAGTTCAAGGCCACACTGGAAACAGAGCGAGGCAGTGGTGGCACACACCTTTAATCCCAGGAAGTGATGTCTGGGCAGAGAAAGGTATATAAGGAAACAGGAACTTACTCTCTTTAGGCTGAGGATTTCATAAAGGTAAGAACTAGTGGCTGGCTGCTCTGCTTCTCTGATCTTTCAGCTTTCACCCTGATATCTGGCTTTGGGTTTTTCATTAAAGGACCAATGGAATCTTAGATTCCAACAACAAAGGTGGCTAATGTGAATGCTTCACCTGGACCAAGGAAAGGATAGCCAGAAGGACTAGTACTAAGGGAGATCCACTCACACTGCTTTCATACTCTCTCAACTTGGAAATCAAGTTCCTCTCGCTATCAAATTCCTCTTCTCTCCATTTGGCAACCAATGGCTCTCCCTACATTTCCAGTGATGCTGAACTAACAAGGCTTTTGAATTTTTACTTTCCTGTGTTGTATGTCAGGACTTTGGCAACATCCTGGGAACAGTACAGCATGAGTCCATTTGCTGCTGCCGATGCTGCCAAGCCCCAGGAGCCAACTCTGGGGAGCTTTCCCACAGTAAAGCCTTAGGTCATCCCAAGTGGTTTTCACTGGTTTGCAACCTGCTCTCAACACTTGTGTGTTGCACTGTAGGGACAGGGGGTCAAGGAAGGCTTCCCCAGCATGCCGGAAAACTTCGGTGGAACAATGGGCCTGACTGGCCCTGATACTCACACACTCAACCCTGTGAAACAAGGATGAACAAGACAGTCTAAGCTCACTCCCTTCCGCTTCAGTTCCTTTCAATTGCTGGTGCTATTAATGGCCGTGCTCATCAGCCCCTGCACGTCCCATTAGAAAGGTTCTCGCCACTCTGTCTGGCATGGAAGCCAGGCTCCTGGGATTAATGCTTGCTCAGCCTTGGAAATGTGACAGAAGTTGCCAATCTTGGTCTCTTAACCCCCATGGGGTAGCTGACAAACTCAACCAGAATTGGGTAAATTGAGGCTTCTACTCTATTTACCAGACAAACTGGTTTCCTTTCAAATTGACCAACAGATAAAGACAACTGACATCACCTCATGATCAGGAATAATGAGACCATCAATGCAAATTATGGCTCTTAAGCTAAACAAAGCTTATCATGCTCAGGAAGACAAACCACCTACAGTACCTAGGGTGAACTTCATGAGGGCCTGTTTGGGGTCCAAGATATAGTGCGACTCTTCTTTCACATCAACAATTGTGGCAAACTCCTTCACGGGAGCAGAGCTCGGTGCACCCAGTCTCTCTGCATATAACCAAAATAAATTGGAATCCAAAAGGTAGATATTCAGGGTCTTGTTGGTTCTGCAGCTCAGGCCTGTGAAGGTTGTGCTAGTGAGGCCCACTTCAGGAAAGTGGTACCTGTTCTCCTCAATGTGAGGAATGGAGCTCAGGGCAGTGGACTCACAGCTCTTCTCTAGGGAAGAGAATGCGATGGCCGGGGCTGTAAAGACATCCTGTTCAGAGTCAGTGAAGCTTGCCACGCCCCGGGATATGGTCCTGCAACATGCAGTGTAGTAGCTGAAAGGGCTGTAGGAGGTTAAAAAATTGCTGCATTCTATGCTGCCCGACACCACATGATAAAAGGTCTGCTCCTTGAGGTAGAACGAATCCAGAGCGGCTGCCATCTCGAAGAAGCTGCACTGTGGCACACTCACTGAGCTCGGCTTGGTACCACCCACTGTCTGGTTGACACACAGTTCACAGACATTGTGGGTCCTGGAGAGGGCTGGCCCCTGCGGCACCACCACCGTGTTACAGCAGGGGGACGCTGACATCAGCTGAACATCGGGCAGTGGAGCTGGCAGCTCTGGTGCCAGGGACTGGAACACAGGTGCCTCCACCCGCCGAAGGTGTTGAAGGAGGCGCTCCACCACCTGGTCCCCATGACAGTTATTGTACTCCAAGGCCACTTCGGTGATCTGAAAGACAGGGCAGGGCTGGTAAGAAACAGGACTACAGATATAGAGAAGGCAGCTTTGCTGCCTGGATGGCATCCCTAAGTCACAGGAAGAGCCCAGGCCAACACTGCCTCAAAGGAGAAGTGGTCATACCAAAACCCTTCTGCTCTAGCTGTCCTGGAACTCACTCTGTAGACCAGCCTGGCCTCAACTCACAGAGATCTGCCTGCTAAGTGCTGGAATTAAAGGCGTGTGCCACAGGTCTATTTTTCACAACATGCCCCTCTATCAGCAAGCACTGAACCATTGTTCTGAATTAGAGGGTTCTAGAAATGTCTGCCCACCATAGATAAATGAAGTCCAGCCCATAAAACTGTCCAGCTCAGGATTGTGTCCAGACCATTCAAAGAATCAGAACAGACTTGAACCCTCTTGCCTTCCAGGTGAATGTGCTTTCTTCACACCTTTAACATTTCCCTATGCTGTCATTTTTCTCCATGTTTAGTAAGTCTGAAAACTTCCCAAATACGTGTAGATATAAGTAAATTTACAGCACATACTCTCCCAAATATATTCATGCCTTCCAGATCACCAATCCAGCCTGCTCCCAACTGTCCATGGCCATCTTTCCTTTCTAGATTACCTCTTCCCCTCCCTGTACCACTGTGACTGGGTCTCAGCATCATCAGGCTGGAGACCAGCTCATCCTCTACTTCTGCTCAGTCTGCTCAGGCCACCACCTTCCTCTTCCTTCCACACTGATGCTTCCTTCTAAAGAACAACCCTAAGCATAACGGATGCTCCTTGGCCAAGTGATATTTGGTGGCTTTCTATTACCTGTGGGATAAATACAGTCATACTCTGGCCCATTTGCCTTTCCAGGCTCATGCTGCCCCCTTCAGACCAGACCAGGTCTTCTTATAGTGTTGCACCTTACAGGTGCCTGCCCAGGGACCCTGCCTCCTCCTCCAGCTGTTGCTAAGACCCTCAAACTGGGAGACTGCTCAGGTAAAAGCAACCCCACTCTGAATGGTATATGAACTAGTTTCTGCAACTCTAGTCCCTGACTCCTCCCATAACCTCAAAAACTTCTGCTAGAACATCTCTTTTCTTTACAGGTTTATGGATCCTCACTGATAGGACCAAGTTTGAGCACATGTGAACATATGGCTTTTCAGAGAAATGTGTACAATATCCTTTCTTGAAGAGAGCAACCACCTTACTCTCAATTTAGGTCATCTTCAGCTACTCAGTGAGTTCAAAGCCAGCCAGGGCTACATGAAACTGTCTCAAACAAACAAAGAAGTGTGTAAGTATGTATGAACCATTTAATGAATATACTTTCAATTTAGACAATTTCTATAACAACATTTATGGAAGATTAATTCAAAACATATTTATAGACTAGCTCTTGGAATAAAACATCACTTTAGGTGGTAAACTGGTGTTTTAAATTACCCCTCACCCATACAAACATCATCATACATTTTGGACAAGATTCTTGACACTGTGCCAACAGGACAGGCCTTGACAACCCACAAAGAGCCCTGGAACCTCCCACCCTCCCTGAACTGGTTTATATTCAGTGATACAATAACTACTCCCCAGGGGCCCTACACACCCTATAAAACTTCAAAATCCACTGCTATATTTATAAAATCTCCCAAATATGAATATTCATTACAGAAAGAGAACACTGTTCCTAATCATTTTCTTTCCTTGTCTGGTTCCTGGTACCTCACACATCAGCCATGTAAAGACCACCTTTAATGGAGGAAGGACTGCATAGTAGGCAGCCACTGCTCCTGAGGGGTGAGGCCTCTTACCTCTCTCCTATGAGTTAAGTAGGTTTTAACACCACAAGCCTCTTACAGAAACAGTTCCAAAAACGAAATTCATGGTATGTCCTGTTAATGTGTTTCAATCTATGTCATGTTTAATTAATGTAAGCAATTAAGAACTTGGCAAACAATTGTAAATGTTTGGGTTATCAATACTTCTGTTGTCTTCTATCAAAGAAATTGTAAGTGTGGATGCCTCTGCTTACTTGATTCATGCTGCAAATACCTGAAAGATCGCTCAGAGTGGAAAGCAAGTCAAAAGGACACTGCAGGCCAAGACAGACATTTCCTCTGATTAGCATGTTGCATACTATATATAGCACGATGTCTTAAGAATGCTCTAGGGACACTAGGGAGCAGTGTCCCTGGTGTCAGGATCTATGTTTTCTTTGTGTGCCCACATGCAGGTGTGGGGTGTGTATGCTGGTGGTGTATACGTAAGGGCAGTTGCTCATTCCTAGGCTTGGTACAGCCACCACTTGGTCACTTCTGACCTACATGAAGCCCACAACTGTCACAAGGGTCCTTGCTTACTATGTCCTCAAGAGTGTAAGTTCAATTTTCTGCCCATACCTAGGCTCACAATAAAAAACAAAAGATGCCCTGAATTCTCTATTGAGCCAACAGCTCTCCTTACCCATGATGCTCTTCCTCCCAAGCCTCTCCTTCCCTCTTCTGCTGGGCTCCTGCTCTCTGGCATGCCACTTCCCTCTTCTGCTACTTCCTGAACCTGGCTTGGCTGGAGTCGGACTGTCCTCTGACTAATGAGCAGGCTCTTAGTTCCCACCTGGACTAGCTTCTGAGACCAGACGCCTGCAGTTGCCACACACTTCTTTCCCCACCAGCTCCCAGTATTCGAAGAACACTGGCCAGACTGACCTGACAAATGGAGGGAAGTGCTGGGCAGATGTAGCTTGTCTTGGGAATGCACAGTACTATGAGGGGCCATCCCATCCCTACGAGGAGGGAGGGGACAGACTCCACCTACTACAAAGCAACCTAGGAGCCCTGTGAAGAGTCACAGGTGAAAGTGATTTTTAAAAAGGCTTGTTGGTAGATGCTAGAAACAGAAGATGTGGGGAGATGCTCATATCTGAGAACAAAAGGCTGGTGCCAAACTCAGCCTCAGCCCTCTGGAGTAAGGGTCTGGGATCCTGCCAACACAACCCCACCACTCTGCATGCCCAAGTCAAGGAAGACAATATCCCAGAAGTAAAAAGCCACAGCCATAGCTACCAGCAAGGCTGGAACTTTGTCTTTTCTGCAAAAATTTTGATGGCTCTTAAACTAGATGGCATAGAGGCCTGGGCATGGTGAAGAGACTCTTGGCTCATAGAGCATCCATGCAGTGCACATTTTCTAAAGAAATGCAGTCCTGAGACCAGTTCAGTGGGAAGAAGAGGACTACTTCATTGCCCCTTCCTTTCTTCCTTTGAAGCCAGACTGTGCATCAGTTAGAAGGCTCCCAGTGGGGACAACAACTTGAAGCTGAAGAACAGCATGGTGAGTCTGGCTGATGAGAAGTTCCGCCCCAGCCTCCAGAGCAGTGCTGAGGGGCCCAAGGACAGGCACTGTCTGCCTGGCCTGCTCTCTGCTACACTGGCTGTCAGATTCTGGGTTGGGCCAATTAAGGGATCCTTGAGGGAAAGAAAAAATAAAACCCTAGTAAATCCAATTTAGCAATTCCAGGCTCTCTTTGCTGATTGTTATTGCTCCCTCTAAGTGCCTCCAAATGATCCATGTACAAAATAAACTCACGCCTAGAGAGAACGGATATCCCAGAAAACGGAAACCTTTGTCTCTGGAAGCCTGTCAGTTCCATGCAACAACACAAGTCTAGAGAAAAAGGGCACACAGCACCACTGCAGCTGTGCCTGGCCACTGTGCTGCTGCCCCAGGACGGCCCGGCTGGCAGCAGGGCCAGTCCCATGACAGTGGCATTTCCTAGGCCTTATCTTGTTATCTTACCTTGCTTGTGTCCAATAGCCTCTAAACGGGAACGTCAGTGCAATAGAGGATGTTTGTCTGTGTCTGGGGAAGCAATTTCAACTCCCTTCACTCCTATTCACCCCTGACCAGAGCAACAAATAAAGATGGTCAGAGAATCTGGAGGAATCCCGGTCCTAGGCAGAGACCACTGAGCCACAGCTACTATTCCTGATGGCCACTCGGATGATAGATTAGTGCCCCTGAATGTGGACGAAGAGCTATGAGAGGACCACCAGACTCCTACCTCATCCAGGAGAGGATGCCTCTCTGCTAAGGGATCAAAAGGTATGAATAGGAAGAGTGCTGGTCCTTTCTTCAGCTCATTGTTCAACAGCAGACTCTTGCCTCCATGGGGCTGCAACCATCGGAAGAGGGTCTCTTGGTTTTCTGAGGCCCACTTGTAGATGTTCTCAGCTGTGAAGTTCATGACTTCCCTGGGGAAGACCTGCCAAGGACAAATTGGAGAGAATAAAACAGGTGAGTAGGACAAGGCGGAGCCAAAGTGCCAGCACTGTCCTCCAGAGGCCTGGTCAAGCCGCACTGTGAGGGAGAAAAAAGCACCCAGAAAAGGCAGCACCACTGCTGGCTGTAAAGCCCACTCAGCCCACCTCTCCACCAATCTCAACAGGTGTCTCAACAAATGGGAGAAAGCCACCATGGGAGCAGGAGGTCACTGTCACACCACCTTTGGCAGAGATCAACTCACCTATTCACAGATACTCCCCTGCCTTCAGGTGGCTGTAATGACCGCTAATCACTTTGTCTAAGGAGGGTTACAGAATCTAGACCTACTGTCCTTGGTGACAGGATGTTAAGAGCTTTGCCTTATGCTTGTCAAGCACTGCCCCAGAGGCCCGGGTGGAGCTTCCACTAGGCAGAGGCTATAAAGGTTTTGTTCGTGGTTACCCCAGTAACTGGACAAATCCCTGGCACAGAACAGGGACTCAGCAGACACTTGATCAAATCAGTGAGTGACCTAAGTGCTACAATTTGTGTGTAGCAGGAAGGAAAGAGACACATGGCATTTTGGCTTTGTTCTTCTGTAACATGAAAGTTTGTAAGTCCAATGATAAAAATCAGAGCTTCAAATAATTCCCAGAGTGGAAGGTATCACAAGATGAAGCATGTGGTAACCACCAGAATGGAGATTTAAATGACCTTATAATGAATGTGCCCGCTGCTTCTGATCTGTAAGCCACTACTATTCCAATGACACTTCTTCTGATAAAAGGAATCAGCTGATAAACAACTGAAAGCACCCGAGTGAGGCGGCAAGCCTGGACAGTTTCAGAATCACTTTACGGTTCTCCTTTTCTCCATTTCCCCTTCCTTGCTGCCCCGTGCTATAAATACATGGAGGCTGAACCAATGGCGCAATGAGAAGTAGCAGAGCAGATGAAGTGACAAGCCAGACGGGAACAAGGAAAGTGGGAGGCAGTGGGAGAGGCCATCACAGCAGTGATGCTCAGAGTACGACAGTGAGGGCTTAGAACACACGCCAACATTTCCATTTGGAAAACACAAAAATACATTTAGGAATATAAATAGCAAGAAGAAAAACACACTATCTGAGAGATGAGAGACAGATGCTAAAATGACTGGCAAACAAGGGGCACTGCGTGGTGAGTGCGCAACAGCACTTGAAAAGACCCATGACCCTAAGCTAAGGGCAGAAACCGTCACTGGATCTGAAAGCCAGTGATTCTGTCAACAATGAAAACACCTCAGAGGGCCAGTGAGAGGGCTCAATGGATAAAAGCACTTGACCCCAAGCCTGACGACCTGTGTTCCATTCCTAGGAATGGAAATATATGGTGGAAGGAGAGAATCAACTCCTGCAAATTGTCCTTGGACCCCCACACACGCGCGCGCGTGTGGGGTGTGGGGTGTGGGTGTGGGGGAGATGGAGTGAAGGTCAGCGCATAGCCACAGGCGTCAGTCTTCACCTCCTACCTTGTTTGAGGCAGTCTCTTGTTCAGTACTGCACACACCAGGGTAACCAGCCTGGGAGCATCCAGGGACTCTGTCTCTTCCTTCCTTGTCTCCACAGGAATGACATAAGATTACAGATGGATTGCTACCCCCAGCTTTATGTGGTTCTAGGAATCTGAATTCAGGTTCTCACACTAGCTTTACTCAATGACAAAAATAAACATAACTAAAAATAAAATACTTCAGAAAAATAACCTGTCAGCAGTGACTGTGGAAGTAGCAAGGACACAGATGTGAAGCTCAATGCTCAGAAGTAGGTAAGTGGCAGCAGTCCCAGCAAAAAAGCAAATGAAATCAGGGGACAAAGAAGACAATGAGAACCTAGGATCTCTGAGGGGAGAGGCTATCACCTTCTCCCTATGTCTTGACAAGAACTTCAACACTCCACTGTTATTGTAGGAGAAAAGCCCCTCCCATTCCTGTTCTTCATATAAGAACAAATCAACAACACTGCCCAGTGGAAGCTAATCTCAGAGAACATGGGCCCAGAGCAAGAAATCACCAACTGAGTAACTGCAGTTTCAATCAAGAAGGGCAACTAACAAAGCTGTATCACAATCTAAGAATCTAAGCAAACATGTTCTAGACAGTGCATTCAAGAGCCCTCTAATGCAGATTCTTACCAGGGGCTGGGCTCTAGGGTAGGCTTATAGGAATTCTCAATGTGCACATAAAATCACGTGCTCTTTCCTAGGGAGAGGTCCATACATTTCATCCAGTTCTCAATTGAGTCTGTGACCTACAGAAGGTTAAGAACCACTGCACTAATACAAATGTGATTTTAAAATACTTACAAGTGATGTGTTGAAATGTCTATGTAAATACACACTTCCAGAGTGTACTAAGGATACCAGTTTCGCAAGATGTTTATTTGTGATAACCCCAAATCGTACTGTTCCTAGGTAATCTGAAACAGAAAATTTTCCTTTATTAAAGAGGAGGCCTAGGCCTTAAAACAACCCCAAACCCATTGATCCAGTCCTAATGTGCCTATCCCCTAGGACAAGGCTGCTGCTAACCTGGCCTGGCCCCAGGAAGAGCAGCTACAGAAGGTGGACTCTTCACTCCAATCACTTAGGCTGAGGAGACTAAAACCACCTGCAGTGAGCTGGCCTGTCTGCTTTGCCACCCTGTACCCCTGCTCAAACAAGCCTACCTCTGGGCCAAAGCACAAGCTGGTGTCTCTGGACATGGCCAGCTCCTTGTCATCACTCATCTTGTTCTCACTGTCCCTGACTACCCACGTACCCAGGGGACGGAAGCTCTGGGGAGATGTTGGGACTTGATCCTATTTTGATGGCACTTTTAAGTAGCTATATTGTCTTATTCATTTATTTAGATTTTTCTTCATCCAAATTCCTCTTAGGAATTCAAGTTCTTATTTATTGCTGGTACCCTAATTGGAGGAGGATGACTCTGAACTTCTGATCTTCCTGCCTCCACCTTCCCAGTACTAGAATTACAGGAATGTGTCACCACAAGCAGTTTATGGGGTACTAGGGATCAAACCCAGGGTTTTATGCATGCTAGGCAAGCATTCTATCAACTGAGTGGCATTGCATGCCACTAAATCTATGTGAAATGAATGAATCTAGTATATACAAAGAACTCACACAAACTGACATTTAAAAAATGATATAAATGGGCACATCACAGAAAGAGAATGGACCTGGCTAAGCACTACATTGAATAATGAGCAACCTCACTCTGAGTAAAACAAAACAATACCACTTTTGCCAAACTGCTGAAATTTAAGGCTTAGGAAACACCGAATACCAGTGGCCAGCAGAGCAATTGGAGCTCTGATACAACACTAGCAGAAAAGGTAAAATTTGGGACTTGACAGAAGTTTGTGGACTGCTAGGGACAAAGGACACCACTAGCAATCTCACATGTGTACTAGGAGTCCCGTTCAGGGACACTAGCTAGCAGACATTGCACAGATGTAAGAGATGATGAGGCAGAACTATCATAACGTGCAGAAACATCTCCAAGATAGCAGAACTTCTGTTTAAAGAAACAAAACAAATAAAACCTCAAACTTGGAAAACAGTCTTCTTTTCTTATGGGCACATGGGAGTAGAAGTGTATAGAGAACCTGAAAGGGGGTACAGCTGCACAGTAGTCCCAGGCACTCTGAAGAGTGGGGCAAGAGGAATGCTTGAGCCTAGGAGGAACTTAAGACCAAGCTGGGCAAAATATGGAGACATGTCTCTGAAAGAAGAGTAAAACTGGTTTGGTGTTGGGACACAAAGAAAGTTATAGCCTCATATGTGAAGCTTTCATTACTAAAAATAAATAACTAAATTTAAATTTGCTGCGTGTGGACAGGCCACATTGTGTGTCTGGAGGTTAAAAGACAACCTCTGCTGTAGGTTCTGGGGATAAGACTCAGGCTGTCAGACGTGGTAGCAAGTGCCCTTTTCTGCTTAGTTGTAGTAAGATAGGCCTACAAGGCCGAGAGATGAGCCAACCTGGAGTCTGCCTGAGGTTCTAGCAACAGGCACTGTCAGAACTCCTGATCATGCCCAGCCAATGAGGTGTGACCACACAATGTCACTGAATCAGGATGTAGCCTGGGTACTGGGAGGAGGGTATATAAGGCTCTTCCCATTGCTGAATAAACAAGTCTGCTATTCGCTTTTCTTTTTTCTTTCTTTCTTTTTTTCCTTTTTGAGACAGGGTTTCTCTGTGTAGCTTTGCATCTTTCCTGGATCTAAGCTCTGTAGACCAGGCTGGCCTCAAACTCACAGAGATCCGCCTGGCTCTGCCTCCTGAGTGCTGGGATTAAAGGTGTGAGCCACCACTGGCCAGCCTGCTGTCTGCCTTTTACCTGACTCCCAGTGTCTGTGCCCTTGACACCGCACCTCCTCGCCCCTCCCCCAAGGGAGCTGTTAGGACCCAGCAACACTTGGTCTTCATTATTTTTCAAGGAACATGCAATACTGTAGTGTCTGAACAATTCTAAAATACAGGGGGGATTAGTAAGATGGCACAGGGAAGAGTGTGTCCTTTCCTACCTTCCCTGCTGTATTACATATGCTAAATAAGATCTTAAACTTCAAATGTCACCAACTTATATCCAAGTAGCCAAAGTATAAAAATATGAAGGCGTTCAACACACAAAGGTGTCACCCTCAGCCAGGCGTGATGGCACACACCTTTAGTTCCAGCACTTTGAAGCAGAGGTAAGTGGATTTCTGTGAGTCTGAGGTCAGCCTGGTCTATAGAGAGTTCCAGGACAGCTTGAGCTGTTACATAGTGAGATGCTGTATATATAAAACAAAAACAAAAACAATAACAATAACAACCAAACAAAAAACCCAAAACAAGCCGGGCGTTGGTGGCGCACGCCTTTAATCCCAGCACTCGGGAGGCAGAGGCAGGCGGATCTCTGTGAGTTCGAGGCCAGCCTGGGCTACCAAGTGAGCTCCAGGAAAGGCGCAAAGCTACACAGAGAAACCCTGTCTCGAAAAACCAAAAAAAAAAAAAAAAAAAAAAAAAAAAAAAAAAAACCCAAAACAACAACAACAACAAAAAGTGTTCTTTAATCCCAAACCCTACCTGGAGCATTGCCAGGTAAGGAGCTGCTGAGCAGAACAGTGGGAATGCCTCTCTAAACAATTCTAAACCTGACAGGTTTAAAGTGACAAAAGAAAAATATAGGAAGAATAAACCAGAAAGTAAAAAGAGTGGTTTGTAAGGAAGCCTGTATATCCCTGAGCAGGGCTGTCTGCACAGGACTCAGAGCCACAGTCATGCTTCACATAATTCAAAAACTAAACCAAGGGAAATGGAGGGCAGGCACCTAGTGGAGAATGCTAGCACTAGCAAATAAACATAACTGCAAGTGAGGAGAAAGAGCCAACCTCAGTAACTGGAGAACTGTAAAAGAGAAATGGACTAAGTCCATAAAGCTCATTAAGAAATATGTTTCCCATTAAGGCTATAAACTAGCAATTCTGAAACTACTGATACCTCTTTGTATGTAAGTATACTGTCAACCTTTGGGCACCAGGATATTTACTAGTAGGGTAAGAAGTTGTACTGTAGGAGGGGAGGCTAAAATGTGTTACACTGGAATCAGAGAACATTATATAAGCTGGCTTCTGATTTGCACATTATGTATATAATATAAAAATATGGATACATTCATATCATGAGGGTATAAACATATGAGCTTCCTGGTTTTATCTGCTAGACCTTGAAGTGATACTACCAAAGAGTCTACCCAGCACTCAGATCTTCATCTCCAAGTATCAATCTCCACTGAAAGGCACCAGGCTCTTACAGAAGAGGCTGATGAAAGAGGGAGAGATGTGTGTGTTGCAGTGCTAGGGATGGACCCTGGGCCTTCCACATGCTAGCAACCACTCTATTACTGAGCCACTCCCCAAGTCCCTTTAAAAACTTTAAATGATAAAACATATTAAGTTCAGATAATGAAAATATCAGGGGGGAAAAAGCAGCACCTAAGATAAAGTATGAACTGCCAGCACCTATACCACACCATACACAGGAAAAGGCTGAATCCTGGAGAACAGCTGTAGTTCGAAGAACAGGAAAATTAGCCAATAAGAACACTGATTTGGTAGTGTGCCAAAGTCACCAGCGTGACATGCTGCAGCAGAAGATTAAAAAGTGACAGCCTGACTCAGAGCCTGAATGGGGCCATTCAAAGGCCCAGTTGAACTGCATCAGTATGAATGGGCAGGTTGTCGAACAAAGCAGAGCCTAACAACTCGAACACAGTGCAGTTCTAAAACTTTACTTTTCACACATAAAGACATTCATACAAATCATACTTCTGGGGAAGCTCCTGAACATGGTGGAGACTTTCCAGGAAGAAGTATCTCAAGTTTGTAATCTCGTGAATAATTAACACTTGGTTCAACATAAGAAGTTTACAGTCTAAAGTGGGCACCAGCATGTTCTACAACAGTACTCTTTGTCACTTATAAAATGAATTCTTTTGTTCTCAAAGTAATGAGTGCTAATATTTTAATTAAGAAACATGAAAGCCAGGCATAACAGGAGATAAAAGGGTCAGTGCATGGTCATCTTCACATATATAGGGAGATGGAGGTTAATCTAGGCTCCATGAAAGTCTAAAGGAAAAAAACAAAACAACTTTGAATATGTTGCAGAATTTAAAATAAATTGAAACTCATATTCTCTCCTTCCTTACGCCCCCCCCCCCAAAAAAAGCAGCCCAGTATGGTAAATTGCTTTTAATCCAGGCAGAGGCAAGCAGGTCTGAGTTCGAGGCCAGCCGGGGCTACAAACCTCGTTCCAGGACAGCCAAGCTACATAGAGAAACCTGTCTCGAAAAAACTGAAGGAAAAAAAAAAGAAAAGAAAAATTAATGCAGTCCATTAGCTTGGTCATTAGCCAGTCTCAGATCTCTAGTAAGCACACAGTGGCAAATGGTAGCAAAGATGACGACAAATGTGTCCAGTTCCTGGAGGAGTATCTTGGTAGAGAAACTGCTGCATGTGTTAAAAGCTAATCAGATAAGGGGACCAGAGCCTGACCTGTGGCCACCCACTCCTGGAGAACACACACAGACAACTGGCTTGTTTGGTGCCATTCTTAAGCGCGACAGGATATGCTCCATGAACATGGCGTGAGGGGAAGCAACAGAAGGCACTTGTGCAGTCTGGTGAGCTTTGAGTGGTCAGCCATCTTGCTTTGACTGCTCAGTCTCAGCTCCTAGCCATTTGTTAGAGGGTTGGGGCTCTTTGCCAATAACAGACTACCCCACTCCAATTCCTGTGTACCCTAGGGACAGCTTCAGTCACCTTTCCTGTTTCTTGTACACATTTGTCACCACCCACCACGTAGCTCATCAAGAGTGCAAGGAGAATGAAAAAGGTGAAATTCCCCGTGGTTTCCACTCAGGTCAATCTGGACTATCATGCTTGCATCAAGGATTTTGTTAGGGGCTTTCTGAATGTTCTCATCTCAGTCTGTTTTGTTAAGTACCATTTGCCTTAAATTCAATATTAAATATTAAAACTTCAGTTTAGTATTAGGGAGAATACATACCTTCTGAGCCTTGAACCACATAAATAAAGCAAAATATTAACCTTTCAAATGCTGAAGAAAGAGTAAGAATGGCTACTTTCATTAGAAAACAGACTAAAAGACCAGGTGTGGTGGCAC
The DNA here is from genome assembly GCF_049852395.1 of Peromyscus maniculatus bairdii. Classification (NCBI taxonomy): domain Eukaryota; kingdom Metazoa; phylum Chordata; class Mammalia; order Rodentia; family Cricetidae; genus Peromyscus; species Peromyscus maniculatus. The sequence goes on along the minus strand of NC_134859.1, from coordinate 4,212,761 downwards.
CAGCCTTTAATCCCAGCACTTAGGAGGCAGAGGCAGGCAGATCTCGAGGCCAACCTGGTCTACAGAGCAAGTTCCAGGACAGCTTGGACTACACAGAGAAACCCTGTCTTTAACACCAAGCCCTCTCCAAAAAACAACAAACAACAACAACAACAAAAAAAAAAAAACAAAACTTGCAGGAGACATCATATTTTAATTCAACAAGGGCTTTTCACTTGGAGGCATACAGTAACAGTGCATGTCCAGTGTGGCTATTTAACACTTGAAATGCTAGCAATGAGGAATTAACCCTATTTTATTCTGATGATCCATGCAACAGCAAACCAGTCTTAATAATGGCCAGCCATCTGTGAAGGACACAGGACAGGACCCCATCGGGATAATTACCAAAGATGTCATTTCCTTTCTACTCCTTCAGAAAGAGATGCCACACTCTAACTACAAACTGAGCTTATACAATTTAACTGTCTCAGAGGCCTACAACACTTGGTATGCTGGGAGTACTGTACTCAAAGATCCCCCAAAAAACAAACAGGCCAGAACTGAACAAGGCAGAAGTCTTGGACCCCCAGGAGACATAGCATATAGACACCTAACGGTAAGTATGTCATGGTCTACTTCATAACTGAGCATCACCAGATTAAGCTACATGGCATTTAATCAGTACGACTAAGACATAATTTACCTCTAGGGAAATTTCTCTTCTGGGCAAATTTTTCTTAGATCTTTATATTGGGAAACAGAGACATTCCAATAGGTAAACCAGTGTGGCCTAGAAATAAGCCTTATTTTATTATCATTAACTTCTAATTTCCCCCACCCCAGGGTTTTAGATGAATTGAGAAAAGGAGAATAAGAAGGATATCAACTCTTCCAGTGCAGCTGATGACTCCCTCCCCAGTGTACTTACAATGATGACTTCGGACTCCAATGATAAACATGTCTATTAAATGAAAATCCTTCAAAGAAATGGACACATTGCAGAAATGCTTGTTTCCTATGTATAAACTATTGCCAGAAATGTAACTTTGAGGTCTGTATATTTCCATGATTCTCTACATAAAACTAAAGCAATTGTGTAAGGAAGAAATCTAGCATTTGGGCACCACAGACGCATGCCAGTGCTTGACAAGACAATGCTAATGTAAACATGGAACATCCTTTCTTGGGAGCTGGACCAGAGTGGAGAGCAATGCAGTTCCAGATACATGACTTTAGAAGACCATAAACTACAGATCTAAATAGGCATTGTCACACAGCTTCACGGCAGTAAAATATACACTGGCACAGCAGCAGTCCTGCTCATTAAATTATAAAGCACAGCATTAAATACTCACACACTTCCCTTTCAACTCCTTCCTTTCCAGGCTGAAGATCTGCTTACAAGCCCTCCTCCACCTATTTCAGGCTGCACTATGTGCTAGTTGAGTCAGCCACGTGAGCTATTTCTTTCCCTCAAGACAATCCTCTAAAACTGTGAAGACCATTCTAACCTCACAGGCCTATGATTACTGTAGAAGGATCATGGCATTTTCCAGCTGAAAAAGTTCCTTTATTCTTCCAATGAGAAACTGAAGGTCACTGAGAAGGGGTGCCTGGGCCATGAATGCTTGACACTAGAGTGACTTGTTCTCTGTGCATGGGGGAGTCCTTGCTAGAAACCTATTACTAAAGTCCAAGAGAAAATTAAGATAAAGGCTGTCTATGGATGCAACTCCTTCTTGGAGTGAGTTCCAAGAAGGGAGAAGGGCTAGAAAAGGTGAGCTCTTCCCCATGGACCTAGGCCCCTATCTCAGCTTCTGTATTTACAGCTGTATTATAGGAGTTTCCTGGTGATGCTGTAACAAATTACCAGACATTCAATGGCTTCAAACAACACAGATTTGTGTTAGGATTGTAAGAGTCAGGTATTTAAATGAGCTGCACTGGACTACAATCAACCTTGTGTCATCGGAATATGTTCCTTCAACAGACTCTCAGTACAGGTTCTCAACCCGTGGGTCGTGACTCCTTAGGAGTTAGGTGACCTTTCACAGGGTCACATAGACTATTGGGAAACAGATATTTACATTACGGCTCACAACAGTAGCAAAATTACAGTTATGAAGTAGCAACAAAATGTTATGGTTGGGGCCACCACAACATGAAGAACTGAGTAAAGGGTCAGGAATTAGGAAGGTTGAGAGCCACTGCTCTAGAAGGAATCCTTCTAGCTCCTGTTAGCTGTCCACACTGCTTGGCTGCAGCCCCTTCATCAGCCTTTGAGCCAGTGATGTCCAGTGAACTTCTCATAACACGTAACACTCATACTGACTGTTCTGCCTTTCAATCAATATGTAAGAATTCTGACTACATCATCAGAATACACCACCAGACACCAGGATAACAGCCCATCTCAAGACTGGCTCGTTAGCAATGTAATTTCACTTGCTCCTCACCATGTGACATCAACAATCACAGGTTATGGAGTTTAAAAGTAGACTTTAGCCATAAACCATTACCTCAGATCGTCAGCTTCCAAATTTTTAAAACTGGGTTAAGAACAGTTTGTATCTCAAAAGGTGGCAGTAAAGACTGCATCACCCAGGGAAAGCCTGGCCCACAGAAGTGTTCAAACATCAGCTTAACATGTTCAGCTCTGTTAACAGAAGCTCATGTGTCAATCTCAACTGGAGTAGATCTTACACAAATGTGCAAATGTACGCCTGTGATTTTATTCTGTGAACCCTTAGATTTCTTTCAAATTTTCAATGCTTTTGATTCTTTGTCTAGCAGTATATTTCAACTTCTAAACATTGGAAAGAAAAAAACCATAAGAAAGAGGAACCTACAAACATACCCCCAAAATAAGACAAAAAAACAAAACAAAACAAAACAAAAAAAAAAAAAAAAGAAAAGAAAAACAGCTAGAAAGTGAAAATGGAATCATTCTCTAAGTACGCAGGCTCAAGGAATGGAAACATCTGTACTCAATTTACTTCTGATTCTCTTGGAGCTGAGGTGACAAAAGGGTTCTGCTTTCCCCCAGACCCCCAGGCCCCCTACTGACTCAGCAGAGTCTCACAGTCACCTGGAGGCAGTGCCCTGCTGAGCCTTTTGTCCAGCTGGAAAACCATGCTTCCCTACAAAGACCTACCTGACAAACCTGTGCTCCACTCACTATGGACAAGCATACCCATTGTCCACATTAGTTGGTACTGACTAAAAAAAAAAATGTATGGTTCATGAAAGTTCATCTGTAGCCCATAGAGAGCTATTAAGCCCAAAGTCTCAAGAATCAGACCAAAATAGCCCAAGGAAAGTAATGCAACCTCCAATTTGGCCTGGCTAGGCAGGCCTTTATATTCCTAACCTTTAAAAAACAATGTTGTGGAGGGCAGAGGTTTCCTTCCCTGTCTGTGATTGTTTTGGTTTCTTTGAGACAGGGTTTCTCTAATAACTCTGGTTGTCCTGAAACTCACTCTGTAGACACCTTGAACCCAGAGATTCGCCTGCCTCTGTCTCCCAAATACTGGGAAGGAGTGTGCCACCATTGCCTGGATTCTCCACAACTCTTCTTCATTGTTGTTTCCTAACAGGATCCTTTGGCATAGTGAGATGGCTCAGCAGTTAAGAGCACTTGCTTGCTCTTCCAGAGAACCAGGGTTCTGTTCCCATCGTCCACATTAGGTAGCTCACAACCATCTGTAACTCTAGTTCCAAGGGAACCAACACCCACTTCTGGTCTCTGTGAGTACCAGGCACACTTTTATACATAAAACAAAAATTAAAAAAAAAAATTAACTGTCTTATAGCCCAGGCTAGCCTCAAGCTTTACACACACACACACACACACACACACACATACACACACACTCACACACACACCTTGAAATCCTGCCTACATTTCCAAAGTGCTGAAATTACACAAGGTTTATATAGTGCTAAGGACTGAAGCCAAGGCTTTATGCACGTGAGGCAAGCTTTCTACCAACTGAGCTATACCTCAGCTCCCTCTATAAGTACTCAAGAGAAGCTTTATTTACAAGTAAGCACATGGAGAAGGGCTTTTTCCTGTGCAAAAATTTACTTTTATCACCAACTCATGGTTCCCCACTCAGTTCTACCAGATGCCACCAGATAGAGCAGAGAACCTATCTGCAACCAGAAGATCCTCCTCTGTTTCTTCTAAAAACAACCACTAAAACAGTATAGCTGCCTGACCTCCCAAGACTCGGGGAAACTGGAGGAAAAGAACAATAGTACAGTCATCTTTTGATATCTGGGAAAGAGATGAATCCCAAGACTCCCTGAGGGGACCAACAACTAAGGTATCCAAGTTCCTTATATAAAAGGGCACAGCATTTGCATATTTCCTTTGCATCTGCCTGTGTGCTTTGAACCCAGGCTAGATAATAATCTTATACTGTATTCTTTAAGGAGTAGCAATTTAAAACTCTGTACACGTGGGGCTGGAGCAATGGTTCAGTGGCTAAGACAACTTGTTGCTCTTACAGAGTACCAGAGCTCAGTTCCCAGCACCCAAAGAGAGAAGCTCATAGCTGTTTGTAACTACAACTCCAGGGGATTTGATACTCTCTCTTCTGGCCTCTGTGGGTACCTGAACACACTCTCACTCTCTCTCTCTCTCTCTCTCTCTCTCTCTCTCTCTCTCTCTCTCTCTCTCTCTCTCACACACACACACACACACACACACACACACACACACACACACACAGTTTTTAAAATCTATACATGTTCAATAAATACATCTTTTTCTTTTTTCTTTTTTTTTAAAAGAGAAAAAAAGGGTATCAAGGCTGGAGAAATGGCTCAGAGGTTAAGGGCACCAGCTGTTCTTCCAGAGGTCCTGAGTTCAATTCCCAGCACCCACATGGTGGCTCATAACCATCTGTAATGAGATCTGGCACCCTCTTCTGTATGCATAATAAATAAATAAACCTTAAAAAGTATTTAAAAAAAAAAAAAAGGGTATCAATATGTTACCTAGGCTGGCCTCAAACTGCTGGGCTCAGGAAATTCTCCTACTCAGCTTATTGAATTGACAATTTTTAATACTCAATTGAATCTGCAGATCAATAAAACTAACACCACAAAGTAAAGTAACAAAAAGGAATGGAAATTATTGTTATTAATTAATAATTCAGTGTATTTTCAAGGTGACATTTAGGTACCATGTAAATTTTAATTCAGTTCTTCAGGTTTCTTGTGTTGGGACAGTGAGAAACCAGGGGAGAAAAAGTAGGAAAGGACAGGAAGGGACTCCAGGAAGCCTGTCACAATGACTGCTACACTAAGCTACAATCTGAAGGCCAGACATGAGAAGCAATGATGGACAAGAGCCACAGGACTTTCAACCCTTTCTTGGTCTGAGGAGATGGCTCAGTCTGTAAAGTGCTTGATGCCACAAGCATGAGAACCTGAGTTCAGATCCCCAGCACCCACATAAAAAAGCCAACCATGGTCAAGTGTCTGTAACTCCTGGGTGGTAGGTGTAATGGATCCCTAGAGTCCACTGGTGAGCATCAAGTTCAAAGAGAAACCCTGTCTCAAAGATAGAGAGCAACTGAGGAAGACACCTGACACAAACCACTAGCTCCCACAAGCAGATGCACACCTGTACAAGCACACCCAGGTGGACACACATAAGGCCAGTCAGGTGATGCAGATGGAGTCTTTCAAAAGCACAAACTATGCTTGTTTGAGCACTTCCAAGCAGAGGTGTAGTTCCTGAGGAACTACTGTTTATTTACACATAAATTAACCTAGACTTATAAAACAAGCACCAGTCCTCTACCTCCCAAATTTCCATACTGATAAACTCAATCAAAGAAAAATTAACGATCTTATTCTAGGGTCAGATACTGCCAGCTTCCAGTTCACTGCTTCTCTTTCTTCCCCAAGACTGCATCTCTTTTTATCAATCAGATGAAATGAAAAACCAAAATTTGCTGCAAGGTGTAAGGACTCTTCTCTAAGCATTTGTCAGGTTGATGTGGAAGGTTTTCCCTGTATTTTATCACAACCTGGACTACAGAGTGAGAGGGTCTCAAAAAATTTTCTATTTTTCTTGAAAGGGCTAGAGATATATAGCTCAATGGTAGAGCTCTTGCCTAGCACACAGAAGGCCCTGATTTCCATCCCCAGCACTGGAAAAAACAAAAACAAAAACCACTGCAGATCTCTTTTTAAAAAGCTACCACAGGCTGGGCGGTGGTGGCGCACGCCTTTAATCCCAGTACTCGGGAGGCAGAGCCAGGCGGATCTCTGTGAGTTCGAGGCCAGCCTGGGCTACCAAGTGAGCTCCAGGAAAGGCGCAAAGCTACGCAGAGAAACCCTGTCTCGAAAAAACAAAACAAAAACAAAACAAAAAAAAGCTACCACAGATAAAATAAATAAAATTAAAAAAAAAAAAAAGCTACCACAGTCAGTCGGTGGTGGCGCACGCCTTTAATCTCAGTACTTGGGAGGTAGAGGCAGGTGGATCTCTGTGAGTTTGAGGCCAGCCTGGTCTACAGAGTGAGTTCCAGGACAGCCAGGGCTACACAGAGAAACCATGTCTTGGAAAACAAAGAAACAAAAACCTACCAATCTTATCAGAATGTAGTATTTTACTAGACCTCAGTACATTTTGTGGAAAATGATTAATTAAATAATCACAAGATGAAAAGACAAGGTCTCACTCTGTAATCTAGGCTGGTCTTAACTCACAGTAAACCTCCTGCCTCTGCCTCCCAAGTGATAGGATTATAAACATAGGCCACCATGGCCAGCTATTAGGTTCTTTAAGAAAAGAACAATAAAGGCTGTTCACATTGAATGGCTCAAAGAGTAAGTCTCGGCTGTCTGGAAGAGTGAGGACAAAGGCTGTTCCTTTAGGCCCTAGAAGCACACAGGGTGGGGTGCAGGCCCACAGTTAACTACTTAGCACTTGGAAACGGCCAAACATTAATGAGCCTTCTGAGACCTACAATGAAGAATCAAAAGGAAGCTTTAATTAAATGAATAACCATGCTACCACCGAGAAAGGGAAAGTAAGCATTATGATCTAATGAATGAACTGACTTCAAGCCACTTCCCACATTTAATATAATTCAAACCCTAATCCAGCCAAAGGCATGGGTGTATATATTAAAAAAAAAAAATTTTCATAAGAACTAGAAGAAGTAGAATCCATGTTTTGCCAAGTAGTAAAAGCTTATAAAGCCATAAATTCACCATATTTACTTCTATAAAAATGATCACCCAGGGCCGGGCGATGGTGGCGCACGCCTTTAATCCCAGCACTCGGGAGGCAGAGTCAGGCGGATCTCTGTGAATTCGAGGCCAGCCTGGGCTACCAAGTGAGTTCCAGGAAAAGGTGCAAAGCTACGCAGAGAAACCCTGTCTTGAAAAACCAAAAGAAAAAAAAAAGAAAAAAAAGAGTGTAGATGGTATGTGTCTGTAATCTGTACTTGGGAAGTAAAGGCAAAGTATTGAGAGCTGGAGGCCAGCCTGGTCTACAAAGGAAGTTCCAGGCCATGAGATACACAGCGTGACTGTGTCAAAAACTAATGGACCAACCAATCAAACAGTAGCACAAAGCAGAAATCTAGACTAAAAGGAAACACCAAAACAGGCCCATAAGCAGTACAGACTGCAGTGTGTGCTAAGTCAGGCACTGACGGAGAAAAGTTGTAAATGGTGCAACTGCTCAGCAAATGAGAGGGAAAATATCAACTGTGCGCCAAACTCAGGCCAAAGTAAAGCCAAGTAGTGAAAAATGCTAACTAAATAACTGTTAAATTAAAAAAAAATCTACTAATAGTATTTTCAGAAAAAAATAAATTAATAAAAGAGCCAGTGGGTGCTATTTGTTTGAGATCTTGCAATACAGCCTAAGCTGACTTAGAACTTAGGATCTTTCTGACTCTGCCTCCCAAGTGCTGGTACTGTAGGTATGCAACACCATGCCTGGCTCAGAACCTAAGATTTAAATCAAAAATAATTCAAATCAAAAATAATGCTAGTGGGTGCGAGAGATGGCATGGCAGTTAAAAGCATGTATTATTACTTGTCCAGAGGACTTTAGATGGCATCACTTTAGACGGCTCACAACCACCTGTAACTCTAGCTCCATGGGCTCCAACACCTTCTTCTGGCCTCTGTTGGCACTGCACACACACACAGACAGACACATGAATATCAAATAGATAAGTAACACTAACATCATTTCCTAGCAGTAAGGAGGCTGGGGAAAATAACAGGCAGAAATACAACAATGGGCTCCTGCTCGTGCCCGCTAGCAAGTACAAATTCCACGAGCTGACACAGTAGCACCAAGGCTGAGCGGAAAGGCTCAGGAAAACAGGTCACACAACTAGGCCAAAGGAGAGAGTTCAAACAGTCAAGAGGAACAGCAGGCCACGGCACAGGGCTAAGACCGTGAACACATTCCTAAGTTCCTTTACCCTAAAGTGTGAGGATGGCAGCAAACAACAGCTCTTTGGCAGTGTACAGATGACCTGACAATCCTGCCCTCACACCTCCGGAGGCAACTGTGAGCTGTCCTCTTAGCAGAGCCTTAGCAAGACAGAACTCAGTTTCTAAGACAATTTCATTTTGTTTATTTTGGTTTCATTTGTTTGTATTTTGAGACAGGGTCTCTCTAGGTAGCCCTGGCTGTCCTGAAGCTTGATATATAGTCCAGACTGGCCTCGAACTCAGAGATCCTGCTGTCTCTACCTCCAGAGTGCTGTGTGCCACCATGCCTGACTTCTAAGACAATTTAAAAAATGATTAAGATGGGCTTATCAGAGAGGAGAGAGGTGACTCAGACTGGTGTTCCAGAGGAACTCAGGTCGTCCAGTGTCTGATCACACCAGGAAAAAAAAAATGAAGACGACAGGCTTATCAAGAGTAAGGGGCCGGGTTGAGGATTTAGATCAATGGTGGAGCGCTTGCCTAGCTCCGAAAAAATAAAAATAAAAAAGAATAAAGGGCCCTACTTTTGAGTTCCAGGAACCCCCCCCCCCACCTCCCCCCACCAAAGCCATCGAGGAATTGAGAAGACACATGCATTCAGCTGGAACATCTACTCCCGACACAGTAGTCTAAACACTTCAACTGATGCGGTCAAATGTTTCCCAGGCCTCAATTTGCATGCACAGTCTAAACAGGACAGTAACCTACAATTTACATTTGAATCTGTCCCATTTAAAAAAAAATAAGCACGTTTCTCTTACGTGTTTCTGTTATTAACAATAAGGAAAATAACTGTCCTTCCAAGTAAAAGAGAAAAGGGAGAAGAAATTCAGATGCTCATCTTAGGTAATCCTTCAGAATATACATATTAGGGAAGAAATAATTCCAAATGTATCTTTTTCTTAAGAAAATGGTTCATGGGCCTAGAGAGATGGCTCACAGATTAAGAGCACTCATTGGCTGCTCCACCAGAGGTCCTGAGTTCAATTCCCAGCAACCACATGGTGGCTCACAACCACCTACAATGAGATCTGGTGCCCTCTTCTGGCCTGCAGGCATACATGCAGGCAGAACACTGTATACATAATCAATAAATCTTTTAAAAAATGGTTCATTAAGCTTAAGTGGGGACTTAGTCACAAAAAAGCAGGGCGAACTAGATTAATTAGCATGAATCTCAGCTCCCACATCCTTGCATATGCAGCAGGATCTTAAGACCTAGCACTGTGTGGGAACAGCAAAAAGGTAAATCAGGAAAAGTTTTCAAATCACTAAGCATACTCATTTTGTTGTGAATTCACTTCTGAGTGTCTTTGTTTTGTTTGCTTTTGACGTACTGAAAACAGAACCCAGGACTCCTGCACATACTAGAGGGAAGGCTCTACCACAAAGCTATACTTTTCTCCCAGATTTTTGTACCCTTTTTGTACTGGGGAGTGGGTCCTGCAATGTTTTCCGAACTGGCCTCAAATGATCTTCCACCCTCCGCCTCCTGAGTAGCCAGGACTGAGTAGAGTAGCTTGTAGCCTTCTCTCTCTCTCTCTCTCTCTCTCTCTCTCTCTCTCTCTCCTCTCTCCTCTCTCCTCTCTCCTCTCTTCTCTCTTCTCTCTTCTCTCTCGACGGGGTTTCTCTCTAGCTTTGTGCCATTCCTGGAACTCACTCTGTAGCCCAGGCTGGCCTCGAACTCACAGAGATCCGCCTGGCTCTGCCTCCCGAGTGCTGGGATTAAAGGCATGCGCCACCACCGCCCGGAAACCTTCTATCTCTCTTGAGCACCCCCATGTTATTTATCTGTTTTGCCCTCTTCTAGTTTTAAGAAAGGAAGGGGGAGGGAAGGAAGGCTGCTATCTTGTATCTGGAAAGGCTTTTCCAACTGAAAAACTCTAAATGAAAAAGAAGTTTAAGATGATGGCTCATCTCACTAACATGGCATAGCAGCATATATTAAAAGCAACCAACCTTCCATGATCCTGAAATAGCACCTTCAGCTTAAGAATGTGATTTTCAGGGTCACTGGGTTCCCTTTCATACATAACTTTATTTATGGTCTTCCAGGAAGAGATTTGAATGTGTGCTCCTTAAACTTATTTAAGTTGTATTTTGTTTTGAAAATTCAAAACTGAAGTCAGACTTAGTAGAAAAGCCCTGCAATCTCAGCTGTTTTGCAGGCTCAGGCAGGAGAACTGCAAGTTCAAAGTCAGCCTGGACAACTTAGTGAGACCTTGTCTCAAGATGAAAAGAGAGGGTTGGGAGGTAGCTCAGGGAAAGAGCATAAGGCAGCAGGTCCAATTCCAAGTACAGGAGGTCTTCACTAAGCCAAACTCATTGAGGCTGTGAAGCCCAGTCTTTCAAGGAGACAGAAGACATTTATATAAGTTTGTTTTTCTCCCCCATTATTTCCCAGACAAGAAAATGTGAACATAGTCAATTCTCTGTGCACTCCAAGACAATGTGCATATTAAAAATGGTCACTAATATAATTGTTTGATATAATAATGATATGCTGCTACAAGTTTTTAAACCAGAAGTAATCTAACACCCAGTAAAAAACAGATGGTTAAACTGGGCAGTGGTGGCACATGCCTTTAATTCCAATACTTGGGAGGCAGAGACAGGTGGACCTCTGACTTCGAGGCCAGCCTGGTCTACAGAGCTAGTTCCAGGACAGCCAGGGCTACATAGTGAGACCCTGAATCAAAAACCAAACAAACAAACACAGATGGATTAATGTGATCACTCACTTGGCAAATACCCTGCTACATGCCAGCCACTGGAGAAAACACATGCTCCCTACCCCTAGAAACCTGAGTCTGGGAAAGATGAAAGACATTAAACAAATTACTTTATAATTATATTCATAAATGCATCCATGCATGCGTTAAGTAGAGAGAAATAACAAAGAACTCAATTTAGATTGGGGGAGGGACATTAGTCACTGAACTGTAAGAGTGACATTTGAGCTGGACTGTGAAGGGTGAATAGGAGTTTGACAAGTAGAGGGCTTGGGCATTCTACCTTCTAGACAAGACTAACATTTGAAAAGGTATCACGTGAGGAGGAAGGCAGAGGCTGGAAACAGCTAAGTGTCCAGTGTCTAGTCCAGGTGTAGATAAAGCGCCAGTGGTAACGAAAGAGCCAGAGACAAGTGTGTAGATGAATGCAGCCAACAGAACTGACAGACAGACAGACTCAGTCATGACCTTGAGAGGACACAAAACAACACGGAAAGAGGGAGAGGACATGGAATCTGTACACACAACATGGACCTGACAAGAGTGAAACTGGCACAGGCTCGTGATGCACGGTGGCACACCTGTGACCTTTGGAAATCACCTGTGAAGGAAGGGTCCTGCTAAGCTATGGCACAGCATAGCCAGCTAGGAGACTAGGTAAGCACTGAGTCAGACCACAACCTGTCAACTTCATGCTAAAAGATGACAATAACATAACAAACACATTTTAAAGCACAGAACAAAGTTTTGTCAGCAGAGGGTCAAACTATTTTATAATAATGTGCTAAACATAATAAAGAATGTATTTGATTATTTTATTCATTAATTCATTTTTAGGCAGGGTCTCACTTTGTAGACCAGACTGACCTGGAACTCACAGAGATTCACCTGCCTCTGCCTCCCAAGTGCTAGGATTAAAGGCATGCGCCACCATGCCCAGCAAGAGAATAATATATTTGGAATAGTACAATGCTTTGTTAATAGAAATTAAACAAAATATTTATTAAAAATACATTGAGAAAAGGAACCTAGCAAATTAGAAAATATAATCATAAAGATACTATATGCCAAAACATATCAAAATAGTACATCTCTGCTAAAGTGCCAATGTCTTAACACATATCAGCTTTACCTTTCTTTAAAGAGTGCAGTGCTGAGGTGAAGAAGGTCAAGTAGCCAGGAGGCTGGGGTGAGCCACTGAACTCAAAGAAGCCGAGTACTCCAGGCTGCAAGAAGAAAGCACAGTCAGGTGACAGGCACGGCCAGCCCTGCGATGAACAGCTGCTATCTTAAGTCTATGTAAACATGTCGCCAGGCAAGGGTGGTCAATGAACGGCTGCATTTAATTTTCTAAACCTGACCACCCAAGGAAGGCTGTGGGCTGCAGTGAGCTTCTCCATTTCTGTGGGCAGCGCAGAGCGCTGGCAGTAAACACCACCATGTTCAGATTTTCATCCCTGTGGTTCAACCATTCTGGGTAAAGGATATCAATAATGTCACTGTATCTTTTTCAGGTTTCTCTTTCAATCAACTCCTCTCCAAATTTACCTCCCCTTTGGTAGACACTGGACTGCATCTGTCTGGCTTCCCCTGTCATCGGGTCTCTCCTTTTTCCCCACACCCAATACCGCCAAGTGGCAAGGCCCCTTTCTGGTCAGGTTAGCTGCAGAGACCCAACTCTGGCCTTTTCCCCATCCTTCTCAAACTCAATGCCACCTGCTTAATCTGCTCCTCTAAGCTTAGCACAGAGCAGCCCCTCAGTATGACAAACTAAAATTAACTGCTCCCCACAACACGTCTGCTTTGCTTGCTCCCTCTTTGAAGGCCCCATGGCACCCCTGTCTGGATTGGTTCTGTGGCAATCACATCTGTTTAAAAAGCCCAGCAGTTGTGAGATCCTGAGGAAAGAATGATGGGGCTAGAACCAGAAGAGCCAAGCTCAAGCCAAAGCTTCAGGAGCTAAGTATATGGCCTTGGAATGACCTTTGTGTGAGCAGCGGTTCCATATTGGCATCAGGGCCAATTCACTGGTAACCGTGAAAAAAGCCTTACAACATAAGGTGCTAGTTTCACGTAGTTGAGCCCCTTTCTAGCTTTAATGCCCTCAGCCTCATGCTTCTAGTAGGTAACTGAAAAGGCAGATCCTTGGGATCTGGATTCAAAAATTTAAGACAGAAATTTCATATGTTGGTAACATTTAAAACCACTGCTAACAAGTCACGGTGGCTCAAGCACAAAATTCCAGTCTTCAGAAAGCAAAGGCAGCAGGCCAGCCTGATCTACACAGGGTTACACAATGAGACCTTGTCACAAAAATAAAAATAAATAAAAACAAAGAAAAGGACCAGCATAGTGGTACATATAAATCCAGCACTTGGCAGGAAAAAACAGGAAGATCAAGAGTTCAAAGTTGGGGCTGGAGAGATGGCTCAGCGGTTAAGAGCACTGACTTCCAGAGGACACAGGTTTAATTCCCAGCACCCACATGGCAGCTCACAACTGTAACTCCAAGATCTGACACCTTCACATAGACATACATGTAGGCAAAAGCACCAATTCAAATAAAAAAAATTAAAAATAAATTATTAAAAAAAAAGTTCAAAGTTGTTATATATGAATCTGAGGCCAGCCTGGGCTGCATGAAACTCTGTTTCAGACTACGAAATTCCTTCCCCCACCAAAATCAGTTTACTACACAAAAGAAGACATTTCTGATCCATACTGGAGGATTCTTTTCAATCTAAACTATCTGGTTAACTCTAGATTTAATTAACTCAACTGGTCTTCAATGAGGGTGGCGGGGACTGAGATGAAATGTTTAATCCTAACATATAGAAAAATCTAGCAAATAGCCAATTTCTCAAACTAAAGAAATAAAGCTGTTTTTTTCATGTAATTTGAAGTACTGGGGATGGAACCCAGGGCCTCTTACATGGGTAAGTTCACTCTCCCATGTACACCCAGCCCCAGTACAAAAGCAAACACTAGAAACTTTTGTCCTATTCCTTCAGAACTCCTTAAAACAAGCCAGCCTACAGTGGACTTACAAGTTTGCTTTCTTAAGGTTTCCAGCCATTCCAAAACAGAGTAAGTTTGCTATCATGAACAAAAGACAGAACCTTCAGAAATTCTAGAAACTGTTAATACTGTACAAAAACAGAAAGATAATGACTCAATTAAACTCCTTTAATTTCTGATCACTCTCCTGAACCAAAGCCAATGGAGTAAAATAGTGCTAAATATGAATAAACATTCCATGTAAATTTTCTCTTTTCATATCACATTACCTTAGGGAGGTTCATGAAAATGGACATATATATGATCCACAGATATGTATTTATCCATACCCATGCATGCATTCAATTGCATGTGTATAAAAGTGAGCACACAAGTACACAAACTGAAAGTAAAGTGAATACAAATTCTTATTTCCAAGAGAAATCCAAATTAAATCTTTTTTTCAATGGTAACTATTTATTACATTTGCATGGTGCATGTTTGGGGGTCAGAAGACAACATTCACGAGTCAGTTCTCTCCTTCTGCTATGTTGTCAGGCTTGGGGACAAGTGCCTTTGCCCACTGAACCTTTACAGGCCACCATGTTACATCACTGAAAATGAGAAACACTTGGACTATTTGCAGTAGCATTTGAGAGCACTTAAGTATATAAAGCTTATTCTCAGCATAACAATTTTTAGTTTTTGCCAGCAGTGGGGAACCAAACCCTGGGCTTTTGTGTGTACTAGGCAAATCCTCTAACTCATGTCGACACTCCCAGCCCTACTGCTGCAGCACATACTGTGTGGACGAAGGAGCCTTTGTCTTCAGAGAAACTGGCATTGAAACTGTCAAGCAGTTCAAGCTATTTGTTCATCAGAGTGGCACTGCAAACCACAATATGTGTCCCACAAATTACAAGAAATTCACCAAACAGTACAATGCAAAATACAGCAAAATCATTTTCATTCTTCACTACCAAAAGAATGAAGAACAGAAGCTGACTATACAAAATGACTAAGTTGTATAAACTGCTCCTGGTATCCTGCAACAGGCCGCAGCTGACAACCCACAGCGGCCATGTGGGGCTTGGTACATGGATGAGATGCTGCAGCTGAGCTGGTGACCCCTCCTACCTTGGCTGTCAGCCCATCAACTGCCAGGGAGGAGCTGAGGCAGTCAAGAGTATGGGAACAACATGAGAGAGGGCAGCTGCAGCAAAGAACATGCATTAGCCAATAGGCCAGCCCTCAGCATAGATCTCTACTACAGCCCACACTACTTGCCCTGCTGGGAGGAGGAGAGCTTGGGGCAGCAGTGATCCCAGCAGGCTGCAAGCACAACTCAGGGTGGCCAGCATCACAGGTAGAGAGATACACAGCCACCTGTGGTTCATACGGATGCTGCCCCCAGATGCCCTTTCTAGCTGAAAGATCACCCTGACTCTGGGCAACAGTGGGATATCCAAGACGAGCCTTGGTGATGGTCCAGTATTTATGGTGTGTTAGAAACAGGAAACCTTGAACCAGACCAATGACTTGTAGTGAGTATTCCTGCATGTAATGCTGTTTGGAAAAAAACAAAAAAACATACCTTGTGACACACAGCAGTTTGCAGTGCCACTCTGATGAACAAATACGTGCTAGAAAGGTGGGAATGACGGGAGAATGGGGCAGTGCGTGTGCAGCGGAAAGGGGTGGAACTAGCGACTTGACAGTGGTGACAGGTGAGGGAGAAGGCTGAGGTGGACAGGGGAACATGTCATTGCCAAGCAGGGCTGGCAGGTGTGTGCAGCAGCTCATACAGGCTCTGCCTTCTAACACGCTGCACAGCTGCACAATCACCCAGGCACTGCAACGACAGGATGTCCAAGATGGAGAATGGTTCATTTCTGGATTGGGCCTCCTCAAAAGACCTCCAGGGTCTGTGCTGCTCCCAAAGGCCATCTTGAATATCTGTGATCTATGCCACAGCCAGGGGATGTGCTGGTGTCCATGGTCCCTGCTGCCACCCCAGGCTGTGCTGATGCCCATGGTCTATGCTGCCACCAGAAACCAGGATGATGTCCAAGGCCATGCTGTTGCTGCAGGCCATGCTGCATTTCATGGTTTGTGCTGCAATTGGGGGCTGTGATGGTGTCCATGGTCCTACTGTAGTCTGGAGCAGTGTTGATGTCCATGGCCTGGGTTACCTAAGGCCATGTAGATGTTCACATTCTGTGCTGCCACCTGAAGCCATGTTGATGTCTGTGGTCTGTGATGCTGCCAGAGACTATGTAGATGCTGATGTCAGTATGCTACCACTGACAGCCGTGTTATTTTGTGATTTGTACTGCCACTGGAGACCATGCTGTCTATGATCTGTGCTGTGGCCAGAAACTATGTGGAAGTCCATGATCCATGCTGCCGCTGACTGTAAAGAGCAAGACAGCTTCTTTTGCAGTGGTAATGATGCCCGCAGACTCACAGTTGAGAATGAGAGACATAGAAGGTATCTGTGACATCCTCTCCTTCCCCACCCACAAAAAAGAGAAACAGTCTAGACAGGAAGCCATCGAAGAAAACTCTTAAAAACTCTGACAGGGCTCCTGAAGTGTAGTTTTTCACAGTGGATGGCTTCTGGTGGGGGTGGAGAACGACTCAGTTTTCTTTAAGGGCTGGCCATGGGGAGTTTGGCCATGCTCCAGTAGTAAGAATGAAGTGTAGTAAGTAGTAAGGTGGGGTGATGGTGATCTGCTCACTTCTATTACAGATTATCTAAGTTTGAAAGCAACTCTGGTTATGTCGTAGGTAAAGCAAAATCTGCAAAGATTTCCCCAAAACTCCAATGTCTCTCCAACAGAAGCCATGTCATTATTTAACAAGTAACACAAATTAATGACACATAGTTCAGTTCTTCCCAAATGCCTTGCTCAAACCTGAGAAAACAAATAATATCTCCACACAGATTTTACTAGACTTGAGCTTTTGTGTGCTCAGCTGCAAACACATCCACGAGCTAGCTTGAAGCAGACAACTCAAAGCCTGTAATTAACACCCTCACAGAGGTCCTTCTGGAGAAGAGAGCACAGGACTGGGGCCAACTTGGTACTGGGCAGCAGGCAGCAGCCTTAGGCTCTGGTGATGTCCTGTTGTCTCTCCCTGTTCCCAGAACCTTAACCAGCCCCCAGTGGACAAGCTACTGCCTGTTCCTTATCCAGCCAAACGACAGGGTTATCTCCACCCACTGTCCTCTTCCCTTGGCCTGAACAACCCATCTTGTTTAGCTTTTGTCCAAATATCATTTCCTAGTGAGGACTTCCTGCCTTTCAAATTAGCTCTACTCTTCCCCTGTCCCAGATCACTGCTCTTCCATCACGGTACTTATAATCAATCTGAATCTGCCTCATTCCCTAGGATTGTCCTGACAAATTACCACAAATGGGTGGTGCAGAACCACAGCAACCATTCTCTCCACTCTCTAGAGAATTGTAGGGTGTGGGAGGTGAGGTGGGGTGTCTTCTCTGCTTCTGCCAGTTTTAGATAGCTCCAGGCCTGGCCTGCTTTGAGATTTCAATGCTCCAGTGGCCGCAGCCTTCGGGCCCTCTCCATACCAGCTACTATTCTGCCAATACATCAATCAAGGAAATTTAGGATTTCATCACAAGACCCTTGATAAATTATGTCTGCAAAGACCCTTTTGCCTCTCCCCCCAACCCCCAGGGTCTCTCCAAGTAGCCTTGGTTGCCCTGGAACCTGCTATATAGACCAAGCTAGCCTAGAACTCATAAAAAGTCACCAATTTCCCAAGTGCTAAGATTAAAGGTGCACACCACGCCCAGCTCCAAAGACCCTATTTTCAAATAAGGTTACATTTTAAAGTTTCACACAGACATGTATATCAGGAGGACAGTAGTCAGCCTAGTGCCTCTTGTTCATTTGTTTTCTGAGGTTTGCTGAGCATACTCATTTGCTGTCAATCTATGAAGCAGTCTCCCTCTGTGCCTGGCACAGAGCAAACACTATGCATTGGACAAAGCTCCTTCATCAACTGGCAGGCTATCCCTTGACCTACTTTGTGATGCAATGCCATTCCATGAGTACAGACTGTTAGGAGCTGTTTTAGCAAGGAGGCAGAAAACAGCTACTTACAGATAGCCAGCAAATTCTTACTACCTCCTGGAACACTCTGTTGAGGAAGCATGCACCATTTGCAGAATAGTGTAGGTTTTGGCACACGGCACACACCCTCTAGTGGCCTTATGAACAATTACTTTGATGTGCTTTTTAAAAGTCTTTTTCCCCTTTCTTTTTTAGACGTATATATGTCTGTTAAGTGCCTACATGTATGTATGTGAACCATATACATGCCTGGTGCCTGAGAGGGTCAGATCCCCTGGAAATGGTATGGTACAGCTGGGTTGTGAACCACCACCACATAGATGCTGAGAATGAAACCTGGGTCCTCGAGAAGAGGAGCCAGTGCTTTTTACTTCTGCAACATCTTGCAGCCACCACCACCGCACCCCACCCCCACCCCCCACCTCTACCCCCCCACCTCCCCCCACCCCCGCCTCGATTTTACTCACTGGCACTTGAACCATTTCTGCCACGGTGTTAATTCATGTAAAACTACCCTATTCACAGTAGTATAAAACTCTGAACTAACAGAAATGCTGCATACTTGCTCAACACTCAGATTTGTGCTTAAAAACAATATAATATTGGGCATTCAAGCTTTTCTGCAAAATACTCAGGTTTTCTCTCATCTAGCAATTTGTCAACACCCTATTCTCACACACCCCAAAGATTCCTAGGTCTCTTATTACCCCACTTAATTTTAGTTTATTCAATTTCTAAGAATAAATTAATAGACATATGCTAAATAATTCATCTTAAGTAAATTACAGAAATTTACAAAAAGGTTTAGAAAATATTTTGGGACAAATACAAGATAAAAGTTCCCAATAACAATTCTGTTAGTATTTGGTAGGAAGGTTGTAAGGTAAACTCAAAATGATTTTGTTCATGAGCTTTAAAAATAAAGCACTTGGGGGGCTGAAGAGATAGCCCAGCGGTTAAGAGCACTGGCTGCTCTTCCAGAGGACCCGGGTTCAATTCCCAGCACCCACATGGCAGCTCACAACTGACTGTAATTCCAGTTTCAGGGGATCTGACACCCTCACATCAATGCACATAAAATAAAGTTTTAAAAAAAATTCTTAAAAAAATAATAAAAATAAAGCACTTGATAAAGAAGCTACCAATTCCTGAGAGATGATACCTTAAAAAAGAAAAAGAAAAAAGAAACAACTAAAATTAGAAGACATAAAACCAGTAAAAATTTCATGGCACTTACTCAGTCCTACTCCTTTTTCAATCAACTTCAAGGCCACCAAAATAACTATGAGCCACATTCTGTTTGGCTATGTTGTCCATAGTAATAAACTACATCTTCCTGTCTATACACAGGCAAGAAGAACCTTTGAGAATAACTAAGATTAACTGCAGGAAGCACAATCTAACATGCTTGCAAGGATATGACTAAAGCAGAGTCCCTGGGATAGTTCACTGCAGTTTCCAGCTACACACATGTGGTTTAAGTTAGTATTGTGCTAGTGTTTATCTAGGAAGAAAATCCTAGATCCTATCATCTCATTCTTAGGATTATCATTCTGCAGAATACTGACCACTAAGTGTGGTGGTGTGAATGAAAGTGACCCGCACAGGAACAAAGGGAGTGGCACTACTAGGAGGGGTAGTCTTGTTGGAGTGGGTGTGGCTTTGTTGAAAGAAGTGTGTCACTGGGAATAGGCTTTGACCTTTCAAAAGTTCAAGTCATGTCCAGTGGCTCGCTGGTCTTGCTGCCAGTGGATCCAGATGTAGAACTCTCAGCTCCTCCAGCACCATGTCTGCCTGCATGCTGCTATGCTTCCTGCCATGACAATAGACTAAACCTCTGAAACTGTAAGTCAGCCTCAATTAAATGTTTTTGTTTTTGTTTTTGTTTTTTCTGGGGGGTTTGGGGGGTAGGGTTTAAGACAGGGTTTCTCCGTGTAGCCTTCGCTGTCCTGGAACTCACTCTGTAGACCAGTCTGGCCTCGAACTCACAGGGATCTGCCTGCCTCTGTCTCCCAAGTGCTGGGATTAAAGGTGTGTGCTACCACGCCAGGCCCAAGGTTCTTTTTTTGTTTGTTTTTTGAGACGGGGTCTTGTGGGATGACTCATCCCTAACAGGCCTGAGGGCCAGCTGGCACAAACCAGTAAAAAAAAGATACTTTCCAAGAGCATAGGACCCTGCTACATCTGGTGCCTGAACAGGGACCTGTGTGTCTCCCTTTCCTCATGCCTAGTGCTGATTGAGTAGCCCCCTCGAGTGGTGTATTTCGGTGAGTAGGCCCCTCTACATTGTGTGATTTCAGTCCCTTCAGCAGGTAAGCGCTGGGACCCCCACTTTCTTCTTTTTGTTTGTGAGTCTGACTGTACAGTAGGGTGGCATATACTTTTGTTCAGGCTCAACTGGCGTTTCCATATAAGGGCTGGTCCCTCAGGAAACAATAGCCATCATTTGACTAATTTTAGTTGTGTGTGTGTGTGTGCGTGCGTGCGTGCATGCATGCATGTGTGCGTGCGCGTGCATGCATGCATGTGTGCGTGCGCGTGCATGCATGCATGTGCTTGTGGGTTGTGATGCCTGGAGAGATAGCTCAGCAGTTAATCAACAGTGTGTGCTGCTCCTCCAGAGAACATGTGAGAACCTGATCTTTGGATGAGAGTTCTGCTCCTGGCTAGAAAAAGCGAAGTGGCCTTGGGAGTAACCCTTCAATTGTCTTTTTATGCCCATTTTGTTATAATTGCTGGCCAAAGTCTTCCTCTACTGAGGTCATTAAGGTCCACGGTAAGCACTGCCAGGAACAATGTAACATCAACTTATCTATCACCTCCATTCCATCCATGACTGATATTTCCTCTGCCTCTGCTGACAAGGAGACAGATGAGAATAGGCATAAAGGAAAGGTGAGGGATGGAAAGAGAGAGGAAATGGTTGCGGCAGCACCCAGGCCTACTTGGGCAGCCCCTCTCTCTGCTCCCCCATGCCTCGAGTAGCTACCCCCGCCCCCCACTGCAGTATCCACAGAGTGATTTGCCCGGATGTCTGCCTGCTGAGACAGCTGCTCCGCATACCTCCCAGCCTATTCCACCTATGGCGCTGCACATGCCCACCATAGCGTTTCCAGTTAATGTGGGCCCAGTGCAGCCAACCAACCATGGATACCTATGCCTCTTACAGACCTGTTTTGGTCCCTAAGGCCACTAATAAATTGGGTCCTGACTCGTCCTATTTTGAGCAAGTCCTACGGCAATGGGCAATGTGTTTGTACTTATTAAGACTGGTACCATTTGATGAAGGTTGTGTTAGAGCCTGCAGACTTCCTTAACTGGCGAGCTGCCTATGATGACCAGGCTGAGGCTCAGGCTCATTTTAATATACAGTATAACATCACTGTTTCTCTTGAGATGCTCACTGGCCAAGGACCATATGTTAACCCTGTCACACAAGCTCTAATTGGACAACATGCTGATTTACCTGCCTCCGGAGACACCATTGCCCTTGGTACATTGGAGGGATCCCATCACCCTTCGATGGCAACACTCTGCTCCTCTATTAACCCAGGGGTGAGGTTACGCATGCATTTTCCCCCAGAATATCACCACGCCAGTATGGATACCCTCCAGAGATGTGCGTCCGGCAACAGACCAAGAGACTTTGGCCAAAGAGGAAGGTTCAGAGGGATAATGTATGATTTCCTCCACTACTGCGGCATCAGTAAAGGTCATGTCATTACTGGTATTCGACCCTAGATATAAAGCAATTGCCTCACCTGCTACAAGGTTGCTAATGCATCACCAGAAACACTTCGATTGGCACAATAAATATGACTAGGATTCCATCCATGTCCTTGAGACTGAATTTTTGACACAGTGAGTACATAATTAGACAGGTCTCTTGTTCAAATGTCTTTTCTTTCTTTCTTTCTTTTTTTTTTTTTCCCGAGACAGGGTTTCTCTGTGTAGCTTTGCGCCTTTCCTGGAACTCACTCTGTAGACCAGGCTGGCCTCGAACTCACAGAGATCCACCTGCCTCTGCCTCCCGAGTGCTGAGATTAAAGGCATGCACCACCACCGCCCGGCTTCAAATGTCTTTCATCAACAGAAGGCAGCCACAAAGGTGACCCTACAGGTTTTATTGGCTCTCAGACAACTAGAACAAAGTTCTCCTAGAGAGATAATGCATGCATGGCTCACTGAGATACAGAAGGCTACTGCCTAAAGTCCACCACCTGGACAACTCTCCAGGACTGATGCTCTTCCATGGCTGGTAGTTAATAACTGGTATGAGCTTGCTTGGCAAGCCAACCTAAGGTAGGCACAGTCCATTATGCTGACACAGTCCATTATGCTGGCATAGTCCATTATACTGGCTGGCACAGTCCATTATGCTGAGCTCTCCTGAGGTGGGGTCAACAAGGTTAGGGCAATGCACCCTAGATCCCACTGAGCATGTCCTATAAATAATGAAAAGGGGTGGATATGTGGGATGACTCATCCCTAATAGGCTTGAGGGCCAGCTAGCCTAAAACAGTAAAAAAATACTTTCTGAGAGCCAACCTGGGTCTGCCTAACGGCCTTAGCAACAGCAGCTGAGACATGATCTGGAGATGACCCGGACCAATGAGAGGCAGCCATGTCACACCAGCAGATGCATATTCATCAGACCTTCCCCCAGGGTGGAGTGGAGGGTATATAAGGCTTGCCTCTTCCTGAATAAACTGAGCTGCTTGTTTTGACATTCTCCCAGAGTCTGTGCCGTTGACTCTGTGACAACTTGGCCCCCTCCCCAAAAGGGAGTAACAGTACAGGATCCTGCCACAGGGTCTCACTATGTACTTCTGGATATCCTGGAACTAACTCACAGACACTCACCTGTCTCTGCCTTCCAAATGCTAGGATTAAAGGTATGCACCACCACTCCCAGCAACCTAAGATTCTTATAACAATAACATAATTTTAAATGTGAAGCTGGCAATGGGGCCACAGGAAAAAAGCCATGTTAGTAAGTTAAAATATTTTCTATAAAAAAGACTGAATAAAACAGAAAAGAATATATTTGAAGTTTTTTTGTTTGTTTAAATAGAGACTTCTTTTAGGGGCTGGAGAGATGGCTCAGTGGTTAAGAGTACTGGCTGCTCTTCCAGAGGACCTGGGTTTAATTCCTAACACTCACACAGCAGCTCAAAACTGTCAGGCCAGGCCCAGAGGAACCAACACCCTCTTCAGCCTCCTGTGGACATTGGGTACACGTGTGATGCACAGACATACACATACAGTAAAGCCTAAAAAATTATTTTTAAAAATTTATTTTATTTATTTATGTGTATGTGTGGACATACCCACTGAAGCCAGAAGAGGGGTTCAAACACCCTAGAAGTTATGGGTAGCTGTGAGCCACCTGGTGCAGGTGCTGGAAATTAAACCTGAGTCCCGTAGAAGAGGAACAAGTGATCTTAACCACTGAGCCGTCTCTCCAGCACCATATTTGCAAGGGTTTCTTGGTTTTGGTTTTGTTTTCAAGACAGAATTTCTCTGTTTAACTCCGGCTGTCCTGGAACCAGCTCTGTAGACCAGGCTAGCCTCAAATTTGAAAGAGAGCCACCTGCCTCTGCCTCATTGTGCAATACTATAGGGTCAAAGAATATTCTTAGAAATGAGTTGCTGCATAGAAACTATGAGCTAATTCTATATTCGAGTTAACTATGAGACAAGGCCAACATTAGTTTAAAATTCCCAAACAAAACACAGACAAGATTTTGCAAGTATTGTAGTCTTTTAAAGCTCACCTGGCAGCCACCCTTATAACTAGCAACTCAAGGAGCACTTAAATGGGGCTTCTCTATAAGGTGATTTTTTTTTTTTAATTATTTTTAATGGGGGAGGAGGGTGCATGTGTGTGCAGTTGCCTGTGGAGCCCAGAAGCATGGGATCTCCTGGAACTGGAGTTAGTTTCTAGCCACCTGAGGAAGGTGCAGGGACTAAACCTGGGTCCTCCCAAAGTACTACACGCTCTTAAACCACCAATGTCATTTTTTTAATTGCTGAAATCCAGGAGGCTTTTTTTTAAGTATGAAAACATCATAATGAAACCCACTATCATGTACAATTAATATACACCAAAATAAAACAAAAAACTAAACACCACTTAATATAAACAATCCAGTTCAAACCAGTAAAAGGTCTTGGGAACAGAAGAGAAAAGAAAGATAGGTACCTCATAGTTTGAGAGAAAATCTAGCAATTCTGATTGAGATGGGATGTACAGAAGTGGTTTCATCACCCGGCGAACAAACTTCTCAATGTAAACAGCACTCATGGGGCCTTTGTATTCGATTGGTCCAAAACTAGTACCAAAAAAAGTAAATAAATAAAAATAAATAAAAACAATACACCATGCATTAAACCTGTAATGTGTAACAAAAACTATCAACACCACACAAAGAAAACATCTTTGCTTTAACAATTGGTTCAGAGGCAAGCAGCCTGCTTTGCTCAGGAGGTGAACAGAGAACCAGCATTTTAGGTGGGGAAGAGACAAGCACGTCTATGAGATCAATCTTAATCCAGCTTCAAGTTAAAATCATTCTATCCTCCAAAAGAAAAATTTAGTTTCTACTAAAAAAAAAAAAAAAAAAAAAAGTGGCCTCAGAAACTAACCACATGATAAAGAATTCCAGGATCTTTGCTACAGCACTCAACACATGTAGGCAGATTTCCTTTTCCATGAGACTGAAATAAGAATCATTGGGAAGTTGACCCATTGCCTACTAAAAAGTAATTATTAGTGTTTCCAAAGGCACATACACAAAGGATCACTAAGTGAACCTGACACCTGTTTAAAAAGTCATCACAACAGGGACAAAATGGCACGGGTGAAGTCAGGAGGTGTCCCTTATGGTATGCTCTGGTGCACACAGGGACCTGGTCCAGCTCTGAAACACTAACACCACTCAGGTATTCTCTGAGCTCATCAGATT